>NC_139045.1:66651196-67031165 GCF_965140915.1 Aythya marila | reverse complement strand
CATAGGTCTTCTTAAATTTCATGCAAACGGAAAATTTGTTATGGTTGGCTTAAATATAGATTTTACTTTTTATTAAATAGTTTCTAAAATTGGTGGAACTAAAGTAAAAGGCCACATTTGCAGTTTTCAGGGGACAGAGAGAATCTGAGAGAGAAGTGGTGAACAACTATTGGCTTGCCTACAAGTTGCCATGGAAATGAGATCACCTTCCTTCAAAATGGATGGTGTTGAATTCAATATTTATACAATATCTTTGATATTACAAGTAATAAACTCAAGATCAGAAGAGACCTTTACATCACCTTATCTGGACACTGAGATTCTCCTAATAAACACCTTATTCCATTATTAACTCATGTTCTTTTTCTGAAGTATATCCTCCAGAAAATCATATTTTCTGAAGGCAGAATGTGAATTTACTATTACAAAAGCTTGCCTAATATCTCATATGAATTTGGGACTGGCTTCAGTTTAACTAATGGCTCTTGTTTTGTTCTCCTAGACTAAATATCCTTCAGTACTCGACAAAGTTTCCTGTACTTCCTTATACTTCTTATAGCCAAGGAACCTGCCAAACTTCTCTTTCATAAACCATATATTTTGCAGCAAGATGTTTATTTGGTTTTTCTATTATTTCTATGGATTTATGGTGACATTGAAGAAAAGTAGGTTATCTGTAGGCATTAAGAAGATAGTCTTTTCCCTAACTTTTTTTTTGTGTATACAAAATGGGAAGGAAAAGACCCTAATTACCAGTCTTGTTGCATGTTGTTCTGTTTTGCTACTAAAAAGCAGTTACTGATTATAAAACAAATACTATAAGAAACATTGATGTGGGATTCAGGGTTGTTTCAGGTGTTTGTGTTTCCAGAGGATCTGTAATTATGATTTTCCTTTGAAGCAGCTTGTTGAGACCCCTTACTCCAGCTCCCAGCTCACCGTCCAACACCCTGCTCAGTGTTACTGTATTTCTCTTATTTCATCCAGTGTGACTTTTAGAAATGAAGGGGTAGTAACTCTGACAGTCCCCTATATTATTTATAGTCTGCTATATTTATTTTCTGTAAACACCAGTGATAGCACCCATGGGTTAAACTTCCCCTGCCTCAGCTTATCATGTGTTAAACTGATGCAGGGGAAGTTTAGGCTTGACATCAGGAAGAGGTTCTTCACTGAGAGGGTGGTTGCACACTGGAACAGGCTCCCTAGTGAAGTAGTCACTGCACCAAGCCTGTCTGAATTTAAAAAGCGATTGGACTGTGCGCTTAGTCAAATGGTCTAAACTTTTGGGTAGATCTGTGTGCTGCCAGGAGTTGGACTTGATGATCCTTATGGGTCCCTTCCAACTCAGGATATTCTATGATTCTATAGAGGTGTACTGTGGCACAGCCATGGTGTTGTTGATATCTGGGTGACAACTTGAAGTGTAAGGATTTGTGGTTGAAAATGAAGCTATATCAAGTGAATAGGTTTGTGTGAAGTGTAACTCAAGTCCCTGTAAAAGGTTCTGTGATCTGGATTACAACTCTGTGTCTGCTCTTGTAGCTTTAGACACTTAGTATTATGGCAAATATTGTTATTAGACCCAACTGTGGAATATATCTAAAGTTAATATATTAAGTGTGTGTATTGCTAGAAGATTTAACCACATTAAAATATTTCACAAATTCAAGAGTTTCAATATTTTTAAGCCAAATGACTGCAGAATTGTAGTTTTCTTTCTTTTTGGAAAACAAGAACCTTTATAAAATGTTTGAAGCTAATAACATTTTTTCAGCTTTATAATATGACAAAAATGTGAAGAGAAAATTATCTGTGGTCCGCCTCTCTCTCTCTCTCTCTCTCTTTTTTTTTTTTTTTTTTTTTAATTTCCATCCAAACAAAAGTGCATTGTTCATAGAATTTTCAGTATTGCTTTCAGTTCTGTTGAATTTAATACCATAGCATCATTTTTCCTCATCAGATCATAGAGACCCAACTGGACTGGACTGCAGCCAACATTGCCTGGATTTTTTTTTTTAATGTGATTTATATGCCTCAAAATCCAATCATACATTTTAACTGAACTGCAATTACCTAAATTAACCAGAAAAACAAATACAAAAAAAAAAAAAAAAAGGAAAAAAAAAGAAAATGATCAAGTTAACACAGAAAAAAAAAAGATAGTCTGAAAATTTTATTTACCATTTTCATTCATTCTGTTCAATGGCTGCTTAAATGGCATCTACAAAAGCTCTGCATTACATAGGTTATGTCCCAGTTCTATCATACATGCCTGCTCTCTACATAACAAGGATAGCTGGAAAATTACCAATGGGAATGCTTTGGAAGACTGTCCATCTAGTCATCTCCCTGAGCATGGGGAGATGCTAGAAGTGTCTTTTTTGTCTCTTTTTTTTTTTTTTTTTTTTTTTTTGACAGGAAAGCTGAAGATTTTCCATAGTGCGCTCATATGCTTGCCATGTACTTACAGAAATGAAACGCTGTCATTGACATGGAAAAAAAAGACCAAATTAATACATAACTATAATCACTTTTGTCTTGAGAGCTCATATTTACTTTCACACAGCTTTTCTTGCTGCATTAATGGAGAAAGTATGCTTATAGCTCCCTTTTTCAAATACCTTCCAGTGACTACAAAGGGCTATGAGAATATTAGCATACTAGCTAATTAAGATTATTTTGTGTTCCTAATATTTAGCTATGTATGAGAGAGCTATACAGGGAATTTGAAGAATCAGGTATCTTAAAGCAGATTAGGCCTTAAGAAAATCAGAAATTAAAAGCTGTAAGTCTTTTTGCAACTACGCATGTTTCAGGAGTGTTGTGAAAAGCTGGTGTCCTCAAGAGGTAACGATACTCACGTATCCTCTTGAGGTCGCACTGACATTTGCTGCCTAACTGAAGAAGTTAAAAGCTGTAACTCTACATCACTTAATGAACAGCACTGATGGAGCTCAGAAGGGAATTTGAATTCCAGCTGGATGTAATTATTGTTATTATTATTAGTTTATGTTTACTTGCCTTCTCATGCAGGGATCTTGCTGTTTAGCTTGAAATTTTCTGCAGTCCCATTATAAAACAAATACCAAATCAATCTAAACAGCCATGCACTAATTTGGGGAAGTCTCATCAGCTGGCCTCTTCCTGCCCAGTGGACTTTGCTTTCCCAGTATTCAAAATATTGAAAACAAAATCTCCACCCCATGAAAGAAGTTGTAAATAAGAAAGGGGTTTCCATCCCACCATGGCAATAAATCACAGCAAGTTATAGCATCATGCTCAGCTGCTGTGCCTGTAAAGTTACACTGTTTAAATTTGCCTTCACGTTAAAATTCATTGATGTTCAAATAAAGCAAGCCTCCATGAGCACAGAAGCGTGTTAGTGACTGCTATATTCTCCTGTCAATGTAAATAAATGCCATTCTTTCTTCTGGAAATCCAAATTGCTTTCCTTCTTCCAGGCTCTTTGGTGCCCTATATGGACCCATTTTCTGCATTGCAAGTGTAAAAATCTCTAAGCTGGCAGCAGTACGATTGCTTTGTTAATTATATACAATTAATCTTGCTGTCAATCCACCGTAAAAAGGTAGATCTCTGCATGCTCTGTCGTGGTATAATTTAAGGGGCTGGAAAGTGCTTACTGTGTTCATAGTGCAGGTACATGTATCATAGATTTTAGTTATATAAACATATATATAGAAGGTTATGTAAAACACACACACATATAAATAATTTCCATTTATCTGGAACTAATGTCACAAAAACTGCAGCTAATCATACCCCGGAGACTTAAATTTTATTCAGCTTGTTGCTGTACTCTGTGATACCTCAAATACCTCTGGATGCAGTGGCAATTCATTCTTCCATGCGCAGTGCTAGCTGGGACAGCCATCACTCAGTCACCTCATTGCCTAATGAAGCTCATTGCTTGTAACTATGAGCATCCCTGTTACAAATACTTCTCTTGTAATTGCCCTATCATATAAAGGACCTTCTTGGGAAATCCAGGGAGAAAATAGTTCTAATATTTTCAAACAAAGAATAATTAAAATGCTGAGGGTTGCCCTGTCTGAAATTGAAGGAAAGGACTCATAATTCTCATAAACATTTATCAACCAAAAATCCAAAGCAAAAAGAAATCAGCATCATACAAACATAAGATTTAAATCTTCAAAAATTTCTGGATTGCATACACACCTTTATTTCCCCTTTACCTCAAAAACCCAAATCCCAAGCCTGTTATTTTGAAGAAGGGATTCATTTTGAAAACTGGGATCAGTGTATTTCTAAAATGTTAAGAATTGTTGAAACTGATTGTAGGCTACATGAATTTAACTGATCAATTAACAGGGAGAAGAGATTTTTTTTTCCTTTAAAATTAATATTTTGAAAATAATTCTTGAAAAAAAAAAAAAAAAAAAAAGCTTGTTTTACAGGCTGGATCTGCTCTGGTACCTGAATTTAGCACCAGTGTACAACTGGAATCCTTCACCCCACATCCTTGCTCCTGCATCATCAGTGTGGGATTACTTTCTTTTCCTTCTTTTTTTTTTTTTTTTTTTTTTTTTTTTTTTTTTTTTTTAGCACTTATGAAAAGGAAGAAGCTATGGAGCTACGGTGATGGTGGCAACACTGCAGCTGCAGCACAGAAGGGACATGAGGCAGGAGGCAAAGGTGAGCTGGGATGGGAGACCGGCAAGGAAGGGGTGCTTGGTGCCATGCACAGGGCAGGAGCTGGAGAGAAGCTCACAGGGTCACAGGAAGAAAGCTCCTGGCTGTGCTCGTATCCTCATCTCAGAGGAAAGAAAAAGACATGTCTTCTGCCCAAAGAGTGCTTGTACATAGGGAAGATGCCTCCCTCCTTGAGGGTGGAGTATTCAGTGAAACAGAGCATGTTCCAGCTGGTGTTCTGTCTTCCCCATAAATACTTCCCGTGTTTAAGCTGCTCTCTGCTGACTGTCATAGCAAATAATTATAACAATTTATAATGTGTTTCTTTAGCCCTTGAGCTGTGACTACTTATTTTCTCATATATCTACAGCAAAATCGAGCATTTATTAAGAAAATGTCTTTTCCTGGCTGTGTGCGCTGTTCACTGCCATCCTCATGGATGAGACTCAAACATCACCATTTTATAGCTCATATCCTAGAGCTGAATGAAGAGGAATCTTCTAATTCCCAGAGAGATGCATTTCCATCATGATGTGGATCTTCTCATGCTACACTTCATCTAGCAGCCAGCACTTAGCAGCACACCCTGGGGACAAGGAAGGAAGAGGTGGGGAAAGCAGATTTCAGATCCTGTGACCTCACCGTGGGGCTGTTTACCACAATTATTACCATCAGAATCCTGTGTGACAACAATTCTCTCTCTCCTCCAAACCAACAATAATAGTATGAGTGCATGCGTGGAGGGAAAAGAAGATAATTTAGAATATCAGTTAAATGCCAATTCTCTTTTACTAATATGGCAAGTGTGGAAGAGCTCCATGAGCATGGTGAGTTAAGGTGTAAGTGCTGCATTTCTCATGCTGAAAGTGCTATGTGGTAGCAGTGTTAAAAGGACAGTGACCTATGAGAAAAACCCTTGAGCTGGAAGTACTGTGTTAGGAAATGTAAAAGCGTCTTTGGAAAATCTCCAAGGAAAGCTGAAGATACCAAATGTTTGAGCAGCAGGGAGGACGAAGCAGGCCTCCTGAAGCATAGTTAGGAATGAGCACTTTGAGACTGAGCTGCCTGGCTGCTGGAAAAAAAAAAAAAGCAGGAAAAGAGGCTTGGGCATGAATAGGTGCATGCAGCAGTGGGTTGTGTGAGGGTAAGGAGAATTACCCATCATTACTAAAGCAACAGAGCTTACGTTTTCTTCCTTGGCTGCTTCTTTTGTTTTCAGTGATTGTAATCAAGAGCTAAGGTTGAAAATGGCTTGTTTGAGTTTTAAAGTGGATGAGAATTTCACTCTGAAACTGACATATCCAAAGAGCATTATGTTCTGAAAAGAACAAATCCAAACAATTAATGTAAACAGACTTTGGGGACATTTAAAATCCAGAGCAAACTACAAAGGCTGAAAAATGCCCTTGCTATGTTGCAAATGACACTTTGGGGCTAGTGTTGTAAATCACTAAGTAAATGGGAAGAACTTCAAGTTATTTATACTTCTCTTATAGAGGACAGGCAAAAGGGAATCAGCTTGTGGTCTAGAGAATAAACTGGTAGAAGGAAAATAAAATACTTGATTTGGTTTTATATAATTGAAGCAAAAGGCTTCTAATGGTGCAAGAGCTTAGATAGATTTGGAGTGTACTAGGTCTGGCTGGGATGGTGTTAGCTTTTCTTGAAGCAGCCCATACAGTGCTGTGCTCTGCACTTGTAGCTGGAACAGCACTGGTACCACACTGGTTTTGTGTCTATTGCTGAGTGGTGCTGGCACAGCATCAGGACTCCCTCCCATCCCCCCAAGAGCCAGCAGGCTGGGGGTGGACAAGAGATGGGGTGGGAACATCACCAGGGCAGCTGACCTAAACCAACCAAACCAACCAAAGGATATTCCATACTATGTGGTGTCACACTGAGCAATAAGAGGTGGGAAAGGGGAAAGAGAGGTCTGTCCTCCCAAACAACATGTATTGAGGCCCTCCTTCCCAGGATGCCGCTGAACATTCCATGTGGCCTTTGCTTTATTTCTCCCCCCTTTCTTTATTTTCCCTTTAATAAAATGATCTCTATCTCAACATGTGAGGTTTTTTTTTCTTTCCAGCATATTTTCTTCTCCCCCTCTTCTTCTAAGGAGAGGGAGTGAGAGAGCAGTTGTGGTGGAGTTCAGCTGCACAGCAAGGTAAAACCACCACATGGAGATATATTATTTCATAGAGCAGTTTATTCTTTCATATTGTCATAAAATATTGTCATATCTTTTCTATGTCCACACATTCCTCTTATCATTTTGAACTCAAATATTTGAACACACTTCAGATCATTTCTCAGTTAGAGTTTATTTGCTTTTTGTGCCCGTGTCTTTCCCTGGCTCCTTACTAAAGCTTCGGACCATGCTCCACAGGCAGTAAAAATCCCAGTTTCTTCCTAACACCCACCCATTACTCATCTGAGGAGGTGCTGAACTGTTGAGATGACAACTATATCTGACCACGACCACACAGACTATCTGTGCAGTCAGAAAGGTAATGTACCATGCTCTGAGATTTGATTACCAAGCTAAAAGGGCAAGAACTGATGCCCTTCAAACTTTGTAAAAATAAATAGATAAATAAATAAATAAAGAGAGAGAGAGAGAAAACCACACACACAAAAAATTAAAAAAAATTACCAACCTCTCCTTCTAGCTTAGCTTTCCAGTAAGACGAAAACTGAGCAAGGAAGCATAAAACTGCCCCCTGGAAAAGAAGCATGTAAAATCAAGTTATCTTTATCTGGAGACTGCAGAGCTGGCTGCTGGCGGTATTTAAACAGGATTGTTTCACAGCTGGGTGCCAGAGTCAGAGAGGAGTACTGTTATTTCCTCTTCCTCTTGCCATCCCCAGGTTTTCCTTCTGCTGCCCCAGCTGCTATTGTGCACTTTGAGATCAGCCCATTTATTTATCATGGACTTAAATGACATATCTAACCAGTATGATCAAACCCCGTCATTACTCCCGCTTTCAAATGCCCAGTTTACATTTCAGAGCTGATTTATGAGATTTGCCTACTTTGCTGCCTGAGTGCCCCAAGCAATTTATTCCATAATGTCCTTCTTGTAAAGAAATTATGCCAGAACTGCTGTCAGGTTAGTTCTTCTATGGTGGCACTCCATGCCCTGGTACTTTTCAGTCATTCACCATCTCAAATAGCTCAAAGGCAAACAGGATTTTGATTATAATGTCCAAACTTACTCAGTAAAGTTAAACTGAGAGAGGGGAAAAAAAAGTAAGAACACTGGATGTCTTCTGGGCTATTAAATGAATTTCTGCTCTGTAATACTGGTGTGAAAACCACCCAAGTCCAAACATTTGCTTTGCAAGAGCAGGCTTGGGATTTAAGCAGTGTAAAAATTTAAACTAGGAGATAAGGGAGTTGGAATGTTGCAGTCCTTAAAGCACCTTGCAGATGTGCTGTTTAATGCTCTCACTCTTTTGGGGAAACTAAATCAGTAATCATTGCCTATCTGTTTGTTCATCTTAGGTTGTTTTTTTGTTTGTTTGTTTTTGGTTCCTAAAATAAAAGCTAGGATCCAGGGCTGGATTTTATGTTTGTTCTTTACTGTTAATTATTTTTTTTGTTAACTCTTGCTTTGTGATTGCCACTTCAGCATTTAATAGGACTCAAATTTTGAAGAGGCTGACCTTAGTGCAATTCTGTAAGGCAAATGTGAGTTTTATAATTAAATACCAGGTATTGCAGGTGCTGATTGTTCCTTGTCATAAATGAAGATGTCATTATTTAAGACTTTTCCTCCACACTTCTCAGCTATATACAATTTCACTGAACAATGAAGTAAAACACCTAACAAACAACTTAATGCAAAGACTGGGAAGCTGGCCCTATCATGGACCTTTTGTTATGACCCTCAGGAAAGCAGCAGGAAACACAACTTCTCTTACTCCAAAAGAATGTGTGGAAGATAACATAGGCTGCCATTTTCATTCTTACCTACTTGCCTTAGACTATATGATCCAGAAAGAAATTTAGAATAAAAAGAACAGCTGTGGCCTGGCTCATTTAAAGAAGGGATATGTCAAGGAAAAGACCTTGATGATTGGTTTTATTTTTATCTTATTCCATGAAGATTTTTATCTTAGACCATATGAATTTAATGGGATTGTTAATGGCATAAAATTACCATAAAAGAATATTAGGGTTTCTCTCTTACGAATATATAGAATTAAAAATTATTGCTTAAACAGTAAAGGATGAAAACAAAATCTGTGACTACATAAAATATAGCAAACAAAAAAATCCCATGTAATTAATGCTGGAATTTACAGAACCTTACTCTTACATATATGTGCTGGTTTTTAGATGCATAATTATTTTCATCCCACTAATATTTCTGTAACAATACTTTTACAATATTGTGAGGTTTGCTGTAACATCAGCCCTAAAGAAAATGCAGAGCAATGGGCAGGTGTGACAAATAGGACACAGAATGTGAAGTGACAGGGAACAGAGCACAAAGTGCAAGTGCTTAAGTGCTGGGTTTCTCTCTCCTGACCTGGGAATTTGTGCATAATAATACACATAGCCTGAGAAGCAAGAAATCAAGGGTGGGACTTGAAATCTTCCCCATGACAAACCAATAGTGGTGTCCATCTCCATCCAAGTTCCAGATAACCTTATTTCAGCAAAACTCATACTGGAATTATGAAATTCATGTGTTACAGCCCGGAGGCTTTATTGGTGTTATGAATGTCTCAGTCTCCATTCACAGCCAGGGAGATGCTTCTGTGGCCAGGTTTGAATGTGGATTTCTGTGAGCAGGTGGGTGGGAATGGAGGTTTACACCTGGGGCACCATGGGTGGGCACAGAGGGCTGTTCTTTTTCAGCTCTGCTCCTATGGGCTCAATAGGTGTTAGATTTCAGTACACCCATCAGGAACACAGATCAACTTCTCCAAAATTTCTCCACTGCATGAACCAAAGCACAGTGAGTGGGGACACCTAGGACACCTGGTCTGAATGAAACCACTAGTGCAAGTGCACCCTAGAGGACGGTCCACACAGGTAAAACTGGATGCATACTTAAGTATATGCAGGACTTTTAAGAGCAGCTTCAGATATGTGTTCCTGAGCTGCAAAGGCAGGATGTAGCATCTAGAATCAACATTTTTACTACTTGTTATTGTGTACGTATTATGTAGCTCTGTCTGCATCAAAAGTTTTCAAAATATCAGCTTGTGGGATTTGTAAACCATATGAGTCATGGAAATGTTGCTAACAGGTCTGCACACCAGGCTATTGCAAAAGTAAAAAATCACACAGAAAATAAGGGCAAGGAGGGAGCAGGAGGCTGGCAGTGCAGTTATACCACCAACACCAGCTCCTGGAATTGGAGAACCCAGTGCAACTACCTCATCTCTACATTATCAGAGAGCTTCTGAAGTGTTTTAATATGAGCTTCCTTTCACCCCAGACAGGTTGGGAAGACCTGTCTGCATATATATATATAGCATAGCATATGTAGTATATGTATATATGTAGCATAGCACATATGGATTTTCCAATAGATGTAAGCAAATGGAGGGACAGACACATTTGTAAGGATTTTTAAAACACTGTTGCCACTTTGTTTGAGAAAGATGTCTGCAGAAAGAAAACCCTGCAGACTGCTTTCTTTCACTGCTGTCATGTTGGTTAGGAGCTTCCATTAGGTTGGGTCTGTGAACTTTTTCAAGGTGGCTACTGGATCACTTTCTCGCAGATTTCAGACTTTTCTTTTTTTAAGCCTATCTTAGCTATCTTAGGAATCTTTTCTTTTACAACATTTTCTTCCTGTCTTTCAGAGGTTTACATCTGTGGTACCTTTTAAAATTCCCTGGTACGTTTTTAAATTCTCTCTTTTATACCTTCATCTGTCCATCTTGTCTGCAAGATTACAACTCACTCATCATGCCATCCTCTCCTTCAGACAGATAAGAAAAATACTGGTGCTCTAGGTGTCTGTCAAGCTCTTCAGCATACTAATTGCTGTTTGTAAAAGAACAGTTATTAAAATGCACAGTCACGGCAGAAAAATAGCTGTAATGACCCAAGATAAAAGTAGTCCCTCTGCCTTCCCTGCTGCCCCATGATCAGATGGTTACTGGCCTGAATTTCAGATGCAGAGGATGGTGTCTTACTCAAAACCTGTTTTGGTGCAAGGCTGGCTGCATGAACTTCTCAAATTATATCCGAAAGTGATATAAGTTTACAAACTGACATCCTCTCCTACCAAGTCTCCTTGGGTATATTTAATTTTATAACATTCTCCTAAGCCTTCTTAATAGCATTAAGTTGAACCACCTTGACTTGTTCTGTAATTCTTAATTTTTTCTCTGAAGTGAGTAAAGCTGATTCCCACTTTCCTGAGAAAGTCACCTGTCATGGTGGTAACGTACAGGTTAATAACAGCAAAAGCAGCTGGGAGAATTCGACAGCTGGGTGGGAGTTTGCTGTCCAGTAACTCCAGTTTGGAGGCTGTGTACATGCACACTATTTGGTGATACACACTTTTCCTAATAAGTTTTCAAACAAAAAAATTATGTTTAAATTGTACACAAAAAATCCATAAATAGCCAAAGCCCCACACCACTGTCAGGAGACAGACCATTGGCATCAGGTATGGAGCATGCCCTTTGAAAATACAAAGTACCTCCATCAAAGCAACCTAATGTCTGTGACATTCCTGGTTTTATCAAATATACTGTGTGAAAATGTATCACAGCCCTAAACTCATGACACTTTTTGTGGTTCCTTCATCAAAACTGCTTGGATTTCACAGAAAAAGTGGGTTGAATTGTGTTTTCCCTCCAAATTCAACTTCTCTGCTCCATGCAGTCTTCTACAAAGTCACTTACTCAAGCATCAGTTGGATGAAGAAAGGTGTTACGTGTCAGTTTTGGCCCTCAGCATTCCAGTGTTTTTTTCTGTCTTTAACTGACTTGAACTTAAAAGGCAATTCTATTGCTGAGAAGAAGACAAAGAAGTATCAAAATCTGCTTCTCTTTGTAATGTTTTTTCTCCCAGGTCTCCAAATAAAAAGATGAGGAAATATTTATCATTATTTTTACTTAATAGTCAGCCCTAGGTAAACTCTGCCTCACAGATTACCTGTGCCCATGGGCATTGAGAGACCTCTACATATAACATTTAATCTGGCAGAGATAGAGTTGGCCCTTAAAGAGTAATTTAGCTCCCAGATCATGGAAAAAGTGAAACTTTTAAACATTTTATTTATTTATTTATTTATTTGTTTATTTGTTTATCGTACAGGTAATGACAGGCTTATCAGGGCAAGGACTGTGCTGAAGGGCAGGTGGATAAATTTGAGCTTCTGAAAGCTAAATCTGTGGGAAGCCAGTTTTGATCCATTTTGTCTCCTCCTGGGATCATCCTGCAAGACTAACACGATGCAGCAGCTGGGAATATGGGGCTTGCTCTAACCTGATCTTTGCTCCTGCTGCCACCAGATTTCTCCCTACTCTTCTTTCCCAAATTGGCCTAATCTGGAGGTGGATTTTGTTAGAGTTGCTAGAGTTTGTTTGATGGAGCTGGTAGACCCAGATCTCAACCTAAGTGAGTGAGCTGCTGTATTGTTCATTTATGCTCCCAAATATCCTGGTTGGTATCAGCTTCATGTCTTTAATGCAGAATATTGAAGATATGACGCTAACAATTGTGCCCTGAGGAATAAAGGGGGGGAAAAGCAGATGGTGCAGGGAGGGGGAAGAAAATTGGTTTTGCAGTTATAGTGTAAACGTTACAAATCTATGGTATTATGGAACCTGCTGCAATTTTAAGAACCTTTGACTAGACTGCTCAAGAGTGGATAATAAAAGAATGAGAAAAAACAGGGAATCAATAAGGCTGTCAGAGTTCTTTCCTCGTACTACAGTGTTTCACATTTACTCTCTGTATCTCTCTACATTGCAGTATTTCAATAAGGTAGGAAAATGGCCAGCCTCAAAGCTGAACTGTACAATTTACTGTTCATGCTTTACTAACTACTGCTTCAGAGATTTAGTACATGTCTAGACAGGGATCCATTTTAAAATAAAAATCATAGTACTATATTAAAAAGGGTTATTACTGTGTATGCTAAAGTTCATGAGGACCAATATCCTTCTGTTCTCTGAATTTAACTAGTTCAGTTTGGGAGATTTTAACACTGTTGGCCTTACAAAGGTAGAGGAAAAATGTGGTCCATTAGTATGAATCATAGATTCATATAATGTCCTGAGTTGGAAGGGAGCCTCAAGAATCATGAAGTGCCACTCCTGGCTCCACACAGGTTCACCTGAAAACCAAACCATGCACAAATCCTTTATATGTATGAATATGTATCCTTTAAGTTTTATTTCATTGTCATTGACAACAAACTGTTTGCATTAAATATCTCCCGTATAGTCTAGTACTTTCACAGGTAACACAAGAAGATATTTTGTCTTAGATGAGCAGTTTTTCTCCTCAGTCATAAATTATATTCCTTAAAATATAGCTTTTCTAGCTTTAAACAAGCCACTCAGCTGCTAGGGGAGTGTCAAGTTCTGGGACTGATACTACCTCAGTAAGGGGAAACACATGTTGCTGCAGACTGAGGAAGGATTGCTAACTCAATGCTAACCTACAAGCTTGACTCTCACAGTACCATGTAAATAAATAGTATTGCATTTTTAAAAAACGTTATTATTATTTAATGTAGTAGAAGTTAATCTGCATTAAACATCTATGAGCTAATTCAATGGCATTTTCTACTCATTTTCTATCCCATTTCTAACTGGAAGTAAGAGCCAATAAAAATCCTACAGTAAAAATTATAAGACTAGAAGAGTCCATTCCAAAGCCATGAAAGAGAGTAGACATATTGCCATTAATGTGTTCAGAGAAAGAGGTAATTGACATTTTTTTTTTTTCTTTTTGATTCATCCTTGCTAAGTAACAGTGTTTATAATACCCATGGGCTGCTGAGTTTGATCTAAGACTGTGGGTAAGAGGGAAGCATTTTATCATTTTCTTTCACTCTTTCTGTGCAGGGAAGTCAGCGGCATAGGTCACCAGTGGAGATGGCTACTCAGGGGTACAAGTAATGCCAGAGTTCATATGTATGTTATATACACAAATGTTTAGTTTTGAATGAGACATACAAGCTGAAAATGTATAATTTGCACTTTTTTTAGTAGATGAGGGTATGAGAGGAAGAAGGTCCAAAATTAATAGGCATATAAACTTATTTAAAAGAGTGAGAATAATAAGAAATAATTATTTGTTTGATTGTTTATATGCAGGAATATAGCACTGACATCCTGGAAAACCTGTGTCATCTGTACTGTTAGAGTTGCGCTCACAAGCAGAGATAGCAATACACAACTCTCTACCTATAAATCTATCAAAACAGGTCTTGAAAAGAGCTACTCAGACATGATCCAAGTGAATAAGATTTTATTTGTTGTGACTTGCCCACAAGTTTATATATTTCACCTGTAAAACTACACTACGGCCAAGTGTTTTTGTTCTGAGTTCATTTTTAAAGGCACAAAAATGAGCCATAAAAGGAATATTTCTAAATAACTGCTATGTCAGTGGTGGAAAGCTTCTTTGGTACAAAACATTTCAGTGAACTGTGAGGATTTCCCAGTTACAATACTTCTGTAAGTGCTGAGGTTTGGAATGGTCCAGCATCCTCTGAATTTTTTATAACCTTTAATGGATTAAATTAATGGATTTTAATGTGAATATTTGTTCTGATTAGTGAGGACTGGAACAAATTCAAAGTTGTGTATTGAGAACATGACAGTACCTGTCTTATGCAGTACAATTACTATGCACTTCACTGCAGAACACCAAAGAGCTGAATGTTATAGATTTTCTTTCCTTTTTACAACATGCTGCACAATACTGAACTGCTGTTATCTAATTACCTTATTTTTCACAGTCTTGTTCACTTTGTTAGGAGCCTGAAAGGGATTGGTTGGTGAGGCAGTCTGAAGTCTACAGCATCTCCCAGGATGATACTAGGAGAACTCATTAGAGCTCACGAAATGCTCACAGATTATGGTATTCAATGCTACAGAAATATCTATAAAGGAAAAATCAGAAAATATGAAGTGTTGCTTTGGAAGGATAAGAAAAAATGGCACTGCCTTGTGCATATTGCTTCTTTGCTGAAGCATCAAAGTATTCTGTATGCAATGAAGCAAGTATCCAAAGGAGAAGGGGAATAGTATATTACTGTTTAAATAAAGTGTGCTTTATAAAATGAACGTTCACAGGGAATGGAGTTCAGGTATCAGAGTAAGTGATGTGCCACTTAAAAAGCTCAGGGAAACAAAAGAAATCCTCCTTTACTTTCATAAGAATATTTACACATGCTGAAAAATGTACCTGGAGCAATAAATAAAAGAGGAAAATAGTTTTCTAACCTTAACTTAATGGCATCATTTTTGCTAAATGACAAAAGGTGTCTCTTGTCTCCCGATCACCAGAGTCCCTGATGATAAAACCTACTGCTGTGTGCAGCATTTTGCCCTGATTCTCTCCCCTTCTCTTTAATCTCGGATTTTGGTAGCGTGGAGCTGGTGCTGTGGTGGCAGTGAATTTCCTATAAATAGATCTACTTTTTTTCTTCTCTCAGATCCCACAGTTATCAACAAATTTGACTCTGGTAGACATACTTGGGGTCACCAGTTGCAAAGAGGGAAGAGAAATCAGATTAATTTGATCTGAAACTACTTTCAGGTATAATCTCAGATATGAGCATTTTCACACAGAGCACTTCCGTTTATTCCCGTTCCTTCCAAATATTCCTTTAAATTTACTATCTATCTGACATCACACATGCTGTTACATATAAATCCAGATATAGGTGGAGGAAAGCTCGGAAACACAGGGTTATAATTCTGAAGCTTACCTAAAACATTTAGGCTAGGATAAAAAATCACAAAGAATCTGGAAAAAGAGTAAGGAGATAAAAGAAAGCATCTACAGATAGTATGAAATTATTTTGGCTAGTAAACACAATAGTTGGCCATGAGGTCACAAGACAATATGAAATGTGTTTTTGAAAGATCTCTAATACAGAGATGAAAATTCAGTGTTGATTTGTGCCAAATAATGGAAGAAAAGGGGAGAAGGGAGAGAATCTAATTAAACTACAGAAAAAATGGGCTGTAAATTAGCTTTTGCCACTTGGGAGAAATATCTTAGCACTTTTGTTAGGCATTTGGATAGTTCAAATAAATGTCAATTCAATGTTCAGCAGCAGTCAAAAAGGCAGACCGTATATTAAACAATTAATAGGAAGGTTACAGTGAAAAAATCAGAAAATATCATGATGTCACTTGATAATCCACTGTGTATTCATGTTTTGAATAGTGCATCATCTGTCTTAGGTACAGAATACAGAGAAGGTTGCTGGAGATGATCAAAAGCAGTTTCTAAAGGGAGCATGAACAGAAAGAAACAGAAAACTACAGATATCATAGGGAAAGTGAGTAAGGAACGACTATTTGTTATTTCTCCCAAGATGAGACCTGTAGGGTAGCAACTGAAATGATCACAAGGGGTTTTTAGAACATACAAGGAAGGAAGCTGTTGCTGGGCAGAAACACTGCCATTCTAGCATTGTTGCTATATGATGTGGACTGTGAAAGGTTAAAAATGCTCAAATATGCATTCATAAAAAAAAAGAATCATTAAAAATAAGGCTAGAGATACTCTGGAATCTCTGAATTTCATTTTGTTAGAAGGTGGGAGTATATAGCGTGGGAAACTTCATAGTGCTATTCCTTGTGTGTGGTTTTTTTTTTTTTTTTTTTTTTTTTTTTTTTTTTTTTTTGTTTTCTTTAAGATTCTGCTGTTGGGTCCTGTCAGAAATATGTAACTGGATGACAGATTTGTTTTGTTCATCTTGGGATTTTGAAAGACCTTAAAGAAAACTGTATTTCAATAAGCAGTTTTGAATGACTTGGCTTCCTACTCACCTAGAAACTTCAAAAAGGTCTGCACCCTTGGTTCCTGCTTTCTCAGGGACATGCAGTATGCCCCCAGCTTTGAAAGATGGGATATTTTAGACAGGAACATTTTCAGCTGCAGGAAAGCAATTGGGAATATTATTTCCTGTTTGAGAGAGGGACAGAGAACCTAATGGAGTGAGATGAGACATGAGCATGGTTTGGACACAACACTGCTCTGTCCAGGGGATGTCAAAATTGGATTTTCCAAGGCCAATAAGTAAAAAAAAATAATAATGTTGAGACATGAAGAAGTTGAGGGAAGTGCAAGAATTTTCTGAGAGATGAAGTAGAATCCCAGGGATGCTTCAAATGTGGGATAATAAACATGAATAAGAAACATGAAATTCCTGAGAGAGAAAAAAAAGTTTATGTTCACAACAAGCTTATGTTTGAAGGTTATATAAGTGGCATAATTTCTGTAAGCAGAAAAATACTGATGAGGTATTTAAAGTTGCTAAGAAAATTAACATAAAGTTAGATAGCACCTAAGAACAATAAAATTCATCTATTTTTTTCTTTAAGAAATAAAACTAAAAGGTAATTTTGTCACAATGAACTTTGCTGATAATCTGTACATTAATTTTGTAATTAATTTTATAATTAATGAAAATGTTTTCATTTTAATTTATAATATTTTATAATTGAAGATTAGTTTGGCAGACCCAGTCTGACACACTGAGTGCTTAATTCATAAATAAAAAAAAAGAAAAAAAGAAATAATTACATAGACATAAAGAGATTCTACTGTGCATATTTGTTTATGATGAAGTCTTGGAACAGCAACACAGATGTTGGAACAAACAGTTCCTGTTACAGCTCCATCTCATCTCAGATTGAGTTTGAATGCATCATTGAATAGATTAGCTCAGCAGTTAAAGTTTGTTGAAATAACCTCCCACTTCTTTGAACATTAAAATTTCATAATCTGCAGAGATCAGCATTAAATGTCCCATTGCTGGTATATTAGTATTTCTCATCAAAGAAGAAATATTGTCTTCCAGAGCAGCCATAAAGCAAGATTTGCAGGTATGTTGCCAAGAAAAAGCAGCACTTACATGTACTGTGCTTGTTTTAATCTGAACCAGTGTTATTCAGCCATGAATAACCACTGCTTTTCAATCCCTGGAAGTCACAACTCAAAGTCTGAAACCAGCACATGGTGACTCAATGAGATTTAAATGAAAGGTTGAAGACACTGTACTGATGAATGAAATAAACGGTGGAGGCATATTTCAAATTTTATAATGATCAAGCTTTTATAGGCCTTTGGAAAATTGAACTCATGGTTTGCCATTTTATACTTTTTGAAATTTAGGTCATATCTGCTGTAAGTGGTAAAAGCATTTTTATTTTTTGCAAGTAAATTTACATTTTTCACCCATAAAAGCACTGCAGAGTGTGTAGGATCTCTACCTGCAGAGTACTTGTGCAGTTAGTAGCAATGCAGTCTCTGCTGTCATTACCATGCAGACTTTACAGCATTCCTGGTTTTTCAACACAGGTAATCTGCAAAGCTAAGAGAAGCCTAGGCATCGCCTATCTATGCTTTCTTTTCATTGCTGATACTGACAGAGGGTTTTCTTATTATTGGCACTGTGCATTTTCAGCATGCATGCATGTCTACTTGGAGCCATCAGTCCTGTTTTGCCTAGGCCTCAATGGAGGCATAAACAGATAAGGTCTTGTGAGCAGGGTTAACAAATTGCATTCGAGTATGGAGAAATAAAAGGTTGGACATTTCAAAGGCAGACATTTTCACAGAAGCTAAGAAAGTGACAGTGAAGATAAACCAATCTGATTTTTGTGTCAAGCAGAAACACCTAGTATAGTTTCTATGACCTTATTAAGATTAAACCTTAAAGCCCAGGAAAGAATTCTCAGATACGGTATATGGAGACAAATCCATTAAAAGCACGGTATACAAAAGGTAGATAATCACTACACAGTGATTTCTGAAAATGATCACCATTCCACAAATCAAACAATGTTTTTGATTTCACAATGGACGTCAACTCTGTAGTTGGGAAAAAAAGTGATCTGTTTCTTTCTACAGAGTATAATAATTATCACTAAGAGCAGAGGAAGATCTTCCCTAATCTAAAATAGTATAGCGTTAAAGCAGCATAATTATATGGGGGCTCTTATATATAGGGGTAAAGAATGACTAAGAATGATGCTCTATAGAGAACAGAGGTAATTAAGAAAGCAATCAGGCACCAATGTACTGTGCTATTTTAAATGAGACTTAATACTTGGTTCATGATTTGTCAGATTTGGGCTCCCTTTGGAGAGTTGAGAGAATCCAATTATCTTTCTGTAGCCCCCAAGTATATAACTCATGCTGATAGGTGAAGAATACTACCATAATTGTCCTAAATTATTTCGAGGAATGCAATTATTGAATATATGCTTTCTAGTATCTATAGTTTAGGGAATTGCCACCCAATCAGTGACCTCTCCTGTGCTAAGAGCTAGACAGTGGTGCTATTTTGTTCTTACCATGCTGGCTTTGGTTTCTATACCAATAGTTTTAGAAATGGAATAGAGGTGTCACAAAGTGAGGTTAAGGTCTGGAGATTATTTCTCACATTTCACATGAAAAATACTCTCTTGTATTTCAAGTCAATCTCTGTACTTTAATATATTAATATTTCACTACATCTCACGTCAGTAATAACTTAATCAAGGTATATATAATTTTTTAAAAAATTGTTTGCATAAATCCAGCTTGATATCCATTGTATCTTTTATTTTATTTGTGTGTGTGTGTGTGCGTGTGCGTGCTCTTTTCCAGAGTTCCTCCAGTTACTTTTTTTGTTTCAGGTGAAGTAGTTCCTACAACCTTGCCCTGTATTTTACCTGCTGCACAGCTAACATCTAACTTCAGGACATTTAACTTGTGTGTGAAACCTGAAACTGTATTTTTCTGCTACCGTCTCACACTGCATACTCAGTAAAGGCACTTTAATCTGTGGCCATAGTGTCTATCTCAGTTCTATCTTTTATCTCTCATTTTGATTATTTTCTCACAATATTCAAGACATGCTAATCAGTTTAATCTCATTTCATAATCATCTATTTGCATTTCTAACTTTAAAAAGTTAGAATCCTCCTAAATTATTTAGCTTTTTCTTTCTGGTGTTTGCAGCATTGGCTTGCCTCTCATGCATGATTTTCTTTCTTTTTGCATATATTCACCTAATTCAGAATTGACGAGATTCATGTTCTTGGCTGTAAGTATTTTGCAAAAACCCTGACAGAAAAGATAAAAATGTTGTCACCTAGCAACTAATAGCATTTTGTCTATATATATAATAATAATAATTATTATTATTTTTCATCTGGAATTACCCAGAAGATTTTTACCCTTAATTTTCACTTGCTTTATTTATTTATTTATTTTTAAAAGAAAATGAGAATGCATTCTTAAGAAGTTTTAAATAAATGGAAAAGTGAGCTGGCTTTTAAATTAGAAAGCTAAGAAATATCATGCATATCAAGCAAGTTATTACAGTCTATAAATTAGCACCTGTATTCTACTGGTAGCTTTGAAACTGATGACTGTGAAAAATTCCTTAGTGAACATGCATCCTGTGCAGTATATAGGACCATGGAGGAGTCAAGCTGTTCTTTTTTTTTTTTTTTTTTCCTGTAGTGTATAGGGGAACACTTTTTAGGCCAGTGTACTGTCCAGTGCAGAATCAGTATATTTATTCTGGTTCTAGAAGCAGCAGGGAATAAAAATCAAGTATAGAGGTTTGACCATGACCTTAACAGATTGTATTCATCACTAAGAGAAACCAGTAGAATATACAATATCTTTCTTCATCACTAATGTCAGAGACTTTGATGCCATTTCCCAATTACATAGCTTAGGAACACCAGCAAAAAGAGCAGACATTACTTCAGGGGAAACCTGTCACTCTTCTTTCCTACTCTGCAAGCAACCAGCTTATTTAGAGGAAAACATAAGAAAACCTGTCTGGACAATTTTTAATTAAAACCGTATTTACAAGTTTTTTTCCCAGTCTAAAGCTCTGACCAATGTGTCCCCGTCCCCCCCCCCGTCCTCCCCTTAATCCTTAAATAGACCAATACATCAATACATTCTTTGTCCTACAAATTCAAACTTTTTTGAGTTGTAGTAGTGAACTGCACAGGATTAATCTGATTTTGAAATAAATTTCTTTAAATTTCCAGAATAACTGCCTTTTATTTTACTTTTCAGAAAGTTATTAGAAGATGAGTGTTCTTTGTAAAAATTGAAACCATCTGACACATCCCTTCTCTGTAATGTTCACTGATTCTCTCAGACATGTTTAATGTTTTCTACACATTTTTTTTTACATACTTTGCATCTTCAACTGAAATTTTTTTGAAGAAAGAAGAGACTAGAACTGACCACATGATTATGAATAAAGCTATTATAATATACTAGCTTTATATATTATTATAAAGCTAGTATATTACCCAGAGGTGTATGTATAAGTATATTTTACCCATATCACCTTTTTATAATTACTGTTTTCAACTGAGATGTGGTGCATTGACTCTTCACAAGGATGTTTTGGTCTTCTTGGTACCATTTTAGTCCTCACACTCATCCTTATGTATGAGGATTTAACATCACCCCTTTCTGTATAGATTGCTCTGGATTTTCTGTGCATTACATCTCATCATTCTGAGCTGCAGCAGGAGCCCTTCCGCTCCTCCTTTGGCTCCCGCTGTGTTAAATGATTTTCAGCAGAGTACAGATTCCACATTTCATTATTTTTGTCCTTTTCTTGATCATTAATAAACACATTTAAAGCCATTAATTTACTGTGAATTAAACACCCTTACCGTGCCTTTCTCATTACCATTAGTGTGATATTAATGCATACCACCAAAAATAGAATCCTTGTTCTTACTGGTTTTCATAGCTTCTAACTGGTTTTTAATCTGCACTAGGTGATGGGAGACTTCACTTTTTGATTTGTCTGGTGTATTTTTTCATGCAGAGTTTTACCTAAACCTTTCATTTTTACTTCAAATTAATATGACAAAATCTAGCACAGCAATAGAGCTTGGGCAACACTCTCTTCTCCAGCATTACCTCTCCCAGCAAAAGGACTTTGTTTCTCCCTCATTTTGTCATAGATAGGTCTTTTATGACATTTTAGCTCTGGCCTCATTACCTGGATCTTCCTATGAATTACTCATTGATCTGCCCAGCTCTGCATGCAGCATGGGATTTTAGAGGTCAGCAAAGCGTCCTGCTGAACAGATGCAAACATAGAGCCCCTCTCTATACAGAAGGCAGAGAGCTACATCATTTGTTTACAGTCAGCACTGGCATTAGGGTGTAGGTGTTGCATTTTGCTGGACCCATCTGTAGTCACTTATAGTCTTCCTCCTTGAAGGAGGATTTACCATCGTGTTCCTTTTCTAATGTCACATACAGAGCCCTAAACATGTCACAGGTTCAGGTGTGAAATTTTTGAACTTTGTAAGCAGTTCATCATGCAAATAACTGGTAGGATATGGCTCATTAATAAATGTTTGTGAGGTTACTAACAACCTTTTAAAGTGTTATAGGGAAAGTCTTGTAGAATACAAACAGGTATTAAATGAATATGATAGACCTCCTATATAACCCATGACTTCACTAACACTTCATGGCTGAACTCTTGCAGATGCACTCTGCTATGCAGTTTAGGCTTCTTGTTCTGATTTACTCTTCCTGGTGTGAGTCAATGTTATCCCAAAGTCAAAAACTTGCTGCTAGTTTGTTCTGTGTTTGCTTTGGCCCCCTTACTTGCACTAGTGCAGACTGTGATGTACCTTCTTAAGACTGTTATTTTAGGTTAATCTGCAGCTAGCACAGCTTGTCTCTATAGATGAACAGATGTGTTTCAACAGGATGGCACTCTGCAGAGTTGTCCAGAAATTTTGCATTTTGTGTAGCTCTTCTCACTGCTGGTTTTTCACTCTACCATCTGCATTGCTATCATGCATAAGCAAAGTCAATGGGGCATTAAGGACTTGCTGATGCTACTGTTTCTTGTTGAAGCTGAAAAAGAGCTGTTACTTTGCTCTGGATTTTGCTCGATTTGTCCCTCTTAATCAAAGTGACAGTCCAGCTTTCTGTGACAGATTATGAGGCCAGTGGTTATATGGGGAGCTGTGGGTTTGGACTTTACTCCCATACTAAGTATCTTGCTCATGATTTTGGATTTGAGCCTTGTAACTTCCCTCCTGCAATATGTAGCAAGAAACTTTATGTACATCCCTCATCCCTGCACTGCATCTAAAAATATCCTGATATTTAATCAACTCCTCCCTCCCCCCAAGCATCAACCAACCAACAACCAACAAAAATTCAACTGCCTTTTTTTTTTTTTTTTTTTAAGAGACAAATATCATCTTTTGAGGCATTGTTTTCATGTCCAACCCCATGAAAGAGAGACTATGGATATGCTGGATGCTGTGTTTTTTTGGAGACTGCACTTGACTCCTTGCCTCTGCAGTGGGATGGAGAGGTCATGGTCTTGCTAAACAGCATGAATCTGACCTTCACAGACTGAAATGCTGCTTCCAAGCAGTGATACTTCCTTTTTCTTTGTCTGCCTCATTTAAGTGAGCTAGAAAGCCTTGCTGTTTTTTGCTGATCATTTACACACTGTGAGAAAACACACTGATAACAAGAATATCCTGTCTGAGCTTCACTTCTTTCTCTGCCAGTTAGCTCAAGCCAAAAGTCTTTGTCCCTCTTGGTTGCCCATGTGGGACCATTTTGATACTATCGCCAATGTAAAAACAAAAATGAAGAGAGCACAAAATTCTGCTCCATTGTTTCAAGTGCTCCAGGTTACTAAGATTACATGATGGTAAGCCAGTGCAAAATTTAATTAAACGACTTGGAGACAGTCACTGAAGCACTGTTGCCTTTTGCCTGTGTTCTGGCTTCACTCTCCTTTGTTCCTGTATTCACAACAGAGCACTACAGGTTGCTGCCTGAAACCAACTCCAGAATAATCTTTCCCCAAAGATAATGAAGCACCACTTAGGAGAAAAAAAGAACAAAAAAAAAAAAAAAAAGGATAACCCAATACAACTTTTGCATTGTGTCAATTCCAGAGGGATTTATTGATATGTACCATCTGAAAGTGTGCTAGATGGAATAATGCTCTGGTAACTTGGGGACAATAATGTCATTGGCTCAGATGAGGCGAGGTTTCATATGCAAATTGCAACAAAGCCAGTGTAACAAAACCTCACTTTTCTAGCTATCCCACTTCTAAAATCTGTGAGATTTTTTAAAAATATTATTCTTAGAATATTTTTTTTTTATTTGGAAGGTCATTAAAGAGTTCATAATAATACTATATTCCTGTGTAAAAATCTTTGACCCAGATATCAAAAGGTGTAACAAGCAAAACAGGAAAAATTCATTAATGGTGGGGGCCTTCCACCCTCCTTTATCCTTGTCATTGTTTATTGCTGAATCCTACAGCCTGGCCTTTCCATTACTCTATCACTTTTGCTTGGACATCCTTACCATGCCCTAAAACCTGCAACTACCCAACAGCTACATGTTGGGTGATATGCGCAGTTGGATCTCTGACTAACATGTTACTAAGCTGAGCATTAATATGCTCACTCCTGACTCCAGCACTCAGACTCAGTAGACCAGGTGGTGGGCAGTGAGGTGTGGGTCTCCATGGTCATCTGGTGAATACCATTTTCTGATACTTCAATGTATTTTAAGGGTTTTATGCCATTTCACATCATTTACCTGGAGTACTGTGTTCAGCTCTATGTCTCCCAGCACAAGAAGGACACAGGAGTACTAGAATAAATCCAGAGGAGGGCCATGAAGATGATCAAGAGGCTGGAGCACCTTCCCTATGACGATAGCCTGAGGGAGTTGGGGTTCAGCCTGGAGAAGAGAAGGCTCTGAGGAGACCTTAGAGTGGCCTTCCAGTACCTAAAGGGTGGCTACAGAAAAACTGGGGAGAGACTCTTTGTCAAGGAGTGTAGTGATAGGACAAGGGGGAATGACTTTAAACTAAAAGAGGGTAGATTTAGGTTAGATATAAGGAAGAAATTATTTACTGTGAGGGTGGTGAGGCACTGGAACAGGTTTCCCAGAAAAGCTGTAGATGTTCCATCCTTGGAAGTGTTCAAAGCTGGGTTGGATGGGGCTTTGGGCAGCCTGGTCTAGTGGGAGGTGTCCCCACTCCTGACAGGATGGGGTGGGGTGTTCGAATTAGAAGATCTTTAAGGTCCCTTCCAACCCAAACTCTTCAGTCATTTTATGATTCTAGGATTTATCACTTGAGCTACTATTATTATTTCAACAGTTTCCCTCCTTTCTTGTTTTTTACTTTTCTTATGAAACATGCCTTAGCTTGTGTACTCTCTCAAAGCCCAGTTACATTTTTACAACAGAACTGAGGCAAGGCACAACCATGTAGTTGTGCTTCTCAGAAGCCTTGGGTCTCAGCCATATGTGACTTGGTTTGGGTTGCAGGTGAAAACATGCTTCTGCTGCTTTTGGTGTCACATCTTCTCTCTGAATTCAGATATTATAACTGGTGCTTACTGAGACATCTGCAACAGCCTGATCATCCCAGTACATTTTTACAGTAAAAAGTAATGTACTAAAGTCTTCACAAAAAATAGAAAGTACAGAATGAATATTTTGCTTTGACCAGAGTTACAAACATTATTTGTACAATTGAACTATTAGTTTGAAACATACTTCTGGTAAGTATGTTGTATTATTCCATATCTTGAAATACTGGTTCAGTTATGATTTAAGATACAGTTTAAACTATTCATATTTGCAAGGATTTCTCCTGCGGAAGGAATCCTTACATAATCTGTATGTTGAGATGATTTGTGTTGTTGGGTTGAATGAATGCCCAGACACCCTATGGGTGGTATTAAAGCTATAAAGCCATTAACATTAATTTATTCTTAATCCAGATCCAAAACAAAATTGTTAATTTGCAAAGTTTTATATTAAATTTACTTTATAGGTGCTGGAAAACATCACAATTGGAAGTGGCATTTTAGTGCATTTTGTGGACAGTTACTCAGTACAGACTGTGGCAAATTGGCCCAGCACAGAACTACCAGAACTACCTGAAGCAGAGATAATCTGGGAATCACACTGAAGGACAAACCCCATTTTCATCAACTGTGAATTATACCAACCTCTGTTTGCCTCATTTTGAGAGGTTTCTGGCTAGGTGAGTTGGAACTGAATAGCAATGTGACCCATTCATGGTATTATTACCTATCCTGATTTACTCATGTAATTCAAAATCCCAGGTTTAGAATCTGGGAATATCTTGCTTTATATTTTCATTCTGGCAAACTTCTAAAGAAATAAGTGAAAGTAAACACACATACATATTAAATTAACATTTTTTTTGTTGCTAAGGTAACAAATTTCAGATTTTCTCTGCAGGAGTACCACTCCAAATGTGGCACTTAATTCACAACTAATAAAGAAGCTGTTTTATGCACCCATTTATTGACATGAACAGCACAGAGTTGAGTGAGTGGTTTAGTAGGAAATTCAAATTCAACACAAAGACACTGATGGCTCTGTGACAGGTGGAATTTAGAGGGAATCATATTCATAAGTAGCACTCTGTACTAAAGAGGCAAAAGAATAGCAGTAAAGACAGCTTCCCTTTATTTGCTTCTCTCTTCTAACTTTTCTCACCTTTAACTACATCATTTGACATTTGTCAGGGCTTTATTAGAAGGATAAAAAAGTATTTAGCAGTGCTGAGCTTTAAGAAACAAACAGTATGCTTCATTAAATGTGATGCCTTGGCCAGGAGGATGGACCAGAGGAAGATGTTTTGATAATCTCATAGCAACTGTGAGAAGAAGTGGCTGACATTTCAAGGTGTTGCTTCTTTTAAATGAAGAATTCATATGTGTCACTCTTTGCATTTACATACTGTAACTGGACAGAATTTTATGTCTAAATTTCACAGCCTTTGGGAAAAAGATGGAGGAGAAAGAATACAGAGATGTCTTTAATGAGCCAGATGGAAACAGAAAATGCTCGTGTAAGTATCTCTTTTTAGAAGATGAAGGATTGGCTAGGGACAGATAATATATTTTTTGGAAGGAGAAAAAAAACTAATGTATCTTTGTCAGGTATATTTTCTCTTTTCATTTTTATAGCTTGGGTGCAGATTTAGTACTTTGTCTCCAAATTCAGGAATAAAATCGTTGTCAGACTGGTGAGTAAGGGTATGGGCTGGGGTGGGGGAGTTTATCATGATATCAGTTTGACTATGCTCTGTCAAAACATCAGCTATTACTTCCTCTGTTTTCTATGATAAAGTCACCCTTAGGTTACATGTGCTTCTGCAGTTCCCCTGGTGATGAAAACTCCCGGGAGAAGATTACAGAAGCACAATGAAATCTTTTGTTTTTATTCATAGATGAAGGACAAAAGATCCCGAAAAGTGGATAATAACATCTGTGCAAGGCAAATCCCCTGAATGGACTCCATCTTGTTACACCCTCTGTGATGACTGTAATAGCAATACCATCTGTTTATTCATTGAACCTTGAGCTATAGAAAATATATGAATCATTGTATTTTACCTGAAACTTTTCTACCAAAAAAATGATCCAAGCATTTTCAAGTAATGCCATTATTTTCATTATTGCATAAATAGGAGAATGTTATTTTATTTCTATATCTTCTTAAGTTAACAAATGTGACAATTACAAAACTTGACAGGCAGAAAGAGAGATTATGGAGAATAACACTTGGAGAGGAGACCATTTTTAATGGTCTTCTTTTTGGCAGACCTGCACTGTTGTCCGTTACTACTCAGCAGACATTGCTGTTAGATAAATGCTATAATTCAGCCTGACATGATTCTGAAGCTCAAGATTCTATCTGTCTTGATTTATGAAGGTTTCATCCCTGACATTCTGATTTGCATAGTAGTTTTTGCTTCTTAAGTTGAAAAATACCCTCTGGAACATGCATTGCACAAAAATTTATCTTTAGGATACAGGAAAAAACATAGCAACAAAAACTCTGCTTACTGCTTTTAAACATACAATCTTGAAATGATTAGCAAGGAAGAGCCAAGGTAGGGCGTGATTCAGATGCATGACAACTGTGGGGAATATATGGAGTATGAATAGAGGGCAGGGTCTGGTTTTGATCAGATCTGTACTTCTATAAATCCAGAATAGCTCCACTTCATTGGAAGGCAGAAGACTAAATTCTGCCTGGCACTGTGTTATTTAATCTGGTATACCAACCAGGTAATTGGAGACTTTCTTGACAGAAGCAGTGGTCAGACTTGTGATTTGCATACTAAGATGACTTTTCAAACCCCTTTCTCTGTTTGAAGAATATTTAAGTGAAGAACTATTTATCAAAATGAAGATTATTGCAAATAAAGCACTCATAAAGAAGAGCACTGTCAAAACACCTAAAGAGTATGACATTTTTAGTTGATATAAGGTAGATTAATTAACCATAAGTGTTCGGAAGAATTGGAAAAGTTATTAGAACTCTACATTTCCTGCTAGTAGCAATGCCACTGAGGATAGGCAGAAAACTTCTGAAGAAAATGGAATTCTGTCTTTTCCTTAAAGCTTTACCAAGTTTCTTCCATTGGAATTGTAAAGCCCTAAACAAACTTGAGTTCTCAGAATGCACTTTCTTGTAACATGATTTCATTATTCTGTGGCCTACCAAAGTCAAGTCCTTTTACATACCAGTATATAAAAGAGACTTTGATATCCTTTGTGAGGGAGAAAGTTTGGAGGAAGACATATCCAGTTTCTGTTCTTTTACAAATGCTTTTAAAAATACCTGTGCCACTTCCATTTTCTTTTAGCATTTATTAATCAGGGTTCATCCCACTTAAATAAGTCTCCTGTATGGGAATTCACTACATATCAAAACCAAAGGTCCAAGGGTTATCCAACCCAAGAAATCAGGTAGGAGTGGTGAAGCTGTCAAAGCTTCCCATAAATCACTCCTTGTGTGGAAATATTAATTCAAATTCTCCACTTCTGTATCTGTGATGATACAACTGGTATTGTTCAATAAGTGTATACTCTCCTTGGAAAACTACATAGAAATTACCAGAGATTTCAGTATTACAGAAATAAAACTATTAAGATTCTTCCCATTAAAATATGACTATTGTGCTTAATCCTTCTCATAAGGACAAGGATAAGATGCCTTATCCACTTTAAGGGCAGTTTTGTTAAGGCTGGTTAGGCAGGGAAGTTTATTATCATCACGTCAGAAGTTTGGACAAATCTTCCCTGTTATTGCCTCACTGGTATTGTATCTTTCTCTTCTACTTATACCTTCACTTTGGCCAGAAAAGAACAAGACACAGTGGAAAACTTTCACAAGGCCTGGATCAGTAGTTCTGTGCTATGCTCTGTACTCACACTGTACTTCCCAGAAATATGAATTTGATTCAGAAGGTCTGGGAATCAGAGAGTTTGTCATCTGTTATCAGTGTGAGGTCAAGACAGCTCATCAAA
Source organism: Aythya marila (assembly GCF_965140915.1). Lineage (NCBI taxonomy): Eukaryota > Metazoa > Chordata > Aves > Anseriformes > Anatidae > Aythya > Aythya marila. The sequence goes on along the minus strand of NC_139045.1, from coordinate 67,001,916 downwards.
GTCCATGCTCAGCTCAGCCCAGGCTGACATGTAGCTGCAGTGATGTTCTCCACTCTGGGGCTCGGGACATCATACTAGCTTCCCAGTCCTTCCACCAAGAATTGACATGTAACACTTCTGAGGTACAGCGGGGACGTAGTCTTCTGATAGATCTGGCAAGATCTTCCCTTGCTGAAAACTTCAGGAATGAAGGGAGAAAATCTAGTTTTATCTTGGTTTGGTGCCCAGAGGATTCAGCAAGTTCATCACTCCTGCCTTGATTTTGATTAATACACTATCTTACCAAATTTGTGTGATGAAATTTCTGCTTTTGTGGAGGATGGCATGCCAGAAGATGTCTAAACCCTGGTTGCCACTAAACAGGCTTATAAAAACAGTAATGATTGATCTATGCAGAAGATTTACCCAGAGGTTTGAACACCAGTTTAGCCAGTGATTTTCTCAAATGTGGAGTACCTCCGTAAAGACAATGTTTGAGTTACATGAGAAATGCTCAGCTGGGAAGATTGTGAGAAGCCTGTCAACTTGTTAGCTGAACTACCTGAGACAAAAGAATCCTAATCTAAATCTTCAGTAGAAAGACTTATTTTCTTTCAGTTTTGTATGCTTGAGTCTTTATAATTCTTTTTGTCTCATCTTGTTCTGAATTTGGGAAGTTGCTTTTTCCATAATCCACCTTGAGTTAAAGATGATTTATGATAACTTGCCTACAAAAGGCTTGGCATTCCCTCAAACCTTGAGACTGGGATAATACTAGTAAAGACTTAGATCCCCATATCATTGCAAATGTCCACTTTACATGATTCTGTGTGAGTGGGGGATCTCTGAAAGTTCTCCACTGGTCGCTATTAACTAGGAAGCTCTTTGACAGACAGCAAAGCAGGGGACCTAGAGGACTTTGTGATATCAGGACATTTTCCCTGGCCTCCTTTGGAATCACTGCATTGAGGGGAAGCTTACTGAAATGACTGCTGTTTCTGTTGCATGAATGGTAGCTCCTGTTCACCTCAGTCTTGAGCTGCTGCTGTCAGGAATCCCAGGCTGCAACTGGACTTTGTCCTTTTCAGGTGACTCCTGCAGGTCCTCACCCCTAACTGGTGGTTAATTTTATCTGACAATTCCATGTACGCAGGACAACCATCAGTGTCACAGAGTGCATGGTCTGCATGCGTGCAAGTTTCAGAAGATGAAAATCCTACATATCACTGTTTTTGAGGAGAGGGAGGGATTTTCCAGACAAATAAGGACTTAAGGAAATAACTCTGTAGATTTTATGTCAGTAATATTATCATATGAATTTCTGCCATTGTTTAACATGAAAAAGCAAATGGAGTCACAGAAGTATGGGGGAGAGGAGATTTAAAAACAGCACTGAGAAAGAAAATGTTTCCCTTTCTGTAGCCTGTCTGCCTCACAAATATCCTTCCTAAGCATCTACATAAAGTAAGTGGCACATGCTACCAATGGCTGCAGCTGTTGCTATTTAGTATGCAGCTGCTTAATTTTATATTTTCCAGCAGCCTGATTTTTCAGAGAGGGTCTCTTGCTGCAGAAAGATATGCGGGAAGCCATTAGCTGTTTTTTATTCTTTAAAGCACAAAACAGAGGACGATGAATTGTCTGGGATTGTAATGTTAGTTTTTATTTATGTTTCAGTACTAGTGTGAAATCTGGTCTACTGGTTAGATGATATTGTGTGCTTAATCTCTGGTTTTAAAAAAATAAAATTGAAAGCAATTTTTCTTTTAGGCTTATATGATAAAGCTACAGTAATACTTGTGACTTCTTGGAAGAGAGTCAGTAGTCAGCAGCTGGACTTCTTTGACGCTTTGTTGTTTGCTTGTGTATTCATATATAAAATGTATTTACACCACAGGCTCTTGAGTGTGAGGACTGCCTTGACTTTGTGGGACTTAAAGGCATTCTTCTACTTTGTCTCTTTTAGAGTGCCCATCCTCATCAGGCTTCCTTTAGCTATAGGTCCTTAAACTGCAATAATACCTGGGGATAAGAAAGGTGGACAGCATGCCATTCCTGCTAAGTCCCCCTTATAATATGAGCGCTTGTTTGTGATTATAACCCAGGCAATGCCTTCCTTTTACTCAATCCCAGAATTATCAAGTGAATGGCAAATTTAGGACTGTTTTACTAATGGTAGCATAATTCCAACCTGTCAGAGTGGTACTGGTGTGACTAAACATGCAGGTACCTACCTTGCAAGCACCATAAATCTAGGCTTTTTGCCCTAAAGCACTTTTCAGTCTGGATGGTGTGTTGCTGGATTAACCTTTGTGCAGTCATAGCATGCTGTAATACAAGCAGTCAACCTGAAAGTGGCTATAGAGAGATTGCTGTGCTTTGGGGTCCTTTGGGTTTTGGCAGAAACAACTCCACACAACATCTAAGTAACTGTGATTTCTGAACAAAAATCTCATGGTGTCTCTGACGTCCAGTGTACATGGTGATTTCAGGCACTGAGCTTCAGGAAACTCACATAGCTCAGATGAAAGTCAGCTATAATCTTAGGAGGGGAGTGGAGGAGCCCTAAATTTGAAAAAGGATTTGTTGTCAGTGACTGCCTGTTTCCTGCACATCTAGTTATATGACACCTCTCCCCTGAAGAATGACCTTTCTGAGAGATGAAAGGAGCAGAAACCGTAGCAGTTGACTCCAAAGAGAGTGTCAGTAATGTTGACTATAGAATGGGTTGATGAAAAAATTTTCAAAACCAAAACACAATGCATTAACCTGATTTCAGAAGAGCAGTTACTTCTGGAGCAGAGAAGCTAGAAGTGGAAGAAATGAACTAGTAATAAATGACAGGCATTAGTCCTTTTGTATAAGAGTGAAGGTGCAACAAAAGAGATTTTTAATCTCTTGATTTTATATTTCCTTGCAGAAAACAACTACATCTTACAAAGCATGAGCAACACAGGATGCCTACTTTGCTTTCATCTAGAGACAGTGTTCAGGAAGACACTCAAATACTGTCACAGAACATAGGTAATGCCAATCATCTTTCAAAATGCCAGAACTTGTTAATAATGTTATGAAATGACTGGTTTTGCAATGTAATTGCACCATACACAATTTGCTACGAAGAATTTAAATTAGTCAATTTAATTTTTGTTGACAGTGAATCTTACATTTGAATCACTAAGGCTAAAATCTGGATGTTAGTTGCAATTTTGTGATTTGTACTTTTTTCTCAAAAATACAAAATTTTAAGGCAGGAAATGTGATTGTTCCCTGCCTATTTTTTTCAGAGTGATCAGTACAATACTGTAAAGTTCATTGGGAGATCCAATCCTTTGATAATCATTGAGTAAAACCTCTAGAACTTACTACGCTAGATAGCAAAATTACAAATGATCGTGAAAAATGAATACTGCGAAAAACTTAACTGGTGAAAAAGACTGAAGTGAGAAATATTTCTTGTTTTTGTAGACTATTTTCACTGAGAAAAGATCATTCATATGTTATAGGTCTTTGATGGTACCAGTAACCTCAAATGTGACTCTCTACACCTAGACTAATAAAGACTGGATATAGTCAAGTTGCTTGGTGTTTAAATGTTGAGCATTGCAATAATTCCCTTTCTGAGGTAGGCATTCCTACTTGAGCTAGTAATTACAATACACTGTGTGTGGTAAGTGAAATCAGAGCTTTGGGAGGAATATGTGTAATTTCATGGATTCAGCTGTCTACAGATGTTCAGTAAGGAAAGGCATGGAAACCGAGTCTTTATCATGTCCATTCCCATTGTATCCAGAGTTGCAGTGACCAACATAATCTACAGTTATTTACCTCTTCTGTTAAAGGACTAAGTGAGTCTCTGACACTCTGACTGGTTGAAAAGGAACAAGTTATATATCATATTTCTGTGGTGGAAATAAACAGTCATTTACACTAAGTTCATCAATGCCTTGAGAAGAATACCTGCAAAAGGAAAGACACAAATCGAAACCTTTCTTTTTCCCAGTGTGAGTGCTTCAACTCTTCATCCTGAGCAGATTCATTCCATTCCTCAAAGTGTGGACTATAGTGTGGAGGAACTATGATTTTTCAGTTTATCAGTTGTTTACCTTGACAGAAACTGAAAAAAGCTGGGGGGATAATTTTAGATGTCTGAAAGTTCATATCTACAGTTTTATGTAAAACAATATTTTTTTTATAGCTAACTAATGAAAGATAAACACATAAATGTTGTGTAGTGCTTGGATTCTCTAACGTTTTGTTGAATGGAAGAATTAAGAAGTCAAATATAAGTATGCCCTGTGGTGAAAGAGAATGGCTTAGATTTTTCTTCATTTTACTGTCTGTGCTCTGTAGTATGGTACAGTGGTACAGAGTACTGTTTTATGTGCTACAATGTAGTAATTTTAATTTGCGAACACAGAAAAAAGTTTGGGCAGAGAGCCAGTACTATATCTGATAGTCTCTGCATAGTTCAAAGACTTCAGTTACAGCAACATGTTGTGGAGATAACCGGTGTTCAATGTAATTATATATGCTCTCTTGAACTATCATAATTAAGGTACAACAAATAAAAGTGGAAATATACTGGATATTTTGTGAAGTGTGTAATTTGGCTTTGTGAAAGGCTGCTCCAACGTTAAAAATAGAAAGCCCACATTAGAAATGTAGAGAAGACAGCTAAACAAGGTGCTCCCAATTAAATGAACGGGGAACACAATATAATATTGAAATTAGAAATTAATGATGGCCTTAGAGGCAAAAGAATACCTGTTTGCACATGAAGAAAGGAACTAAAATCCATGATGTTAAAAAAAAAAAAAAAAACAATAAAAAAATCCCCCAAACCATTATGCTGTCTTATGCAACTGTCTACAGGTGTACGGTTGTATAATAAGGCTTGACCTCTGTTTTTGTATAGGCCCCCTAAGAGAGCCATGTACTCTGCATTCACTGTGACAATTTCAGTGGTTTCTGCAATCCTAAACTGCACAGCCAATGTGTTCTGCCTTGGTGATGAACGTTGACTACAGTTTTCAGCCTAATAGATCGTGGCAGATTATAGGGCAGCAAAGCATGGACAGAAGAAGAAGAGCAATGATGTGCAATGCAGCTGCTGGGGGTATAGAAAATAGGCACCACTGGCAGCTTAATTACATTTTGCCAGTTTTCTTTACAAAACTTGTAACTTCTCTGTTTGAGATGTTTGTTTAAAGGCTGAGGGCTCTGAGGGTGTTTTAATGAAGGATTAGAAGAGAGGAGAGCAGTGGAGTGGAGTAAAGGAGCAAAATGGTTTACAAGTAGAAAGTTGATTGCTATGACATGTGTTAATACTGCGCCATAGAGATTGTGCTGGCCTGGGTGTGGCTGGTCTTATGAAGCCATGGGGCTCAAGTAGGCTCTGTAAGTACCAACAGTGAGAAAGGCTTAAAGATGGGACATAGAGGAAAAGTTAGGTAAGGGGTGGTTCTTTGTGTACCTGGGAAGGAACATTCTCCCTGGTGAGGATGATTGTAGGCGAAAAGTGCCAAGATCTTCTTTTAAAGGATCCAATTTTGGGATGAAAATGGTTACCAAAATGTCTGAATTTTCTGTGGCATAAGAGGTCTATCTTCTCTAAAGATTTACTGGGCACTGTGTTTGTATGTGGAGACTACTGCTTGTAATAACATAGCAGGTGTTGAACATTAAATAGGTGGCATCACTTCTTATTTATAACACATTTGTAAGAAGTGGAAAAAAGGCTCAGATGAACAAGGGAAATATGGGGGGAAGAAAAAAACTCACATTTTTATATTCTGTCTGTCTTCTCCTTCCTGTTTCTTGATTTCCTACTCATCTTTTCTCTCATTATCTCTGCTCATGGAGCAGGACCAGTGTACTTAGATTAGTTTCCCGAGGAAAAGAGATCTCTGTGTGTGGATATTATCTGTCCCCCTATTGATTTTTAAAAGTGATGGTGAATATGAAATGAATATAATAGAAGGGTAAATGAAGACCTTACAAATCTAAATTCCTACACTTTTAATGAAATTTAGTAGCCGGAGAGAAACCTTTCTATCATCGTAGCTGAGGAGAGTGAACTCAACCTTTATTAGATAATTTGCATTTGCATGCTTGCATTTCATCTCTGAAAGGAGACACAAAAAGAGCCTTTTTACTTGAATGGGAGAAGAGCGCAAAATGTTATAAAGAAAAGTTTGGGAAACTGATTTGTTTATTTAAAGAAACTAGTCATAATTCACAAGTATAACATGCTTCCCCCAGAAAACCTAGAAAAAAAAAAAAAAAAGCAAAAAAAAAAAAAAGCATGGCATCCAGAACAGCTAATTTATTAGAGCCAATATTTTCATGGATTTTCTGCGAAATAATGCTGGTACCTAGAAAATGCTGGTACCTAGAAATAATGCTGCTGCACACTATGCAGACTGCACTTTAGAGTAAATAAAAGCAAACAGAGGTTGAGGTGCCAAGAGAGGATTAAAGTAGTAGAACACGAAATTCTGAGGATGAAAAGAGCTGATCAAAATATATGTGCAATTTGTTCAGTGTAGCCAGATGTACATGCATGATGTGGAAAGCCAAACTGGGAGAACTGCATGCTGTCAAATCAAAGCAGAAGGTGTTTTAACTCACTAAGCCTTTCAGAAGAAACAAAGATGTGAAGGTGTACCAGACTGGCAGTGTATCATTCCACTAAGAGTTGTCTACTTGCCTAGAGAAATGTGGCATTGCACTGCATGGAGCATGCATCTGGGCAGCATGATGCACTGACAGTCATCAACAATTTGGTGACAGGATGAGGGGGAATGGGCTTAAGTTGAGCCAGGGGAGTTTTAGGTTAGATGTTAGGAAGAACTTCTTTACTGAAAGGGTTGTGAGGCATTGGAACAGGCTGCCCAGGGAAGTGGTGGAGTCACCATCCCTGGAAGTCTTCAAAAGACGTTTAGATGTAGAGCTTAGGGATATGGTTTAGTGGGGACTGCTAGCGTTAGGTCAGAGGTTGGACTCGATGACCTTGAGGTCTCTTCCAACCTAGAAATTCTGTGAAATTCTGTGAAACAAAGACGTTAGGGAATTGCTGGATCATGACTCTGTGAAAGGGACCTTAAAATCCATCACATTTATGCATTGCTAACCAGGCAGCACTGCATAGCAGTACTATTTAGGAGTGTTATCACAAGGTCATGAAGCCTACTTGTGTAGTGTTGCAGGGTATGGAGTTATGCTTTGGTGTGCTGAACTCGAACTGAGGTGTTGGAAGAACCCAAAGCAATGGGGCAAATTTTCTGGTTTATACATTTTTCCCCCAATTTCTAAACATCTCTGTGGCTTCTGATAAATGTGAGAAAAAGTGCCAAACTGAACTCCATTTACTTTTGTATGGGCATCAGGGCAAATGGGACAACCTGTAAATGCTAAGGGAAGAGGAGCACTGCAACTCATCATGGCAACAGCAGAAGGCCCAAAATGAAATAAGTCTACCTCAATGTTAAAGGCAACTCCTGCCTTCTCTACCTCCTGCCTTCTGATTATCTCTGTCATAACCTCTGAGATGCTGATAATGAACTAAAAATGAGCTAGATCTGTTAATTACAGTCCTCTTGAATGCACAGAGCAACAAATGGTGCTTTGCCTTTGGAGAAGTTGACTCTAATCCATCTGACATGGTTGAGTTTTCCAGCTCCTGGCTCAGTGCATCTCTATCACAACACTTCCACTACATTTTGTTGTCATTCTCAGTTACAAGCCAACAATACATATCTCACACATGACTACTTGTCACATCAGAAGAATTTATCTCCCCAAATTTAGCTCCATCATTCATAGCCTCTGTAAGGACAGACTGCCTCCCACCAAGAAAGCCTCAAGCTGACAGGTGTCTCCTCAGTTGTCTCATCCTTCAGATAAATTTGGTAAATTAGACAGCAGGCTTTTGGTTGGCAAGTTTATGAGGTCTACAGGCAGAATTGGCTAATTGGGAAGGGATCTGGTTGATAGTTGAACAGCATATGTTACAACTTCAGGGCTTGACTTGTCAGTATCTCTTTAGAACTATTTAATCACACCTCCTGGAAAGTGGGAGTAATTCTTTCTCCTTTGCTACTTAGGAACTGCCAATGCTACTCTTCATCTTGTAAGAAATACCACAGAGGGGAGAAATGACCAATGGAATTTGCTGCTACAAACCTGCCTGTTCACTGTACCCATAGCTGAACTGTTTGTTTGTGCCAAAATTAAACTGGTATGCATTCATGCAGCTGGTATCCCATTTTTTAAAAGGTGGGCAAAGAACTAGCCAAGCAAGATACTATTTTTGATTATTTTATAATCCCATTCCTTTTCTAGTTGAAATATAGGATTAATGATGGCTATTTCACAGTCTTGCAAGGCAATATATTCAGAGCCTGACCACCTTTATTGTATCCTGATTATCACAGAACTATTTATATATATACATTATTCACAGCATGTCTATAATGGACTTAAACAATGTTTTTACATGAACATGGCTACAGTGTTTTTGTCCCAGTTTTGTCACTTCTAAACAATCACATATTTGTTCAACGGACTTTTTTTCCCTACATTTTTGTTTCCCATTACTGTCCACTGGGCTCCTCATTTGTTTCAGGTTGAACAGTGTGGAAGGATTACTGCCTCTGCCCCACAAGTCATAGTCCTTTTTATACATTTCACTACCATTTCTTACATTTCTTACAACTCTCTATGTACTTGGCATGATGTAGCTTGACTATGGTTCTCAAACCAGGAGATTCATATAGTATATGCAGATTCAAGACAGGAAAATTTTCATAATGTCTGCTAGATTATTTGAGTAATAGTCCAATTAGTGATCAATGCTTTAAGCAGAGACACAAAGCAGAACACAGAAGAAATTACCTTTTCTTATTTACATTAGAGGAAAAAAGGTAATGGCAATGTTTTCTTTCATTTCATAAAACAGAGGTAGAGGAAAAAATACTGAGAAATCTCTGAAGAAGCTTGAGTATATTTATAATGTCTCCCTTTTTGTATCAGTTCACTCTAGCATTAATATACTGCATTTCTTTAGATTAAAGAAACAAACAAAAAAAAGGGGTTTGGAAATATGGGTCCTTTGAAGCACCTTTTGAAGTGAATGGAAAATGAGATAAGTTTTGTGTATATACTGAGTCCCTATATCAAGATCCTAGCTGTGTAAAAGGATACCTATGTGTTGGGAGCTGTTCTAGGAATCAGATTTTGTGCTCTAACGGCTGAATAAATATCCCAGAGGTGGCTCTCCAAAGCACTGCTCTGGCACAGAGTTCTCCAGCTTTTAAGATGGATATTAAGAAATATTCAGGAGATGGACAGTTAGAGAACAGTCCAAAGAATGCAGTGATCAACCTTGTTTCACCCAGATCTCATCCACATAAAGGGCAATAATGATCCATGAACCAAAGATAAAGAGAGCAGTACCTCAAGGCACAAAAGAGATGTATTTCATAGAAATGCTTTGGAAAAGGTAATGAGCATAAGCTGGGAAAGATTTAGAACAGCTCGGTGATAATACTGTCTCATTGTTGATTATATTAGTACTGTGGCTTCTCAGAACAAAAATGTGGATTGGTGTGGGGTAATGTAAAGATAAGACTGGCATAAGCTTTGTGAAGTAGCATGTGAATGTTTACAGTGCCAATTCCTGCCATAGTCCTCCTTCAAAGGGTGTAAATCTGGAATAGTTATCTACAGGACAGAAAGGAAAGAGGAGAAGAAACATGGGACATATATCTTTCAGTAGCCTTTACTCAGTATCAGGTCAATGCAGACCTTTTCTAGGAGATGTGCTGAGTGTGATGAATGAGCCTGTGTGTTCAGTGTCAGTAATTAAAATTTACTTCCCATTGTGCTTTAGTACCTCTCTGTACTCTTCTCTCTATTCTCTAATGCTATTTATATAAAAGATCTTTTAGGTATGAAGCGATGTTGAAATAGGCAGGGTAAGAACATGAGTGGCACAGAACACAATTTGGCTAGGAAAAAAGGCCTCAGCAATGATGAAGGGGCATACAGCAGCATGACCTCCCTTAGGAATCGTGTCCTTCTGTACATGTCTTCTTTAGTCTCAGAATAAAAAGGGAAACACTTAGTATTGGTATTCAGTGAAACATAGACACTAGCTGCAGAAATTGTTCACCAGAGGGTCTGAGCTCAGAAAGCATTAACTCTCCAAATGCTGATATTTCACTAAATGCCTGCAGACATGTCTAGCTTTTAAGCTCTGTGAATATTTAGTGTAGCCAATCCATATTATGAAATAAGCATTTAGTAAATAGCAGTAACAGTTTATGTTCATTTTTTTGCGTATGATCTCCAAAACTTTATTACTAGACTGTTCAAATATCTGTAATGGTGAATTTAAGGGAGATACAGAATAGAATATTTTCTATTCTGACACAGTGGTTATACCATTGGAAAGTTTCTAACATTCATCAGTTTTCACATCAGTGAGGTCCTTTTAACTGTGGAGATAATTTCCTGCTCTGTTACTTTTATACAACCCTACTACAATGAAAATGAAGTTTCTATAATGAGAAAAAATATAAGGTGCTCTTCATTATGCTTGTCTAGCTGGCCTGCAGGTGTTTTTCATTGGTTTCTAGAGTCCAACTAACATTTCAAAAATGTGTGCATATTTTCTGATGATTTCTCTTTTAGCAGGTATTGTTAAAGCCAACCTTTCTTTTCAGGGCAGACAGCACAGATGTTTTCATGGCATTTCAGTCCCATCTCATCTCTTTTGACTTTCCCAATGATTGCCCCATATTGGCCACTGCTTATTTGAATATGGGTCATCATCTGATGATATTTCCTCTTCCTACAGAATTTCCTCTTGATATCAAGGGGGATAATTCAATTCTTGTGTCAAAGATTGCTTGCACTCTGACATTACTGCCAAACCCTAATCCATCCGTACTGCCAACTGTAATCCATCCATCCAAAAGTCATCCACCCACAATTCTTACTGTTGTCTCCCTGCTCTTCATTGTACCTTATGTGTTGAACACCCTTCTCATAGTTTTATTCTCTTCTATTTGCATCTTGAATTCTGTCATACTGTCAGTAAAAGATATGGTTGATTTTGCATGTGTAAATCATTTTTTCTATATTAATTTTCATTTTATAACCATGTCATCACACTATCTAACATTTTCATTTGCCTTCATCACTCTGCTCTAGTTGTACGTCAACAGAACATTTTATGTGCCAACTGAAAATGCATGGTATAGTAAAATATTTTAACTTTTCCATGCATAGAGTTAATATAATTGTGGGATAAATGTGAACTTCTGAAATTGTATTGGGTGAACATTGCATTTTCCTGATAACTTTTTAAAACATAAATTTCATGCTGAGATTTAGCAGGAATTTGTTAAAGATTTGGTTTAAGCATCATTCCACAGGTATAATGCCACAGACACACATGCTCTATAGCATAAGCTATAAGAATATTTGGATCAAATATTACAGATAAAATTGAAATAAAAGAGAAAATACCATGGTTCCATCTGGAAAACATACTATTGAGCTGTTTGACAGCTATTACCCAATGCTCATCTAAAAATGTCAGAGGCTTAAATTGCTTTATTCCCCCCCCCTTTTTTTTTCTTTCCCTTGGGCTTTAACTCTTATGTCTCTTTGTACTATGCATATGAAAATGTAACAACATAATTATCAAATAAAATGCATGCATTTCTACCTGTGATAAAAACAAATTCTGGAAATCAAAGCTGGAAAGTTAAATAGTTGGAATATCTGTAATATCTCAGTCCACAGCTATTTTCTCATGGTTGTGCAATTAAGAAAAACAAAGACAGAACTTGAAATGTTTCAAGACAGAGACTGAGAAGAGATATTTGCAAGTTTGCTGTTGGTTGACCTTCATCCAGAAAGTACAGTGGGAAATTTTTCAAGCTATCAAAAGAGTGAATAATTACTATTTCATCCCTTGGTCTATTATTTCTAAACTAATAAAGGAATTAGCATCAAATGATGGCTTCCAGATGTTGCATACATCTTAAATTAATGGAAACTCTATTAAGATTTGTGGCCTTGCCATAAGTCTTGCTCATCAGAAACTCTCTTTCTGCCATGGGAGCTAGTTAAGATTTCTCAGCTGAAGAATTGGCCATGTAATAATTTCTAATACCTACCTAGGAGAGAAGGAATAATGTTCATTCCCACTGTCAACAATGGTCAGGGCAAAAAAATATATTTTTGATTGATTTTGCTTCAGAGTTTCTTAGGAGCATTTATAGTGAACTTTGGGAAAACTTCTCTAATGATAATGCTTGTGAAGGAGAGGAATAGGTTGTGTTGGGAGGGAAAAAGTATTCTAGTGGAAGCTAGAAAAACACCTTTCAGTAATGACATAGTAATGACTTGATTCTGCCTTAGCTTGAGGGTTAAGTATAAATGATCAAGGTGCAATAAGTAAATGACCTCTAAGGATTTTTTCCAGCCCCATTTCTTGGATTTTACAAGAACAGCCCTCCCCTCAACCCCAATTGCATCTACAAATGGACAGAAGCTCTCTAACTTTTGCCCATGTAGAAGTTCATGTAGAGCACAATAGAATTTCAGACTGTCATGACTCATTGAATTATGAATAGCTTAAAAGAATCCAGCCACTTACTGTATGATTCTTAAGCAGCCACAAATCACTCTATTCAAAATGTAACTTCAAAGATAAATATGCTTTCATCGCTAATCTGCTTTCTGCCTCCATAAAGCATTGTTTGCATGACTCATGACCATCCTATAGCAATATGGTTGCCCAATACAAATTCCAAAATATAATGCATTGCAAATTACTCATCCTCAGGCATATATAATAGAAAGTGAGCTTCCAGAGTCTTTTCTTTCTGTAATACAGGTATGATGTATTCAGTTTTTACTGGAGCAACTCAGATATTTGCATATTGTTATCAGCCTGGCAGGTCCTGCCTTGCCTGACTTTTGGTAGTGTTATCAACAACAGATGTAGTTTATTAGCAAATTCAGCTGCATCCCATTGGGGAAATTATGCTAACTCAGTGATGACAGTCTAAAAAATAAATAAAAAGAGAGAATGATTGGAAGGAGGGAGATACATAATATTGAAAAAAAAAAAAAAAAAAAAAGAAAAAAAATTAGTGGTTTGTTTATTTGTCCAAAACCCTACTTTCTTGTCCTATTTGGATTTTACACTTAGATTACATAAATATTTGAAATATATATGTAGTTCACTCAGAAGCTGAAATAAGATTATAAATGATCAAAAGCAATTTTTATTTATGAGATTGCTAGTTTTGCTGGATTGTTATTCAATCTAGAAATTGAATTTATGCTTTTACTAGGACTTAATATTAAAGGCACAATGTTACTGTAATCCATTTTTTTTCCCTGTTTGTATGCTAATTACATGCAATGCTTGTTCAGGTCTTACTTACATCAGGTTTGTGTCTGTATAAAATTGACTTCATTAATTTGGTCTCAGATTTGCACAGATATGAGTCAGAAGAAATTGAGATTTTTTGAGATATAAAACTCAGATTGAATACAACAAAGGACGAGACGCTTTTTGAACATGCTGTCATTGGTACTATCAATGCTGAATAAGCTTCTACCTTCATACCTCTGTAGTAAACTTATCTGGCAAACCAGAAATAGATATACAAATAAATATATTTATATATATAAGTATAAAAATATTAAAAATTTCAGCTCTTTTCAGTGAGTAGTGTTCTCGCATTTTTTCCCTTGCAGAAAATGGAGTTTACAGAGTATTTTTCACATGCACAGAAAGATTTTTATTTATTTATGTATTTATTTTTCATTTTGCCTATGGTTTACTAAGACTCCTTGACTTTGATTGAAAAGTCACTTGATGAATGTAATTATCTTGTCCACCTCTTTGTGCCCCTTTTGCAACGTAACAGATCATTTGGCAGCACTTCATTAGCCAGAGAGCCATGCATCTAACGTAGGCAAAAGAATACATTTTAGAATGTAAATATTAAAAGAAAAAAAAAATGAGTTTAAATGACATAGCAGACACAGGACATATGCATGACTTATAGTCTACAAAAGGAACCTTCTATGAAATGTCCACTGATAAAATGGACACATCTGAATTTGAGGGGGAGTTGGACAGATTATCTGCTGCAAATAACATACATTGCAAGTATAGTCTGTCTGTGTGCCTGCAAAGTCATTATATGAATTGACCTTGAATGGTGAAATAATTGAAAAGAATTTACTGTGAAGACTGTAGAAACAATTTTCAGTCTGTGCTGTTTGCTGAAGCTGCTTGTTTTCAGTGCAGATTGTTTCTGCTGCATCTGAAGTCACCAAGTCCTGTTCTATCTTCTACTGCCTGATTAGATAAAATGATTTTCAGCTGGAGAAAAAAAAGAGAGAAACAGAATGTGAGTAGTAAGAAAGCAAAAGGATTTATATTGTAGTAAAACAACTGCCTATTACTAAAATCTGTCTCCTTTTATTATTAGATGTTAATGGTGTGTCTACAGGTACATATTAAGGAAAAGTAAGTCCAGAGGACACAGCTCTTGCAATGGAGTTATTGCATGAAACTTCGTAAAGTTCTTTTCAGCCTTTTGTCATTAATAAAGAGGCCCAGGTGTCCCCTTGCACATTTGTGACTTCCCTTTACTCATTTTGTTAGAGATGAGCTGTAACAAAAGAAAATTTAAGTCAAAGCTAAAAGTCTCAGCATGATTGTTTTCAATAACTGAAACTCTGTTTTAGAATTTTCTCTATACAAGATGCAAGGAAATGTATTAATACTTCTCTGATTGCACCTCTGAAATGTTACAGAGATTTGTGATCAGTGGTAGAGAGGTCAATGATCTAGATGATCTAGACTAAGTCTTTTATTTTGACCTGCATATATTTTGTATTGTATGCATTAACTGCTGTGAGTAGTTTGAATTTCTCTCATACATGCCTCAATCTCCAATATCTTCTCTGAAACATACAAATGTTGGCTGGATAAGATCTCTGGAGTTGTCTGGTTCAGTCACCCACTCCAAGTGAGACTAGTTAACATTAGATCAAGTATGGTCTACCTAGCATTAGATCAAAAACCAGCCATGGTTTAAAGCGTCTAGCTGAGTCTTGGAAATCTCCATGACTGGAGGCTCCACTGACCCTTGGAGTAGACTGTCCTAGTGCTGTACCACTCTCCTGGTGAGTCTCCTCCTTCACTGTTTGAGTTCTTCTACTTGTCAGAATTAACATCAATTGATTAAACGATGTTACACAAACTGATTTTTCTTTCTCCCTGCCTTTCATTTTATATGGCTATTAGGTTTCAATGTTCCCTTCAGCAATGTCATCATCACAGCATTGGGATGGAGAGCATGGGTAGATCTATTGGGTACAGCATCTTGATTATTTCATTTTCAAGCAGTAGAAGTATATACTTGCTACCTAGATGTCAGTTTTGTTGTTTTGGTAAGACTGAGTAAATTGTTACAAGAAGACACATGATTTCTAATCTTTGCTATGTAAAAGTGTAGTTTATCATCCTAACAGACTGGCTGTATTGTGCTGTATTGTGAGGACTGATGAGGGCCAAGTAGTGGTGTAAAAAGATTATTTATCTCTAATGATAGTTCTACCTTTGATACTGTTGATCAACTTATCCAGGAAATATTGTGTTGATTTTATTTGTTGTCGTGCATTTATTCCTGGCAAATCACCGTATGTTGTTATGAGCAATTTATTTAGTTGTTCAGGAGCTCTGAAATATTAGGTTTGTGTGTGCTTTCTTATTTTAATTTGCTATACTGAAGGAGGCTACTGAAAGTGGGGATTTGCACCAACGCTGTTTTTGTGTAGTTGAACCTGACCATTAGCCACTGTTTGAGCTGGTTGTAACTGGGTTTCAGGGAGTTCTGAACTGAGTAGAGAAAAAAACAATCTTTTTTACTGTTTCAAGATGGACGAAGAACAAAGCTTTTTAAAGCCTTAACACAACAGGAGTGAGTAATTTCCATCTCTAAATCCCACCATTTCTATAACATCTTAATTTGGAATACACTTAGAAGATAATTGAATTTGTAAAGAGCTAAACAAAGATTTGGGTAACTGAGTTCTGGACAGAAAGTTAGGCTGATGTTTATTCTATTCACCTCATAAATACTAGTGGGTGGCAGTTGACACCGAAACAATAAGATTAGTCATTATCTTTTTTTCCATATTATCTCTGAGTTTTATATTTAGTGATCTCCTTTATACCATATGCAATTTCAAATAGTATCCACATAAAGAAAAAAACATATTTTCCTAAATTTACTGAGAATAATCTGTGTATTTTCTGTTCTTGCTTTAATGCTGAAGAGTAAATTAACATGTCACAGATTTAAACAATATTCATAAATTATTGAAGGTGGGATTGAGTTCTAGATTAGCATGCTTACATATAGTTGTTCAAATCTAATTGTATCTGCAAAAAAACTGGTTGTCTAAATATATATCACAGTTGATGTCAATGTAGTCAGTGGAGTATGAAGAGCTGTTTAGTTCACCCTGAAGTAGACACCTGAGTTAGGTCAGCTCAAAAGATCTCTGGACTCAGACTCTGATTAGATCCCCACTGAAAATAACAGGAGACAGCTATGGCTGAATTAATTTGTCTGTGCATAAATGCCCATTGCTGTTTTAGATGTTCTAGGAAATATTGCCTGCTCTACAGATGCTTTTCTAGAAGGCAACAGATCTAGAGGTTCTGCTGATATCTGCAGGTGTTATGGTTTGTCTTGGACACCTCATAGACCAAGTAGACATCTCAGTAAGCTTGGTAAATCCTGATCTTAGTGATAAGTAGAGTGACATCTTTTGCTTCTCTGATCACCTTTGGGGCAGTTCTACCTTGACTGTATTCATACTAGCTGAAACTTAGGTGAAGCATAAACGCCAGGCAACAATCAAAGTCATCTCCTTTGTAGGACTGCCTGAGCTAGTTGACAACTTCTGACTGTCAATAACTAACTTGTAGGTTCCTTAAGTGTATCAGTCTTGTAACCTATCCATGCAGAGGATCTGGGTATATAAAGCTCACATTCATCTATATTCAGTTGACTAAATACTTTACCATGTGATTAGTAGTCTAGATGTTTGATTGCCTACCCACAGGACACCTGCATTCTAGGTACAATTTATTGAAAGGACACTGAAGCATGTATATTGGCAGAGGGCCTGACTACCAGGTTATCAAATAGTTTATAAGGGAGCCTGACCCTGGACTAGACCAGGGTACTAGACTAGGTGATTGAGTAAAAGGACTTGCCATATTCCTTTCTCCTAAGACTGTCATTAAAAAAAAAATAAAAAAAAATCAGAACAGTCTAGCTTAAAATGTAAGCATATTCCAGGAATTTGCATCTGCAAATTCAGTTCTGCTGCCTCCCAAATTAATTCTGAAATGAGTAGTTATTTTATGCTTTCCTCCCATCACATATCCAAACATTTCAATAATGTGTACATACCTGATGTTCTTAACTTACATTTACTGCTTCATAGATTTCATGTCACTTTCAATCACAATGATACAATGAAATTATCTGTTCACTATTATTTATATGTCAGCAAAGATGAATATACTCCAGAAAAGATGCAGATGCACCTGCCTACCTTTGAAATGCAAAGAAGAATTGATAGGCACTTGACATAAAGTGTTTTTGTGTTGGGTGTTTTGCCATGTCAATGCAAAAAAAACCTCCCTTGCTGCTTCTTAGACTTAGGTAGTACATAAACACTTCTGCCAGCTTATTTTTGGTGGCATCAAAAGAAAAAAAATCACAATTGGTGAAAAATGACACTTGTTGAAGTTGATTAAAAAGTCTTCAGATTCCGTGCTGCATAGAATGAGAACAAATAGGTCCCAAGCCACAGAACAAGTTCTGAATTTCAGACATTTCAAGCAGACATATTTGTCTGTAGATGCCTAAATCTTGACATCTGAGTCTTTGAATGGATCTCATCTTCAGGCCACGTATGTGTTATCTCATGAGTTATCTCTGCCAGCTCCATGGGTATATCTCAGTTCTCTTTTTTTGGCATCCCAAAAAACAGCATCCAGCCACTTTTTTTTTTTTTTTTCTTTTTTTTTTTTTTTTTTTTTTTTTTAAGATTAATTTAGGACAACCGAATAAGCCTTCTATGTTAACATCTACCAGTGCATTTTAATAGTCTGACCTATATGTGAATTCTATATGAGCTGGAATATAAATAACAAGAAAAGCTAGTTAAGTATCAGACAAGATTATATCATATTATATTATATTATATTATATTATATTATATTATATTATATTATATTATATTATATTATATATATAAGTTGTTTCTTTTCTGTGGTTGTCTAAGCTGCAGATGTCTCCTGACTTGATCTAGAAGGTCCTTGAATCTCCTTCCAACCAGATTTGTTAGTGTGAGAAGAGTTTGTTCAGCTGATACAGGAATGACTGACAGAGGATTCAAACAAAAAATACAATCCACAAAGAATTATAAAATACGTCATTTAGATCATAGGTATTCTCCAGAGTATAGATCCTCTGTAATCAGACTTCTTGTGTATCTTTCCTGTTTTGAGTACAGCAAACACAAAGCATAAAATTAACCACAGATGTGTAGAATCAGTGCTGTCTAAAATGGAGTCTCTGTCCTTCATTGGCTTTAAGGCAGCCAGTGGAGGACAGCTAGATATGCCTAGGCAATAGAGACCTGGCAATTACATTACTTGTCAATTTAATTGCACAGTCTCAAAGAGTTGTGTCTCTCTTTGGCTGATCTGGGGGAATGAGACTTCCTAGGCAGTCCTAATGAACTCAGCCAAATTGAATGCTTTGAATCAGCTTTCATCTGAAATTGCCTTTGACAAGAACTTTTTTGTTAATAAACCTCTGTATTGCACACTTAATTGTCTCAGCTCTTTTTATGTCTCTTAAAAAATATCATATGCAATCCTTCTGATATTTTCAAGACGAGTCAGGAATTTCAGTTGTAAATAAATTGTCCAAGTGTGAAGACTTACCATGCCAATATCGGCAACTTTAAGTAGTTATTTCAGACCTTCATTTTAGTATAAAATAAATATATTTCTCTTTGTTGTTCTGTTTTTTCTTTTTTGTTGTTGTTGTTTTTGTTTATGCTTTTCATTAACAAATCATAACAATATCTTGTCAACCACACTGTATCATAGTTTTGATATCTTTTGTTTATTGTGAACTCCAGTTTGAACAGTGTTGTACCCGCAAGGGCAAATGGCTCCTCTGTAGATCTTGTAGCTAATTAAGTTTAATATGATAGTTTAATTTATTTCATCATTCTTACATGCACAACATAATTCTGACCTTATCTCTTACTTCACACATGACATAAATTGCACAGTCCATTCATAAATTGGAAGAAGAGATCTAAAACCATAAGAATTCAGCTAGAACACAGAATGACAGAATCAGAGAATGGCCAAGGTTGGAAGGGACCTCTGAAGATCATTTCATCCACCCCCCCAACCCCTCCCCCCCCCCCCCCCCCCAAGGAGGATCACCTAGATCACTATTGCATCCAGGTGGGTTTGGACTATCTCCAGAGAAGGAGACTCCACAACCTCTCTGGGCAACCTGGTTCCAGTGTTCTGTCACCCTCACAGTAAAGAAGACATATTCAGTTGGAATTTCCTGTGCTTCAGTTTGTAATAAATGGCTAAGTCCCAAATAGGGTTACAATCAAAGTTTACAATTTATTAAATGAATAGAGGTAAGCAAACAGCACTGGGTGCGCCGGGAGTCTCTGCTCCACCAAGACGCACACCGGTTAGATCAAGCAGCTGTTTTTTATGCTCCTTGGCTAATACATTTCATTACTACTTCTAGAAAAAACAGGGTTATTACAATTAGTTTCCAGAGTCCAAACCCTCCTACTGGAGCATGCGTATCAGTCTCCGGTGGTCCCTCTGGGGGTCTCTGGGGTCTCTCGTGCTGAAGGCTCATAGTCTTCCTCCCTGGCTTTTTTTCTTGTCCTTCTCCTTTGTCCAACTTGGCTGAATGTCAGACTTGTGCAGCATCCTCTGCAAGCTTTGTCTTTTAGTTGTCCTTCAGCTTTTCCCTTCTCAATCTCCTGGCCAGATATCAGAGACTTGCATAGTGTCCCATGCAATAGTCATAATGGTTAGCAGTTATTCTGAATCCCCCTCAGACAGCAGAGACTTCAAGGAAAAGCCTACAAATACATTTCCCTTCAAGCTCTCTATTGACACGAATTGCTAAAACATTCCTTTGCAAGATAGAGGAACTATATACATTAACCACTCTGTTTTTCTTAGACTTGTGGTTATACAAGGGTATGTAAGACAGAAGGTCACATTCATCATACCATGCGGCCCTAGCATTGTTCCATATTGACACGAATCAGATGAACACATTTCACAAGTTTGTGCCTGTTGCCTCTCACCCTGTCACTGGGCTGCCAACTGAAAAGAGACTGTCTCCATCCTCAACACCCTTCCCTCAGATATTTACATACATTAATGAGCTCTTCCCGCAGTCTTTTTTTCCAGGCTAAACAGGCCCAGTTCTTTCAACCTGTCCTCTTATGACAGGTGCTCCAGTCCTCTAATCATTTTAGTAGGCCTCTTCTGGACTCTCTCCAGTAGTTCTATGTGCCTCTTGTATGGTGGAGCCCCAAAATGGACACAAAAAGGTGTGGTTGTACCAGGACTGAGTAGAAGGGGAGGATCCCTTGACCTGCTGGCAACACTCTTTCTAATCACCCCATGATACTGTTGGCCTTCTTGGCCACACGGGCACATTGCTGACTCATGGCCAGCCTGCTGTGCACCAGGACTCCCAGGTCACTCTCTGCAGAGCTGCTCTCCAGCAGGTCAGCCCCCAGACTATACTGGTACCTGGGGTTATTTCTCCCTGGGTGCAGGACCCTGCACTTTCCCTTGTTGAACTTCATGAAGTTCCTCTCTGCCCAACCCTCCAGCCTGTCAGGGTCCCTCTAATTGGCCGCACAGCCCTTTGGGGTATCAGCAACTCCTCCGAGTTGTGTGTGATCAGCAAACTTGCTGTGGGTGCACTCTGTTCCATCATCCAGGTTGCTGATGAATAAGCTGAACAACACTGGACCTAGTACTGACCCTTGGGGGATGCCACTAGCTACAGGCCTCCAACTAGATTCTGCACCATTAAGGATCACAGAATCACAGAATCACAGAATTTTCTAGGTTGGAAGAGACCTCAAGGTCATCGAGTCCAACCTCCAACCTAACACTAACAGCCCTCCACTAAACCATATCCCTAAGCTCTACATCTAAACGTCTTTTGAAGACTTCCAGGGATGGTGACTCCACCACTTCCCTGGGCAGCCTGTTCCAGTGCCTCACAACCCTTTCAGTGAAGAAGTTCTTCCTAACATCTAACCTAAAACTCCCCTGGCTCAACTTAAGCCCATTCCCCCTCGTCCTGTCACCAGGCACGTGGGAGAACAGGCCAACCCCCACCTCGCTACAGCCTCCCTTGAGGTACCTAAAAAGAGCGATAAGGTCACCCCTGAGCCTCCTCTTCTCCAGGCTGAACAAGCCCAGCTCCCTCAGCCGCTCCTCGTAGGACTTGTTCTCCAGGCCCCTCACCAGCTTCGTCGCCCTTCTCTGCACCCGCTCAAGCACCTCGATGTCCTTCTTGTAGCGAGGGGCCCAAAACTGAACACAGTACTCGAGGTGCGGCCTCACCAGAGCTGAGTACAGGGGGACGATCACCTCCCTAGCCCTGCTGGTCACGCTGTTCCTGATACAAGCCAGGATGCCGTTGGCCTTCTTGGCCACCTGAGCACACTGCTGGCTCATATTCAGCCGACTATCCACCATCACTCCCAGGTCCTTCTCTGCCTGGCAGCTCTCCAACCATTCCTCTCCCAGCTTGTAGCTCTGCTTGGGGTTATTGCGCCCCAGGTGCAGGACCCGGCACTTGGCCTTGTTAAACTTCATGCAGTTGACCTCAGCCCATCGGTGCAGCCTATCCAGATCCTCCTGCAGAGCTTTCCTACCCTCAAGCAGATCGACACACGCACCTAACTTGGTGTCATCTGCGAACTTACTGAGGGTGCACTCGATGCCCTCGTCCAGATCATCGATGAAGATATTAAAGAGGACCGGCCCCAGCACCGAGCCCTGGGGGACGCCACTAGTGACTGGCCTCCAACTGGACTTGGCTCCATTCACCACGACTCTTTGGGCCCGGCTATCCAGCCAGTTTCTAACCCAACGAAGCGTGCGCCAGTCCAAGCCAAGAGCAGCCAGTTTCTTGAGGAGAATGCTGTGGGAGACGGTGTCAAAAGCCTTGCTGAAGTCAAGGTAGACCACATCCATAGCCTTTCCCTCATCCACCCAGCGCGTCACTTTGTCATAGAAGGAGATCAGGTTCGTCAGGCATGACCTGCCTTTCATAAAGCCATGCTGACTGGGCCTGATCGCCTGCTTCCCCTGCAAGTGTTGCGTGATGACTCTCAGGAGGATCTGCTCCATGAGCTTCCCTGGCACTGAGGTCAAACTGACAGGCCTGTAGTTTCCCGGGTCTGCCCTCCGGATGGCCCTCTGAGCTCTGCCATCCAACCAACGGCCAATCCACCTCACTGTCCACTCAGCTAGGCCACACTTCCAGAGCTTGTCGATGAGGAACTGAAATAGCTATAGGAAAACAGGCCTATACACTCTGGAGGAATGTTTATCTTTCTCTTACCTCCTGTTTCATTGTCCACTTTGTCTTATCAATTGTTTAAGTCTACCTTTTTCCTTAACACAAGCCCTGAATTAAAGTCCACTCTGTGCTACTGGTCGGCATTTGTTTTTATTGGCACACAGGCACAAAGCTACTCCATACCTTGATGGAAATGCCTTCTTTCCTGAAATTTTATTCCAGGACCTTGTTGTTTGCAAAACAAACAACCAAGCACACAGAAAACAAAACCAAAGCCAAACCAACCAATCAATCAACCCCCAAACAAATGCCAGAACTTCTTCCTTCTGAGGCAAGCTGGATATAATCAGTGACACTGAATTGGCAGAATTTCAACTGACCTGAAATATCTTTCTGAACTCAAGCAGGCACTGTAAATACAGCAAGAAATTGGTCCCTATAGTCCACAAAAGGGAGTATAGCAATTAGAAGGTGAGCCTCTGTTCCTGTGACTTAAAGATGATCATCTGTATCAGCTGGAGTTAATTCCACTGTCAAAAAAAAAAAAAAAAAAAAAAAGACAAACCGACAAACCATAACTAGCAAATTGCTATTCTCCTGCAAAAGATTTTTTAAAGCATGCA
The DNA here is from genome assembly GCF_965140915.1 of Aythya marila. NCBI lineage: Eukaryota > Metazoa > Chordata > Aves > Anseriformes > Anatidae > Aythya > Aythya marila. Next base: position 66,978,569 of record NC_139045.1, on the reverse strand, counting down.
TGGATGATTAGTGTCAACTGGTTAAGATTATGCTTTTTTAATGTCCATATCAAAACATTTTAATTTCCTGTGAGTTAGCTTCCCCACTGCAGAAATATAGTATAAATAATAGCCACTGTACACAGAGATTAGAAATGATCAGAATAGATTCTGGAACTGTACAGAGTTGTTTAGCACTCTTCCTGCTTAGCAAACTCATGTTCCTACTTTCTTATGCTGAAATGTCAAAACAAGATTTTTCAACACTGTCGAAGAGCTTTCTCCACTGTTTTCAAAACACATTTTTATCTAAATTGATATCCCACTTTTTAAAATTTTGATATAACAGTACTGTGATGGTAAATTGCTTTGAGAAATTTGATCTGCATATCATGGAGGCTTTGAAAAGACTCTAAAACTAATATAAATAATTATACTGCACTTAGTTCTACAGATCCACATTGCTGTCCTGGATATGTAATAGAGGCCAAGTGGCATGCTGAATTGCACTTCTTAATCACAAATATAAAATTATTTTAAAGGTGGAACAAGCTCTGCTATAACAACCTTTTTAAAATATGCATTCCAGAGTGAATGTGGGCATTGAGCTCCTATGTAGAAATGATGTAAAATCTTGTACAAACCTCATTTTAAATGCTTGTTACCATACTTGGAATGTTTGGAATCTATTTCAGCAATTTGATATTGTAGAAACCTTTGTATTTTTTGTATCATTTTGGTCTTTTGGGGAGATGACTTCTTTCAGAACTCTAACATAATGAATAATTTAATGGTACTTTTACTAGGTTATTGAACTGATATTTTTGAAGTTGTTTATGTACTTATTCTACAGTAAAATGTGTTTGCAGACACAGGAATTTAGCTCTGAGCAACTGTAGATTTTTTCTTTTAATAGGTAAAACCTACAAATGAGGGAAAGTGTACGAAAATTTGCTTTAAAATTAACCTCCTTTATGGAATGAATCTTCATGGAATTAATCTTAGAATGGCTTTAGTTGGAAGGGACCTTAAAGATCTAGTTTTAAACCTCCTACTATGGGCAGGGATGCCTTCCTAGGGCCCCATCCAACCTGGCCTTGAACACTTCCAGGGATGGGGCATCCACGTCTTCTCTGGACAACCTGTTCCAGTGCCTCACTACCTGCCAAGTAAAGAATTTCTTCCTAACATCTAATGTAAATCTTCCCTACTTTAAATTAAAACCCTTTTCCTTTGTCCTAGCAATATATGTCTGTGTAAAAAGTTGCTCTTCATCTTTTTATAAGCTCCCTTTAAGTACTGAAAGTCCACAACGAAATCTCCCTGAAGACTTCTCTTCTCTAGGTTGAACATCCCCAGCTCTCTCATCCCATTTTTGTAGGAGAGCTGCTTCAGCCCTCTGATCACCTTCATGATCCTCCTTTTGACCCGTTCTAACAGATCCACATTGTTGCACAATATTGGTTGTCCCACCGAGTGCATAACATCATATCTATTCTCCCTTTCCTCTGCTACCTTTTGCACTGCACGCTTTAAGTTGATTTAGTTAACATGCTCAAACACTGATATTACCATAGCAGATAGCCTCTATCTATATGTTTATGTGCTGTAGAGACACTTTTATATGACTGATGATCATATCCTTCTAATCTGTTTTTCTGATCTGCAAGTTACCTTAATTTGTCTCAGAAAATCTTTTGCTAAGCACACATCAGATGCCCAGAGCAAAACATTAAGAACTGTGAGTCCTCAATTCCCTAAGAACTCTGTGTTTATGAACTACTAATATTAAGGACACAATGAGAGAGCATATATATGATTGATGCACTGATGGCAACTTTTTCACATTGACATAGAAGAAAGGTAATTACACTTGCATAGTGTGCATTGACTTTAGGTGAAGTGTGATTTTTTCAAAGCTGTGCTGGCTTCTGAAGTCTTCTGTGTGACTTCACCAACAGTTATTGTACCCTGGGGCTGCATGCTGCTGGGTAGCAGGATGTAGCTGCTATGTTTTCACTGCTCTCAACTGACTTAACTTGCTTCACGATAAGGAGATATAAGATTGGATTTCTTTTCTTGATAATCACTTTGAGCTGACTGGCATTTGGTCTTATAGGCTTATGTTGTGCATTCCAGCAGGTGTGGGTGAGCAATGCACAGTCATCAGTAAAGATGGCTGCTCTTTAGCTTTTGATTTTGCATTGGGTCACTGCATGGTGGAAACACCATCTGGTAAACTAATGTAAATCTTCCTTTAGTAATGCATGAAAAATATTGCTGCACAAATTATGGTAAAAGAGAAGCAGGAGGCAAATACAGCCTTAGTTTAAAGGTGAAATATTGTTTTTACTTGCTATGGATGGGAACCCTCATCTCTATGCCATGAAACTAGGGAGTAACATTCATAAAGCTGTCTGGACAACAGGATTTTTGCAAAGACCTCCGAAGACATTCATAACTTACAACCTCAAAAGCTTTGACCTCACACAGACCATATGCAAGTCTTTATTTTGCCATGCACTTTACTTGACTTGGCTGTAGAAAGGGATTATAACTGTCTCTGTCATGCTGAAAACCGAATTGCCCTTCAGAAACTTTTTCTCAGCAAGCTCTCTAACTGGGCAGCTGCCTGTTGTTTTAAAATGATTTTTCCTGTGTCTAAGCACAATGAAATATGACGGTCTACCAAAGCATGGATTGTTACTTTCCCATTTTTGTAAAGGGAGGGATATTGTTTGCATCATTGAACTTCCTGAGAACTAATCTTTACCTGCACCAGTAATATGACCATCTACAGGCAACCATCATCACATTATTTTATGGGAATACTCATTGTGCATTTTGTCTCACCTAGTGACATCTGTTTGATAGCTCTGAGAATGAAAATTTGCTAGAGTTGCTAGTTGCTGCTGACTAGGTAGCCTTGGCATTTCTTATAGCACTTCATCAAACATGACAGATATTTAACAAACTGCTGCAATATTGACACCAAGATTTTCTTTTCCTCAGACAACAGTATTTGACCCTTCCCTTCCCTTCCCTTCCCTTCCCTTCCCTTCCCTTCCCTTCCCTTCCCTTCCCTTCCCTTCCCTTCCCTTCCCTTCCCTTCCCTTCCCTTCCCTTCCCTTCCCTTCCCTTCCCTTCCCTTCCCTTCCCTTCCCTTCCCTTCCCTTCCCTTCCCTTCCCTTCCCTTCCCTTCCCTTCCCTTCCCTTCCCTTCCCTTCCCTTCCCTTCCCTTCCCTTCCCTTCCCTTCCCTTCCCTTCCCTTCCCTTCCCTTCCCTTCCCTTCCCTTCCCTTCTTCCTCTTGGCCTATGTAGTTTTGAATCATTCAATATGGCTTAATTGTTTTTATCCCTTGACAATTGATTCATCACTAGTGATGCCTGGCATTTACATGGGCAATGTAATTCTGACATCATGAACATAACATTTATATGCAATGATGCTTTTAACAACACTCCAGATCTTGGGCTACATCTGTACCTGCGCTGTCTTGTGCTTTTGATCTTGCTTGCCAGCTGGCCCTCAGCACAATGTGAGAAACAAGATATCATATGTTTCCTTAACAAAATGAGCAGACCCTAGGAAGTTTCACAAACCTTCAGTACCCTGTAAATGAACCCCCTCCCCCAATATGATGAGTTGTTCATTTTGTGCAGTGAACTTATTAGTACTACTGAGATCCAACTAAAAATATTCTTTGACCTCAGCATGCATTGTAACTAATGGCTAGGCACTAGCAATGATCGTGCAATAAGTTATTTGTAATAGCATGTTAGTTTGAAACAATTTAGGGGGCCCTTATTCCAGCAATCAAGTACATATTCACTTCTATCAGTATTTATGTTCTCAGCTGACTATCCATTAGACAAGTCCTGTTTCTTCCAGTTAAGTTTTTCTTTATTAATTTAACTTTATTAATTTGGGAAATGAAAGACCGTTGTTTCAAGAGGTTTTCATGCTGTTTGTAGCCTTTAAATCTACATCCAGGATATATCAGATACAGTGACAGAGGATCAAACAAATACAAGAAAGAGAAAGCAGAGTAGGAGCTCTCGTTTCCCAGCAGGAAGACCTTAGCAGTAAGGCAGTAATTAATTTTCCCCAAATTCACTGAAACCAGGAAAAGTAATAAAGAATTTAATTTCTGGATTAAAAGTAGATAATTTCCTAATAGTTACCTTTCCAGTATTATTTTTGGGACAATTAAAGAGTATTTGATTCTACCTGAGAGAAGCAGAATTTCTTTTTCCATGAGTGATTCAAAGGAGGATTAAGGATTGACTATCACAGATAGAGTATTTTCATATGAGATTTTCCTTTAAGTTGCCTTACACACTAATGTCAAGATTAGAGGGATGGCACAAATACCAACCACAAGAAAGTCATTCTGGTACTAGCAGCCAGAGAAACTGCCATGGAGTAAGCAAGCAGAAGGCATCCTCAGGCATTGTGCCCAGCAGTGCTCTCTCAGCATGACATGGACCACTAACGTGCCATGTGACTGAGCAAAGGTAGAGTGGTACAAAAATATATGGGTTCCGTGAAATTTATTTTTTATACTGAAATTCTACAGGCATACATCTTTGAATGCCTCAGTGTGGAGCAGTGCTCTCCGCTTCAGGAGATTATAGGTGTTTATATTCTGCTTATGTTTGTTTACCCCAAATTACTTTTTTTTTTTTCTTTTTTCCTGAAATCCCAATATATTATTATTATTTTTTTTCCAAAGCATTTGCTGTATTCTTAGTACTGAACAGGCCAAAGATAGACAGACATTCTATTTCAAAGAGCTTAACAGGCTCAGAAAAGTCAAGATAACACTGGCAAGACAGAAGAGAATGCTGAGTGTGGTTTCTTTGTAATTTGTTAAGGATTTATTCTTATCAAATTCAATCCTGTTATGTACTGTTGGAAATAATTCACTCAATATGTGTTAGATAGTGAACATTATCGTTGAGTCTCTGAAAGTTTACTGACCGTAAGGGGAATGCAGTATTTTATAGCATAGTGTTGCTATATAAAAAACACAGATATGGTTTAGATATGTATATATATGTGGAATGAAAGATTCCTTAGCTTTTTTTCCCCCCCTTTTTTTTTTTTTTCCTCTTCGAGCCATACTATTAACAACTTTAACTTGGCATTATATGTTTTATTCAAACGGAGATCTGGGAAATTCATCAAAATTGATATTTTTGGTTTCAAGTTAGCACAAAATATTTTTAAACTTGTAAAATAGATATGATAGAAAATACTGCTGATGCTTCTTATCTAAGTCTGCAAGTACATTAACAGTGCTTGCATTTATTCACATTTACTCTCAGAAGTACACCTGTTGATTTATTCTACTTGGAAGCCACCACTTAAGTTAGTCAGTGTTTTTAAACCAAATTATATCTATTTAGTATAAGATCATTAATCTGTTAATACTGTAATTTCTGTGCCCTCTTGCAGCAATGGCAATTAATAAAGAAACTTCTATCTCAGACTAATTTTCAGTAAGTACAACAGAGAGTTATTAATGTCCAATTTGTAAAAGTTCATTCTAACTGAAGAAAAGATCAAGTCTATCATAATTATGAATTAGATATTGATGATGAAAATTACAGTTGTCCTGTCTTAGTTTGGAAGATATAGGAAATTAGATCACTTTTGGTCTGGAACTCACTTAAGTGTTGCCAGATTTCTGAGTACAATCTGAAAGAGACATGGTCTGTCCAAGAGGAGACAAGATTATCTTGCTTTAGTAAGAGAAATGGTAAGCAACACACTTTTAAATGCAGAAATGTGGTGAATACTTCCTTAATGTATTAAGTATCTGAAGTAGTTTTTATTCAGGTGGAGTTTGTTTTTGGTGAGAAGTGAAAATTCTTCCAGTCTTTGATTAATTTTCCTTTTATTAGTGAATTGTTATATCCTTCATAAAGACCGTCAGACATGGGTCTTGCTTGTCTTTATTATTACAACCTTTCAAATTCTTCAAACAGCTTTGTTTGGAGGATTGCAGAGGAGAATGAAAACCTGACTTTTGTTATGTCACAATCTCCTCAATGACATATAATTATTCACATTATTCTTTGTTGTCCACTTTCAGTAAAAACTACATCTTCCAACATAAGGAAATCAAACAGAGAAAAATCCACTTGTCTAATTTCAGCCTAAAATAACTGTGCATCAGTATAATTTGTTCAAAGTCCATGATCAGTAACTCTGAAAGTACAGGGACAAGGACAAAGCACGGTACTGCTTGTATTCTGTTAGGAAACAAATTAGCCAAGGAATATGTAAATTTTGTTGGGATTCATGCATATTCACAAGTGAATGTATGCATTATCATTAAATATGCATTTGAATTGTTCACCAGATTACTCATACAGCCAGAATCAAAGAAACTGTCCCGACTACAGCAGCGTTATAAGAGTTTGGGAGCCTATATGTAATTGTGTATACTATTTTTTGCTATTACTTCACCACTCTCACTTTTTTTATGAGTATACTCAACACTCTGTAGCAAGGACAGAGAGTTTCTCAGCTGAAAAAAGGCTTGAAAGCCCTGATCCTGCAGTTTATTCCAGTTAATCTCATCTCCATTGCAGGTGTAGAGTACCCCAGCTACTGTGATAATGCTACAACTTGCACAAATATCTTCAGAACAGATGTTCCCCAAATATCAAAAGAGAGCTACTTACTACCTAGTGCACCTGAAATGTATTTTATGGAGAGCTTTACTCATGTACTCATCTTTTGGCTTTCCGCAAATCATCTTTTATGCTATCTCTTCCAGTAATGGTTTCAATTATTTTCATTTACTTCTAAAATTTTATCAAAGATTGAGATCAGGAAGAGACAAAAGAACTTAAAAAATAAGCTAGCTGTGTAACTGCCAAAGCATTACACAGATACTGTTTTTTTTTTTGGGTACTTTTACCTCTGGTGTTTGAGTAACCTTCACAGAGATAGTATTGGATTTGTTAGATTAGACTTGTTAGATCCACATGCAATTCCCAGAATGCCTTACACTGTTGTACATATTGTGTTCCCCACACCACAGCAGTTGTTTCTATATGTCTACTGCAATTGTTTTTCATGTATAAGCTCTCCCATGTTTGAGGATTGTGATCCCATATATTAATCCCTACTGCTGGAATCACTAAATGTTAATGTATTCACAGAGAATCACAGAATCACAGAATCACAGAATTTCTAGGTTGGAAGAGACCTCAAGATCATTGAGTCCAACCTCCGACCTAACGTTAACAGTCCCCACTAAACCATATCCCTAAGCTCTACATCTAAACATCTTTTAAAGACTTCCAGGGATGGTGACTCCACCACTTCCCTGGGCAGCCTGTTCCAATGTCTAACAACCCTTTCGGTAAAGAAACAACCCTTTCGGTAAATAAGTTAAAAGCTTATTTCTGCTAATGCCTAAATGTATTCAGACAGGATTTCTGTGGATCCAGGCATCCTCCATACAAAATCTTCATTGTGTATTTGCAGGAAGGATGCATAAATAAGCCTTTAATTGCAATCTGTAAGATTGTCAATAAGACTGTTGAATGTATGGGTTTCCAGATATTATTATTACTCCCATTAGTATAGCTATTAGTAGTACATCAGAACTAGTGTAAATATTTATGAAGGCAATTGATTGGAGTGATTTATACTGCAAATCTTATCTGGAGTTGAATATATATATGCAAGCCCCAGTTTTGCAATGTTAATAATAGAATTTAGTAGGAAACTATTATAATGTTATGGATTTTTTTTTTTTTTTTTTAAGTAGGAAAACCTACACTTTTCTGATGTTTTAAGTTGTCAAAATTAAAAAAAAAAACACACACACACACACACAAAAACTTCTCATTTAATAGCTGTTTAATACTTCCTGGTTGAGTATTCCCTTTTGGAAATGTAATGCTAATTGGAAAGCTCAGCAAAAGCCATAGTAGTATTTGCTGCAAAGGCTGTGCTGTCTAAAGCTGTGTTATCTTTCTTTAGCCCTTTAGATAAAGATTTTCTCTCTTTTGTTCTCCAAAAACCTTCTAAGAAAAGTAAATTATTACAAGTTGGTGATCAATGTAATGAGATCTGGCAACTATGTGTTGAGTACAGAAGAATAATTTTTCAGTTCTGCTCTTGAATGTATTAGTAACAAAGATCGACAATAGACATATAATTCACCAAAAGACGAGGAGTTCTGTGCAAGAAAACATGGGACATTACAGACAATTCAGTTGAGACAGGGAAGTTAAATTAAATTGTCATAATCTGTAGCACTAACGGTCATTTATGTCTTTAAAAAATCAAGTTTTTTATATCATTGAATTATAGGATCATAGAATGGCTTGAGTTGGAAGGGGCATTAAAGATCATCTAATTCCAACCCCTCTGCCATGGGCAGGAACAGCTCCCACTAGACTAGGTTGCCCCATCCAGCCTGGCCTTGAACTTCCAGGGATGAGGCATCCACAGCTCTCTGAGCATCGTGTTCCAGTGCCTCATCACCCTCTGAGCAAAGAATTTCCTCCTAACTTCTAATCTAAATCTCTCCTCTTTTAGTTTAAAACCATTTCCCCTTGTCCTGTCATTGTCTTTCCTAGTAAAATGTCAACCAATATGTGTATCTGAGCAAGATGTCTAGGCCCTAAATCTTTACTTGCAAAGCACTGGAATTATTGAATTTGTTACACTATGTTAATGTGTCTAATATTTGATGCTGCTATGAATTGTATCTAGCTAGCTGTGTCTCTCAGAGAGCTTAGTACAAAACATTGAATACTTGGTGAGTTGATACCTTGGTGACTTTCTGAAGTATCATTTCTATTCCATTTTTACCAATGAGGAAATTGTGACATGAAAGAATTTGCACTGCCATGTAAAATCCAGGATTCAGATCCCAGCTTTATTGTGTAGCATTATGTACATGACAATCATGAACATCAGAAAATTAGAAAAATGAGTTATTACTTATATGTTAGATAAAGGTATGATTTTTTTTTTTTTCCCTGTGGAGAATTGTTACAGAAGATGCAGAAAGTAACTGTGATGCACAAATTACAAACAAAATAATTTCAATTCATTAAATATTTGTGAGGGTTTTATGCATGAAGCTTTTTTATATTTGAGTGGATTTCTCTCCTGCTGCATCTTTGTTCTCAATACAAAACTGTAAAGCAAATCTGTAGCAAAAATAGTGGCAATGCAAATTGTCAGTTTCTATTATCTATCAGACCAAATTCTTTTCAGCCTTTTGAAAAGAAGTTGCTTCGCGTATGTTCCAAACTGTGGAGCATTATGTAAACCTATTAGAGCCTTGACTCTCACATTGTCATTTCATGTATCTCATTTCCAAAGTAGTGGTCTCAATCCTGCATAATGTAGGTCAGCAGTAAGAGTGCCAAATTACTCAGGTCCTTCCATCTGGTCTCTGCTGCATATTCAACATGTGCAGACATTCCTTTAACCTGGTTATCTTCGCTGTCAGCTGGTAAAATCTGACAAAGCTGCCAAAGTTTGGTGCTAGGGGATACTGTGATAATTGTCAATTTAACACATGGACATGAAATGGAAACATTTAGCTTTTGTTGTTGTTGGTGGTGGTGGTGGTTTTTCCTCTTCCTCTTCCTCTTCCTCTTCCTCTTCCTCTTCCTCTTCCTCTTCCTCTTCCTCTTCCTCTTCCTTTTTCCTTTTTCCTTTTCCTTCTCTCTCTCTTTTTTTTTTCTTTTTTTAAGGTTAAACATGTGCCAAAAGTCCATAGACAATCTTTGCATAGCCTTAATTAGAGGCTATTGTTCTATGAAGATGGATCAATCTCAAAAATGGATTTGAAGTTGGCTATAAAAGGGTTCCAAATCATTGACTGGTTCAGTCAGTAATTTAGAGAAGTTCTATACATGGTGGTTTTAGTTCTGGTTTCATTATCTTGCAGAATAGCCCCAGATTTGAGTACTACTTCTGATGACAATTTTGCTATCATATGTCTGGAATAAGGTTAATTGTACCCAGTTTTAGTGCTGTAGGGTACAACCATCTAAGATAAGGTCCATTTAGCCAACAAAAACATTTTGTTATATCATTTTTCCCCTTAAAGGAAAAAAAATAAAAATTAAGTCAGAGACTGTATGGTTTTGTCCACTTGGCTAAGCTCCATTTTATCACTACATTGCCTGATGTCTGACTCAATACAAAGCAGAATAATTTATTGAGCACCCTCAGAGTGCTCACTTATCAGTGCTGTATTAGCAACAAAGAAAAATGTCCTGCCACAGGAGCTTGTAGTCAGAAGTTACAAATAAAACTGCTGAAATTCTTGCCTTACACTCAAAACAAGACAATTAGCTTTTGTCGGAAATTTTGTCAGAAATTTTTTGTTAGCTTTTTTCTTTTTTTTTTTTTTGTCAGAAAACTGACATTTGTTCCATTTTTATGTCCCTATATATATATATATATATATATATATATATATATATATATATATATATATTACTGAAGTAGTCATCCACAGCATTAAGCACAAGCCTTTCACTAACAAAATCCTCCCCTCAGCATAGGTCAGGATTTCAAGCCAACCATTCCCAGATTAAAAACAACTCAGTACAATCAATTGGAAGCTGATAATCCATAATTCTTTGGCAATTAAGATGAGTCTGAGCTACACAGATAAGCATATTGTGCAAAACCTATTTAAATAAAAATTTAAGTATTTAAGTATTTAGATGCCAAGCATTTCTTCAAATATTTTTGTTCCAAACTTCTTATAATTCTTGCTGCTCTCTCTCTTTCAGTCTACCTCTTTGGAGACACTACTTAAAATTGGATACATTAATCATCATTGCTGATTCTCTTCCAGTGGTTGTGTAAACACTTCTCAAAGACTAAGAGCATCACATTAACTCATATTCACTTTGTGACCCACTGTTACCTCCTCCAGTTCTTTTTCTACTAGAAAGCCACCTAAGAAGTTTTTGGTTTGTTTTGTATGCATCTTTTTTTTTTTTTTTCTTGAATGGGTTCTTGTTAAAATTGACTATTTTAAGTTTAAGACCATTTTTTTCAAAGTTATCAAGCATATATTGAAACAGAACCTATTTTTCCCAAATACTCACATCTAGCCCTTTTTGGTAAGATGTGCAAAAGCATAAGCAGACTGTATTTCCTCATTCAGGTCTTTAACAGAAATTAGACTGAACTGGATGCAAATATTCATTCTCCAAATACGGCAGAAAATTGGTGGTTGTTTGTTTGTTTTCTTCTTTTTTCCCCAAACTTGCTTATTTTTTTTTAGCTGTTTTCCAAACACTTTTCTAATTTCTTTGTCTGTTTTTCAAACAACACTGAACCCTAAATACATGCTGGTTTTACCTGTGAGAACTCAACTTGCGAGCACGAATGTTCGGTTTTGAATTGAACTGCTATCTACTGGAGTTCATTGGAGTTGATTTCTAATAAGAAACCAGTAGATTAGCTTGTGATTATTGCATTTCACCCTTTATTGAGAACAGTCCTTGCAAACCTCCCCTGAAGCAGCAGGAACTGAGTAGGATCAGGTTGGGTCTAAGCATCAGATGTAAATTTCTGAGAACATTGAGGTGCTAAGCATGCTGCTGAAGCACAGTGACCACTGTGCACTTGTCTGAGCTGGGATGGATAACCAGTAAAGGATAGTAAGGATGGGAGATGGCTACTGATTAATTAATAGTACCCTGCCTCACTTCTCCTCCGGGTTCACAACAGGCCTATGTAGCACCTCCAAAAGCAGGCTGGGGAAGTAATGCTTACATCTTCATTGGAAAATAAAAATTAGCAGAGATAACAGTGTTATGGCACACCACAGTCACCCCTTTCTCCCCTTTCCCCTGTCCTCCTCCAACTATGGGATACACATATGAAAAATCCCTCCTCTCTTCCCTTCCCAGGGATGAAAACCATAGCAGCTGATTCACTTTGTAGCTAATGCTCCACTGCTTGTCCCACTTACAGCCTACTTTTTCTCTCAAATAGCCTAAATTCAGCTTAGAGCAATTGTCCACAAATGCAATTATCTTTGGTGACTGCTATTTTTACTTCCACGCTGCAGAAGGCCTTACAACTCACCTGTTTTTATGGCTACCTCAGTTGGCCTCTTGAAACCTATGACCTCTAAGCAAACCTTCTCTTCTTTGAATTCTTAGATCAATCTGGCTCCAACAACGTTAGACTGCTCCTGGGGATTTTAGCCACCTTTTGTGTGATCTGTCAAAATTGGTGAAAAACTGGACAGAAAATTTTGCTGCTGGAAAATGCCATCTAGCAAAAAATCAGAAAGGACAGTTTTAGCAACTGAAAAGCTTCACAAGTGAGCATCCTTTTATATGAAACTGTGCCTAGGTGGAAGTAGAAAGAATTATTTCTAGCTCATTTCATTCCACCAGCAATATATATATATATATATTCATTTTGTTGTTTCAATTTAATTATTTTTTTCCTGTGGTTTTACCTTATTGAAACAAAGTCTTTTGCTAGTTATGAATCACTTCCTTATTCTTTTTTGCTGTTTCAATTTTTGTCTTTTTGCAAATATTTTTCAAATTTAGACTGAAGAACATTTAAAGTGTTAGAATTTCCCATGGGAAACCAATTTTTGTTTCCAAACACTTTTACTGCAACCACTGATGAAGCTCATATCCCTTTCTTTTATGCCCAGATCACACTTGGTATCCTGTTTTCCTCTTTGAATAGAAAACCTTAACAGCAACAATATTTTAGATTCTCAGCAGAGCAGATATAATTCCAGCAACAAAAAGCTATTCCTCCAGTGACACTTCTTTAAATGGAAATGTAGGAATAATATGATTTGGAGGTAAAGTATTGTTTTGTGCAGATGTTAGATGATAGCAACCATCATTGTTATTTTAATGGCCTATGCAACATGGTTACAGAAATGTTAAAAATTTTTGGAAGCCGTACACATATTTGTGTTTTGGCTTTGTGATGAACAGACATGACCTCTTAGAAGGAACTCTGCTGCATCTTCACTGTGTTTGGGTTAGTCATGTTTAGGAACAGAAAAGCTTTCCTCATCCTTTGCTAACAATAGTTCTCTGCTTAGCTCAGTGATGATTAATTAAAAAGGAATAAATTTAGTCGTTATAAAACAACTGCTTTAATGCATTTTTTATTTATTCATTTATTTATTTTTCCTATAGAAGAAACTACAGGTTGGGATTTATCTCTCTTTTTCCCCTTTGCTGTACATGTCTGCAATGCAGATGTCTGAGTTAACTGTACAAACTGCATTTGTGAACCACAGAGAAAAAATGATATTTTACCCAATCTGCTGTGGGCACCCTGGAAGTGCCCATTTCTTTCGTGGCTATATAGGGACTGCCAGAACTCCATCACAGTTGTAAAAACCTCCATTTGGAGACATGAATCTCAATCTGAATGTCAGAAAGTAAAAATGAGTGATAACTAATGACAGCACTGAATCTTACATATAATCATTTAACATTTCTCACTTTGCATGTGTAAATCATAGCCAGATCCCATATCTCAGCACAACCCCAGAGCAACTTTTTTTCATATCGCCCTGCAGATGAGATCGAGCAATGGGTCCTGCATGTGTGGGCTGTGGCCTCCTACTAAGTCCTGGAGATGGATTTAGAAGTACAGAGCTGTGCCCCCAGCTTGGTGGGCATCCTCCCTCTTTATCTAGGTGTGGAGAAGACTAAGATCCTGTATGGAAGGAAAGTGGTAGTCCCCAGAAGAAAAATAACAGCTGACTCAGGAAGGGATGGAGGTCAAAGTTGCAACTTTTGAATAAAAGGAAAGCTGCATGACAGAGAATGTGTTTTACTTGCAATTACATTGTCTGTGCAGAGTGGAGTATGCACTGAGAGTAGAAAACTGTTTTGAAAACCTGATGCCAAACACCTTTGATATCTGGAAGGAAAAAAAACAGATTAAAACTGAAAAAAAGTATCTCAAATTTATCTTAACATGGATTGTTTTTACTTTGAAATAAGAATTGCTATGAAGATTGCTGAGTACTTGACTGCACTAATGCCTGAAGCCAGTCTCAGCCTCTGCTAGAGACAGAGACTTTCCTTGAATTTATGCTAGTATCGTTATTTAGTCTGTCATTCTTTTACTGTAGGGAACAATAAAAACATCTTTATTGTTTTAAAATTTCAGTTGTCTTTGAAATAGCTGGGGATTTTGTCATCCAAACGCAGGCTCTTCTCTTTCTCTGAGGTTTTTATGGGAACAGTAATCAGAGATAAAGCTATTAAACTGCCAGCTAGGGATCATTTTATGGTGTATTTGTGAGTAAGTATGATTATGAATGTTACAAATAATTCCTTGTGAATTATTTGTCAGATTTGTGCTGCTGTGTAATGTATAGAGGAAAGGTTAGTGCATGCAGCTGTCTGTTATTATAAATTAATTTAGCACTGCACTTAAGGAAACATTGACCTGACGATGTTGGAAACAGGCCTTAATTCATGTCCTTTCTCTGCACAGTTTATCATGATGCACTTTTGATGGAAAGTGGTCTGTGATGATTGCCTCAAAGGTGAAGACAGTGCAGCCAGACATGAACTTACAGCTGTTTGCACTTCCTTTGGCTTTGCAAATTGAATACTGAAATATGGTGGATTGGTGGGCAAAGTCTGGCTTCTCTGGAAAGAGACCAAAAGCGTGACAGTAAGATATTGGCTTAGACAGATTTTGATTCTAACCATGGAATCTTTCTTGGTCTATATTAGGGCAACTAAGAGTCGGATACAATGGTTGTGAATGCATAGCATGGACAACATCACACTGACTTCAGGATGAAAATCACGATGGTTACTGACGATGGGAATTATATACTTAGGATGAAAAAGTCTCTGTTCTTTTGCACATATGATTTTATTGAAGATTGAAGTCAGAAGCAAACCACTCAAAACACCCCCACAGTTGTGTGGGGGACACAATTGTTTAATTTTGCTCTCACTTTCCCAAGACAATTCCATCTCTTCCAGAGGCCCTACCATAACACACATTTTTCCTTCCTCTCTTTGCGTGGCTGTAGCTGAACACTGCTGAAATCCCCCTCTGAGAAGCATCCAGGGCTTTGGTATTTCAAAGACAGCCAGAAAAGGCTTGGCTTAGAGCTTGGTCAACTTCAGGGACCAGTTAGAAAACCTCAGTAGATTCTAGAAACCAATGGAAGCAAAAGGAGGAGGGAAGTTGCTCCTACAACAGCAGGAGCTGGACAAGTGAAGAGTGATGGTGCCAAGTACACAGATGAGTCCCTGTCAGAGGTTTCCCTGGCCAGACGAGGAGGTGGGAGTATGTGATGTGCCAGTACCTTCCTCCTGGTCTGCCTGCCTCCCTCTCCTGCACCCCCTGCTGTCTCCATCTGACTCCCCACAGCAGGGTTATATGAGTTTCTGCTATGGGTACCCATAAGGAAAAATGGTGATAGCTGATTTATCCTGATGGGTTGTGTTTGATATACTAAATTTTGCTAATGTATGGTTATAACTAAAAGTTCACTTCTTAATACTTCATTTTACCATATTTAGAGTTATTGTTTGGCCTAGCTATCTGAAGCAATTGAATTAAAGTCTCTTAACTCCTTGAAAAGGTGGTCTCCTAACTTGTCAAAAAGAGAATTTTATGGTTTCCTTCGAACAGCTTTCTGGTGAAGCTATTCAATTAAAAACAAACAAACAAGCAAACAAACAAACAAGCAAAAGAATGATAACAGAAAACAGACAAACAAATAAAAAAAAAAACAAACAAACAAAAAAAACCAAACACACACCAAAAAAAGCCACAAAAAAACAGAAAGCTCCTGAGGTCTCTTGGGAGGCAAGATAGATTTGCCTATATATAGGCACTATAGGTTTGAACTTCCAACAGTTTAGTGATTCTCAAGTGTATTTCTTTTAAAGTCTCTCTCCTAGTCCTAAAAAAAAGTTATTTGGGTTAATGGAACTTGTTTGTTTGTTTGTTTGTTTGTTTTTTGTTTGTCTCAATTTCAGTAGGAAGAAAATAAAGTTGACCTCTATTGACAAATGATCAAATTATGCTTCATAATTTTATATTCTCTGTATTCTCTTTATTGATATTGGTATTTCTGATGATATTTCAGATGTATTTCAAATGTCTTTATACTTTAGGGATATAAAACTCTACTTTCCCCTCTGCAGACATTTCCTCCTACTCCTTGCCTAATCTTAAGTGCTACCCTTATTTTTCTACCTACACCCACATCCAGGAATAATTTCCCTATCTGAAAGTGATTATTTATTTATTTATTTTTAATTTTCTTCTTTTTTTCTTCCTCAGCTGAAAATTTCAATAAAGAAAGACAGCATAGCTTGTGCCTTTAGTACTAAACAAAATCCATTGTCTGGAATGAATTGTTTGGTGAAAGTTGTAATGAGAAAGGTTTAATGCTCTCCTTCACACATTTTCACAGTATTTTCACTGTTGCTCGTTCTATAAATGCTAAGTAACATAAGTTCATCTTACCTGCTCCATATGCTAAGACTTCTGCCTCTGAAATGCAGCACAGTATATATTTGCAGTCTCCAACGTGCATCTGTGGTCCCGCAAAGACTTGTTTGCACTTATTTTACTTCATACTTCTCCAGTGGTCCAATTAATACTGGGAAATTCTTTACAGGACTGGAATCCATGAAACTGATTTCCTGGAGTACTATTTTGAGGGTGATCTTATGACATGCAGCAATAACTTTGCCACTAAGAATAGGACTCATTTGAACTAGGTGCTGTACAAACTCAAGGTGACCCCTGCCTGATTCTCATCATTTACATCTAATCATAGATTAAATATAGCAAAAGTGGGGAAGATAGACAAGGAGGAGGGATGAAAGAGGTAAGTGTGAAAGTTTTGCAGTGACCTAGTATTACACAGCATTCTGAATCATCAAGATATTTGTTAAAGACAGATTATTTAAAAGGACAGTAAATTTTGAAACCCATCTATATTTAATCTCTTTTATTTTTCATGTGCTTATTTTATTTTTCCTTCTGGCTCCCATACCAATAATCCATAATTATCCAACACTACAGAGTTTCCATAGAAAGAAGGGTGTCTGCAAGATCTGCTTCATGTATGGAAGACTTCTTAAGTTCGTCTTATGTACCAGCCTATAAATGACTAGAAATCTCACCAACAAATCTTCTGAATAGAGCTAGCCAGAAAATATTTGCCAAAACCAGTCTACACATTCCAGATGAATGCAAAGACAGGCAGAGTTCAGGAAAATACTATAGATCTTGAGTTCTTTTTATTCTTTCTCTATTCTGACAGCTGCCAAAAAGAAGGAGGAAAAATAATTATATTATAAAAAAAAAGTAAATATTTAATAATGAACTTATTGTGTGTGGCATATAACACTCTACCTCAAGAAGAAAATTAATAGTGTCTTTCTTAAAAAAAAATCACATTCACTAATACATATTTCCATATTCTGTATTCTATATAACTATTTCCTAAGAAGGCTGTGCAATTTTTTCTGAGTTCTGGAAATTTGGTAGTCTAAAACATAGGCTATTTACTCAAAATTTTGAAAGGGAAAGGAAGCCCCATAGCTAAAACAAATGGATAGAAAATATTACTTGTTGATTCTTGTTTTGAGTAGAAAACTGACTCGTTCAAAACAAATTTCCAAGACTTCCATCATGTAAGAAATTCCCTGTAATGAGTTTTGGCTCTGTGCATGACACCTACTTTGCTAAACTTTTCCCATTATGATTGTTCAAATGTGCCTTTTGTTTAAAGCAGATAGAAAAAAACAGAATTCTGTCCATCTGAAAAGAAACCTAAACAAGACAACATGCAATAGACACACTTCTTTTTACATTAATGAACCAGTTCAATTAAGTGAGAAATTGCTTTACCAATGCATAGTAACAGCTGGTTTGTGATGTAGCTGTACTAGTCTAAGACTGTAAGAGACAAATGTGTGTAGGGAGATTTAACAAGTTTTGTTAAGCAGGCATACAGAAGGAAAACACTTTCAGGCATATGGTACTTTCATGTTATCTGACAAAGAAGCAACAAATCCAAAGCTAACCACAAGTTAGAAACAACTGCTCATATTTTAATTTAATTATACCGATCAATTAGATGACAAGAGAGAAAAAAGGGGTAATTAGCACTTTTGGAGCAGAGCTTAGATTTGGCAGGCAAGGAGGTGACAGGCTTAGCCCTGGTGGAACAGTCAAGAGAAGTCTTTCACATGTGAGGAACAGAGAGATCAAACAAGACAGACTGAGTCTCTCTTTCTCTCTCTTTCTCTCTCTTTCTCTCTCTTTCCTTCTTAATAAATTTAGTTCCCATCTCTCAAATATATTTTATGAGTCTTTGAATATATTTTATCTCTGACCTAGGTCAGAGGCAATTTTTTTTTTGTTTGTTATGTTGAGTAGATGTTAATATTTTTGATCAAGGTGCAGTGTTTATTCAATGTTAACCATGTTGTTGACTACATCACATACTGAAATACCCACATGTTGTGCTCAGAGTTGCTGAATATTTTCTTCTTGGGGTTGATTACCATGAAGTTTATAAAGGTAGGCTGGTAAATATTGCAAATTTGCTCTGGAACATTTTGGTTGCAAACAACATTTGTCAGGTTGTAAACAAGCTGCCAGAATGAGTTTAAGATGTGTTATAGGCTAAGGTGAATGGTGAGAGTGGGAAAAGTGGGAAAATGTATTTCAAAATACAATCTTCTTCCAGGCTAGCTTATACAAATCTGGTCATAAATTATTAGTTTTGATAAATTTTGTAAGATTTGTACTACTTTCTCTATTTCACTAATATGGTAGTTTGTCAACTGACTGTTTTACATTGATTGTGGAATTTGATAAATTGATTTTGACATAGAAACATTGCAGAATGATATCAGCATAGTTCTTATGCTGAGGGATATGGTTGGAAAGCTGTTGTGAGTTGGAGGTAGTCTGTGCAATTATTGAAAATTCTTGCTCTTTGTCTGTCAATTAGGAAAGATCTTAATTTTTACAATTCTTAGTAGGTATCCTGGAGATTTTTTTTTGACCGGATAATGACAAGTTTACCAAAATTCTTTTATTTGCAGTGATATTGGTGATAGGTACAGTAATGTCAAACTTGGAAATGCTCCTTTTTTATTTTTATTTTTTGTTATGTAGTAAACTATTAAGTGTGCATTATTTTAAATTCAAAGATAAAGGATTCTAGAGTTCAAGACAAAAGGCAAATAGGCCATGGTGTCTGCATTTATGTAGTTGGAGGATCATTTCCTTCAACATTAACTAGGTACATCCTATTTCCTATGGCATGGAAATAATTACAGAAACATTATTAGTACACAGCAAGTATCTATCCTCATTCTTAGCTCCAGCTTCTATCTTCAATGTTATTTTAACACAAAGTGCTTCTGAGTTGTCCTTTATTCTTACTGTTTTTTGTTTGTTTGTTTGTTTGTTTGTTTTTCCTCCAGAAGTACCAAGCCACAGTTACTAAGAAATTGCTCTCCTGCCCTAAGAACACTGCCAAGCACAGTGCTCAAAATTGACCTTCTACCTGTCCTTTCAATGTGAATTTGATTCCATAGTTTTCAAAAATAACAGTTGACCTAAAAGCTTAACTTTTATTAAAAATATCTCTATGATAATTTGCATTGTGTATTTACACTGGACAGCCAACCAGTTTTGAGAACATTAAAATAATAGGTAAATGGGCAGTGTGGGACAATAGGAATTCTCCCTTCGTAGAAAAATAACAGTTTCTTTTGTTCCTATTAGCAGATAAAAGCCTAATAATAACGTAGTGTTGAAAGATGTCTCCAGTCCTTATCACAGGTGTTTTTGAAATAAGCTGCCAAACAGATTTACGTTAAAAAAGTTACATTAGGTCTGGGAAAGAAGTATTATCTTTCATTGTAATAATTATCATTCCTGCAGCATATGCTTCAGCTTGTGAAGTTGCTCCCTTTACTCTGTGCTCAGTTCCTTTGCAATATAGGGGTTATATGTTCTCTCCTCTCTCCACATGGCAAAACCATTGTACACTGATTTTTAGTTGCCATGTGCAGGTTCCAAGAGACCAGACAGCTATTCTCTGCTGGTGCCAAGGTATCAAATTTGCATCCTGACTGTAGGCTCATAGGCTGACTAAAAATGTAGGAAGATTTCAATCTTTCAGTGTTGTAATGGCAAACATTCATGATCTTTGCTAGTGAACAAGTGCTACTGATTTTTGCACCCTGAGCCCAACATAGTAATTTTTTTTTTCCAGTCTAAACAAACAAACCAAAAACATAGATGATTTCCATTTCCACTGAATGAACCTGGTCATGGGTAGTTCATTGTAATACAACCAAATATAAGAGCTCTTATAATCAGATCCCATATCACCCATGTGCTTTTCCAATAGACATAAATAGAGGAAAAATGTATTTTTTGTATGTCCAGAACTGTCATTAACAGATGACATTGAATTCAGCCTGAAATAAAAATACATATATTTGAAAGAGTTAAAAAAGATTATTAAATCTCTACAGGAAGGTTAAAGGCAACAGATCTATTTAACTTGCCCTTTTCTAATTCACTTGACAGCAGTCAGAAAGTGATATTTTATTCATCTGGAAAGAAAAAAAAGATAGGCTCAAGGTGTTGAGATGAGTAAGATTTGCTGCTGACTCTCCTTTGCTATGCAAGATCACATTGCTTATGTTGATTATTAAGGACTGAGATACACCTGAAGCCCTTTCTAGGAAAATAAGTAACTGATCAGAAAACTGGACAGGAACATAGAAAAGAAAATATTGAACTATTGTCCGTTTTACCCTAATTCAGTGCCTTTTTTTTTTTTTTTTTTTTTTTTTTTTTTTTTGTGTGTACTGCTATGACTTATAACACATGGAAAAACAAAGTCTCAGGTAAATGCCAAAAGCCTCATTTATTTATTTATTTATTTATTTGCATTTCTCACAGTTACAGGTTGTTTTGTGCTTTGAAACAGGACGGTTTCAAATAGCCCTTCCAGACCTAATGCAAGTGGCTGAGATGAGTTTTTTTGCTCTCTGAACTGGAACTGAAACCAATTACAAGCTGCAGAATGAAGTTATACATAAACTGTTCAGTTCATATATTTTTAAACCATCTCTTGATCAAACTATAATGGCAGCTTTACTGCATGTGTGAGAAATTTGCATTGCAAATACGCATAACTGTAAGGCTGTGAGCCAGACCTCCTACCTTGCCCTATTCCTCCTCACCACACATTTGGCTTGTTCTTTAGATATAATGAAATGTGCAAAATGAGCATGATGGTTTTGCCCTTTGTTGATCTCCAGATTTTCATAAGCTTATAAGGTCTCCAGGGCAGTGGTGGTTTCTAACCAGCCTCTAAGCCTTTTCTAAATATGTATAATTAGGTTTGCAAAATCTCTTCTGTTTTAAACTTGCATCAGAAATTGTGAGCTAATTTCCATTCAACTTTAACAAAATATTTCAGCTTGGCATAGATGAAAGCATAAAAAAGCATGAGATTAAAAGGAATTAGAGTATTATAAGATACTAAAAATGTCCTAAAAGTTTATTTTACCCCTAGCGAGACCAATAGCTGCTGTTTGTAAATCAGCAAGTTGGCTCAGCATGTGCACAGTTTGTGTGTTTTTAAAGATATTTCATGGAAGTTTTTGTAGGACTTTAGGTAGTGATTTCCAGACAGCTCCTGATGTTCATCTTTTCTTCACTGCTAGTTATTTCTTATCCTTATTCTTATATTTTTTATTCGTTGGCTGAATATGAGCCAGCAGTGTGCTCAGGTGGCCAAGAAGGCCAACGGCATCCTGGCTTGTATCAGGAACAGCGTGACCAGCAGGGCTAGGGAGGTGATCGTCCCCCTGTACTCAGCTCTGGTGAGGCCGCACCTCGAGTACTGTGTTCAGTTTTGGGCCCCTCGCTACAAGAAGGACATCGAGGTGCTTGAGCGGGTGCAGAGAAGGACGACAAAGCTGGTGAGGGGCCTGGAGAACAAGTCCTACGAGGAGCGGCTGAGGGAGCTGGGCTTGTTCAGCCTGGAGAAGAGGAGGCTCAGGGGTGACCTTATCGCTCTTTTTAGGTACCTCAAGGGAGGCTGTAGCGAGGTGGGGGTTGGCCTGTTCTCCCACGTGCCTGGTGACAGGACGAGGGGGAATGGGCTTAAGTTGAGCCAGGGGAGTTTTAGGTTAGATGTTAGGAAGAACTTCTTCACTGAAAGGGTTGTGAGGCACTGGAACAGGCTGCCCAGGGAAGTGGTGGAGTCACCATCCCTGGAAGTCTTCAAAAGACGTTTAGATGTAGAGCTTAGGGATATGGTTTAGTGGAGGGCTGTTAGCGTTAGGTCAGAGGTTGGACTCGATGACCTTGAGGTCTTTTCCAACCTAGAAAATTCTGTGATTCTGTGATCCTCTGGAGCCTGGACACAGCCTCCCCTTCCTCTTGTTTTGACCATTGTGACCACTAGCTTGCTGCCAGCACAGTGATATCAGCAAAACTTGTGAGACCAAAAAACGGTCTCTGCTCCATTCCACTTCTCCCAGGAGACCAGTTTGTCTCTATGGGAAAGTTCAAAGGAGCTTCAGATCCTCTGCTTGTTTTCCAGCCTCTATGGCCACATGACAGCCCTGGGACGCATTAGTGCAGTGCTTCACCTGAATGAATCAGCAGGGGAGAGTGACTGGAGTAGGTGTTTCTGTGTCAGCTTTTGGATCAGACCTAGTTATGGCCACACAGCTTACAATGCAACACAAAGGAGCTATAGGGTTTGTTTTCACCTGTGCATACAATATTTACAATTTAGGAGATCTGTTCTACAAACATTTTTTCTGATCCTAAGAATTTTACATTTTTTAGTTGTATTAGTTGTCATCAGGAAGGCTCAACTTTGGAAAGGGAAACATATTGCTTTCTGATGAAGTGGTAAGTGGCTTCCCTCAAATCATAGCTTTAGCTTAATTGCTTTTGAAAAAATGACACAATGCATTGTTATCTCTTGCAAGATATTAAATGATGTGGAAAATCCATTAGAGATCCTGCTGAGATGTGGATAACACCCGAGGACCAAAAGAGCAGCTCTGTATTTGTTAATTTCCAAACCTCTAGGCATGAGCTTTAAAATCATTCACATGTACAGTATATCAGATAAAATTAAATTTTTATAAATAAATAAAGCAAGCTGTTGGCTAAAGAGCAATTCAAAACAAAACAAAAATGCTCCATTGTTCCTTGATCTGTTGTCTGCACTAGGGGTGTTTAAAGTTGGAGGTAATGAGGTTAGTGTCTGTGCACAAGCAGTATAAAATGAGGCTGCAGACATGAAGGAGAAAAGCTTCAGTGTGTGAGTTTCTACCTGGTTTCTTCCCTTCTGGTACAAGTTGGTTTCTGGCAAGTGCTAAGCTCCAGATCTAAGGGAAATGTCAGCTGTTAAACTAGAAAGCTTTTAACTTGCAGAAAAGGGTATGGATGAAAGACTGGAAAGGACAGTAAAGCATGATAAAATAACTTTTCAGCAATACACCAGACTTCATCACAGGGCTTCCAAAGGACTTGGAGGTGAAGGGTGCCTCTCAGAAGTGAGGCAAAAAGCAAGCAGCACCTCATTAAACCACTGTGACCATTTCTTTTTGGTCCGGATCTTGTGATTTTCCAAACTTTGTACAGCAGCAGCTGAAAAAGGAGGTCTATACGTGCAGAAGCAAACATGCTGCAGATGTGTAAACACACTTGTAAATGCTGGCTGTTTTGGGACAGAAGTGCTAATAACAACTGCTTTTCTTCTCTCTTTACTCCATTCTAGATAAGGAATGATGTCTGCCAGGATGAAGACTAATTAATCTAAACCTCTTCTTAGATGTTTTTATTTTATTATTTTATTTTATTTTATTTTATTTTATTTTATTTTATTTTATTTTATTTTATTTTATTTTATTTTATTTTATTTTATTTTATTTTATTTTATTTTATTTTATTTTATTATTTTACCTCCTGATTTCTGTGGCACTTCTTTCCCAAAGCATCCTCCAAGACACCCCTCAGACTGTGCCTTGGGAATCTATGCTAGCCAGGAGAGCAAAGCAAAAAGAAAAGCAGGGTGTAGGTTGGAGGTGTTAGGGTTAAGGAAGGGAAGGGAAACAATGCTATGGAGGAAAATTACAAAGAGTATGGTAGACAGATTTTGATTTTGGAAAGTAAATAAGGAGAGGAATAAATTGGAATCAAGATGCTATAGTAAGTGTCAAATTGATTTTTACAAGGACAGGAACAAGAATGAACCCACCATTTGATGCAAAACTAACAAAAAGTTTAATTTAGCAACTATTCTGCCCTGTCTACTTCATCAGTGCTTCTTAATTGTGTCCCCGATTTGGCAAGTACAGACATAACTTGAAGATGTTAGGAGAAAAACAGCTATTAAGATCTCATCCATGGGTTTAGAGTTTTAGTGTTTTTCTTCACATCAGTAAACCTCTCAGTAAGGCCACTGCAGGTTAGATTCTTAAAAGAAGTGAATTAGCCTATCAATTCTGAGGGTCATCCAGGAATCAGTTTCACTGAAGTACGGAAATTGATCAAAAGTGTCACACTGCACATGGACAACGAACTTCCGAATACGTCTGTTTGCATTGAAACAGTAGAAATTTCTCTGATCCCCTTGTCCCTGAGCATGGCATATTAATTTCTTCTTTTAGTTTTCCTTTCTGCAGTAGTCCCAACAAGAAAGGAAGTAGCAGTACTGCAACACACCAATTACATATAGGGGTATTTTAAATCCCTGTATCAGCTATAACTCTTAATGATGCATACACTTGTGAGATCCAATTTAGCAAGGAAGTAAAGTTGTTTTACTTACAGACCACAGCCTCTCTTTCCAGTATGCTTGTTAGTTTCTCTGCATTTATTTTAACTCAACTAGTTATTAACTCCCAAATGAGAGCTCCCCTTAGGCAGTAAAAAGCTGTGTTGTATCCTCACTCTTCTCTTTATCATTGGAGATACAAGAAAACTCAGGATATACTCAAATTTTTTAAGAGAGGCATCTGTTTTACTGCCTCAGATTTTGGACAGCATGTTTAGACATACAGAGTTTGTCTGAATTCTGGCAGGATGGCACATCCAAGGGAATCCTATGGGAAATGCATTTTGGAAGAATCAGGATCTGCTTGTTCCAGGGTCAGAGCTCCAAAACTGTAAACGTATATCAGGGCATTCACATATGTGACTCCTGAGGTGAAGAGTGAGTTGGTGTGACAGCTCAGGATTCCTGCCTCCAAATCCAAAGGTGACTTCAAATTAACCTGCCTTCATGAGGATTTTCTGTTTCAATTTTATGATTTGTAGGTCTTGTGCAGTCATTTAAAAAAAAAAAAAAAAAAGAGAGAAAATAATTTCTCCTTACTATAAAAGTAGAGATTCTACTCAGTCCTAGTTCAAAAATAAAGATTAAAAAAATAATAATATTAAAAATCAAAGCAAGCAAAAGAACTCCTTTCCTGTCAGTTCCAGTAAGTAAAGAGCAAAGATCTAACTGTAGTGTTTTCATTTAGTGCTTGGTGCTGGGTCATGAGCTTTGTGTATGACCTTCATCTCCATTAAAATTTAATGAAAAACAGGATGTTCAGTTATTTCTAAAAATCCTAGCTGATTTTTTCAGTTTTGCACATCTTGTGAAGTCAATATATCCCAGAGAACTCGTGCTTGGCTGCTGTGATGGCTGTGATCAGCACTGCAATACTGTGAGGTTACAGCAATCACAGCAGCAAGCAGAGCCCAAGGGAAGATTATGTGGGGCACAGGGACCAGAAACAGGGTTTGAAAGAGAAGGGACCAGAGCAGTTTAAAAGATCTTGTTATTCCCAGTATCCTTTTGAATAACAGGGAAGAAAAAAAAAAAAAAAAGAAGAAAGGAAAGCCTGCCAGCTCTGACAGGCTGACTGCTGGGGAAGCAGGAACCCAGCAAGGCAAATATGGATGGAGACCACAAAAAAGCATCAGATACAAGCAGGAACATGCTGGGGAAAGCAATGATGAGTAACAGCATGACAGGCTGAGGGTTTGTTTCTCCTCCAGTGAATTTGTGACGCAGGGTGCTAACTGGTAAATGGAGTTGCTAACTGGTTTTCTGAGAGACTCCTTAGAAGCCATGTGGTGTGTTTGGTCCTTCACAAGGTCTCTCATCAGAAGCTCTGTGTGTAACAGTCTCTCATTCACATCACAATGGTGACATAACCCAATTTCCCCAGTGATTCGATGCTTCCTCTTCTCAAATTTATTAGGGTCTTTTGGCTTCTTTGCCCTTAGTTTCAGTGGTGGGGTGGATGATACCTAATGCAAGCTTTCTGAGTTTACAACCAGGTTCCACTTTAACTCCATCAAAACCACTTCCAAGCTGAGAATGGCCAACTTTTAAGCAAGAGACACTGCCTTTAAGAAAGGCAAAGAATCCTTTAGTGATATTTCCTGTTGGAAAAGGAGAAGCTGTCACATGGATCATGAGCAATTAGCCATGAAGAGAAACATTTCAAGCCCTTAAATAACAGCAGTGTTCTGAATTGGGGAGTAGAAGATCAACACTGCTCTGTATTTAATGACAGTGAATTTATTCCGCACAGCTTTCTCCAGAGATTGTAAAACAGATGTTCAGCCATTAGTATCAGAAACAAGCATTCTCTGAAATGAACAAAACAAGTACATTTCTTGCAGGAATAGTTGAAAGCAACATAGATTTCGTCCACTATGTGTATTATTCCCACTTCTCCTTTATTTCTGGCATTTTAATGATTGCATTGAATAGCAAGGATGCTGGCAGAAGACAGCAACCACATTATGCTTCCGTCTTGGTATTATGGATAATAAAGTAGTGTTTGACACTGGGAAATTCAGTATGAGTGAAAAAACGATGGCAGTATCAGCCTTCTCTTCCTTACATTTCAATTTCTAACAATTTACAATGTATCCCAGTAGTATTTACACTTCAAGCCTCTCTAAGGCTGTTTTTTTTTTCCTTAAGGCAGAAGAAATTTTCACTTGTTTGCATATGAGGGCTTTCTGACTGAGCTGCTTGGCAGTCACCTGTTTCTAATCCTTCTTGATTTACACAGTGCTTTTGGTAATTTCCCAGCTTTATTCTACCATGCTGTAAAGAATACACTTAGCATGGGCTCTAGCTGTTACTTTCTGAGAGGGAGGTCGGTGATTACTTCTGCCTCCCAGCCACAACAAAAGCAAAACACTCTATGAAATGCAAAGTGATGCTGTGTTCTCCATGTAAAGCCTTGTTTTCTCGTGTACTGTCGAAAGGTAAAAACTGAGAGAGCTGGAAAACAGACCTATTTTTGCATTTCTGCTCTTGTTATGGATCTTAGCAGAGTCATTCAAGTCTTTGTATTTCTCTGTCTTCTGCTAAAGCTTTCCTTTTCCTTCAACAAGTTCATGGTATTATCAACCATATACAGGTAGGCTCAGAAAGAAGGGACAAGGGAAGTTAAAAAAAGATTGTGCAATGTTCATGTTAAAGAACGTCTGCTTTTATTACTAAATACACCCCAAAACTATGCACTTTCAGTAAGCATATATTGTATTTTGAGCAAAAAGTATGTATCACAAAGAGAGAATGTAAAAGATTATAACATTTTCCTGAAAATACATGTGTTTCCTCCACAATAAGTTTCATGCAAACAGGTCAGTCGAAAGAACCTAGTGAAGCCAATTCAAAGAACCAAGTTCACCCAATAGAGGGAGTTAATCAGAAGGAATGGTAAATCAGAAAGCACATACAGTGTTGAACAAATCAAATTAACCCTGGGTTTCAAGCTATGGAAGTCATTGCATTCAGTTTTTGGAAAGTATTTTCACTACGATGTCCATATCTAGAGTCTTGTGGGATTCTACGACGCTGAATGAACTCTGAACTTTATTTAAAAACTGCTTAGTCATCTCCATCACCTTCTTCTAGCACAATAAAGAACTGCAATTTTGATTTCTTGTATCTTGCATATCTACAAGATACTTCCAAAAAGCACATGAAATGTGAATATTTTCCCCAAAATATGCTCCTCCTTTTATGAAATATGTATTTCTTTTAAAAAACACGATTGCTCTTTACAGATACCTTAAAGGAGGCTGTAGTGAGGTGGGGGTTGGCCTGTTCTCCCACGTGCCTGGTGACAGGACGAGGGGGAATGGGCTATAATTGCACCAGGGGAGTTTTAGGTTAGATGTTAGGAAGAACTTCTTTACCGAAAGGGTTGTGAGGCATTGGAACAGGCTGCCCAGGGAAGTGGTGGAGTCACCATCCCTGGAAGTCTTTAAAAGATGTTTAGATGTAGAGCTTAGGGATATGGTTTAGTGGGGACTGTTAACGTTAGGTCGGAGGTTGGACTCGATGTGATCTTGAGGTCTCTTCCAACCTAGAAATTCTGTGATTCTGTGATTCTGTGAATATCAGATGCATTTGCAGCTAAAGTCTGTACAGGTGACATATTCAGCATGTACTGACATATTGTGATGGCCCTTGGGAGAAGAGGAAATGGAGAAGGAAAGGGTGGAGGAGGATGTCTCCTGAAAGCTCATACTCACACTTCTAAGTTCCCATTTCAACACTACAAACACATGCTCAGAGAGGATTCAAAGGTCTTGTAATTTCAGCATCATACCCCAAATCATTCAGTACCTTCAGCCAAAGATGCTTTTCAGGCATACAATGCCCACTTGTATACAAGCCAACATTAGCAGTTTTTGCACACTGAAGCAAAATCAGCTTATAAGGATGGAAATAGGCTAAAGCGACATTTGTCGCCCTTTGTACCCCTGTAAGCGGATGAGTTCTAGGTGGTTCTCACAGGCTGCATTTTCAGCTCTTACAAGCCCTTGAATCTCCTTTCTAGGACACTGCTGCTAAGTACAAATCCCAGTATGAACCAGAGCACAAAGCCTCAAAACAGTGCAGCACACCGGGACTGTTGCCGTTGCTGTAATGACCTCAGTGAGCTGTGCCTCTCGATGTTACACAAGTATCTAGCTTGTTACAGGATCTGCAAAGGCAAGGTGTGAGGAAGTGTGATCCTAACACTGTGTGAGGGTTAGAGGAGGTAGCTCTTTGTCAGGCATTTCCAATTAGAGTCAGAATGACATTAAACAAGTCACTTGCTGTGAACCATGAAGAACAACATCATCAGGAGAAGGTGGAGGGGAAAAAAAGAGTAATAAACGCTGCTGTGTGTTGAAGAGGGGACTGCAGATTTACATTTAGTTACTCAAGGCACATATCCATGGCTGGCATATGCCCCTGAGTCTTTGATCTAGGACACACACATGTATATGAGGATTTAAGATGCAAATTTTTTTAACATTTATTTGTAATTTAGATGTGAGGCTACCATGACGTGTTTGTATCATCTTAAGGCAGAACTTTTCCATTTTCTCCATAAATATCCATGCAAACTCTTCATTATTTTAAAACCTCTATTTCCTCTTTTAGTCACTCCTGACTGTGGTCAGAGAAGATGGCTATACACTGATGGGCACTGGCAGTGCTTTGGCAAGACAACAGAGGAGCACAGGCTGGTAACAATTCACCAAAACCAAAACATATATTTATATATATTTATTATTTAAATTCAAATCCTTTCTGATGTTCAAAATAGACTATTTTGTCTTTTGTCTTTCACAATGTGTTATTGGGAATGAAACAGCAGTGACAGTCTAAAGATATAATGAAGCGAAGTTTATAAGGAGAAATAATCTTATATCCACTGATATACTTTGAAGAAACAGTTACTCTTTTAGGCTCATATTTTCCCCAGAAAAAAATCAAAACCTAATTGTTTGAAAGGCATGAGTTTCAATTGAGTTCTTGAATGAATCAGGTAGTTTGAGAGAAGCAATGGTCAGTTCTTGTGGAGCAAGCAAGGATGTTAGCAAGGGAAGGAGTGACACATCTCAGCCTCTAATGGACAGAGACAGGTACTTACTGCCTGTGAAGCTGCGAGGTATTGTTTCGGTATGGTCGTTATGGCCACATAAACAAGGTCTTTGCAAAATTGAATATTCTCTTTGATTTAGTCCTTGGTTGCATTGTTCTAAATCACTACCTGTTCAATTTAAAAGCAACTCTTTTGCCTCTGATTCTACCATGTGTGTTTCTTTATGCTTTGCCTTCATGACTCTTGTTTGGATGCTTGCTATATGTCCTTAGCTCTAATAAAGTTTGTCATCATTTACTTCTCTTCTCCTCTCAGAGTTTTCTACATCTAACATGGAGATTTCCGACTCTACTTCAGACTGGCTGCAGTAGTTACATTCATTTAATCACACTGCCAGAAGATGATTATTTCAGTTTTTAAACCGTTTAAAATATATATATATATATATTTTTTAGAGCTAATTAGAATAAAACAGTAAAAATGGACTCATTTATCCTGTCCACTAAAGATCTGATTTATTTATTTTTATTTATTTATTTTCTTTTTCCAGAGACATTTACTGTCTTCTCTGGAGTTCTTGCAGTAAGTGCCATCAATTCCTCTCTTTGATAAAACTACTTTTTCTTGTGGTAGCAGAGATATGGTTCAGTTCCTTTTATTTGCATAACTTTCTATAGCCCTTTTAGTAAATCTTTTCTTATGACATTTACATTCAGAATTTTCCCCTTTCCCAAGAAAGAGATTGCAGGATCTTAAACTGATACCTTACTACTCCCCTGTCTCTGATGTGGTTTTGCCAGTTTCTAAGCTGAGGAATTTCAAATGCAAATATTTTTGATTGGCAGAATGGCAGTGTCTGAGTGACAATCAATTAAGAAAATGCATTAAAAATGTGCTGATTCACTTGAAGCAATAGGATGCTAGAGATAAGTGAAGGATGAATCAAATTAATAAAACAAGTACTTCGTTCTTGTTTCTCAAAATCAAAGAAAAATTTGTATTCTCCAGAACTTCAGGTCCAAGATGCCATAGTGCTGAACAGTGGTGAATGTCACGAACAAGAGGATGGAAGTTACTTGAGCAAAGTTACATACCAAATAGAATTAGGGGTTCCTGAAAGTGGCAATTTTACAAAGAAGTATAATAAAGGTTAATGGTTCCTAGATCCCAGCTATATACTGCAGACTGACAATCATTATGCTATTGTTCATGTAAATCTTTTTTGAACTGCTTAAAGAGGTATATTTTAATTGTAATGTTCTAAAATATTGTGATAAATAGATATTAAAAGAAACACACATTTATGCAATAAACTCAATACAGGTTTTGAAAGAGGTTGTAGCAGAACTATGAAAACAGGTAGTTTTATTCTTTGATATTTTACCCTTGTGAGGGAACTGCCTGTACTGGAAGTGTATCATTAAACAAACAAAAGTTACTGAATGTGTATGAGGGAAAATGCAGAAAATGGAGAACATCTTGTAAAGAAAATAAGTCCTGAGGTCTTACTAAATATTGTTTAAGTGATAATTAAAGATTTATTTGTTGAAGATTCATTAAAGATTGCAAAAGTCTGCTGAGGGAGGGGCATAATGAGCATACCTTATTAGGGGCATAATGAGCTCCTTATTAGAGCTACTCAAAACACATATCAGGTGTTACAAAATCCTAAAAAACATTTAAGACAAAGGCTTTAATGAACTGAGACCTGAGATGAAGTGACCATAATAAGAAATGTTGCATAGGTTTTTTTGTGAAAAAGGTAGCAGTAAAAGTTAGAACAGAGAGTGTTTCCCATAGTGAAATGAATTAAAGTAATTTATTCTTCTACCTTTTTTTTTTTTTTTTTTTTTTAAGCACGTATTTAGCTTCAGATAAAACATACCAAAGCCTGAAAAAAAATGGATCCATGAAATGGATGGCAAAACCAAATGTACAATATTCAACAGACAAAATTGACAAATGTTTCACCTTTTTTTTGTATATATTAATGTCTTGAAAGCGAGAAGATAGGGGCAGAAGGGTCTGAGCAGAGACATCCATGCTACAAGGCTGAGCTTTGAGAAGCTGTATAGTACAGTCGGCAGCCCCCCTCTGCCATGCTAAGGTTTGTGTCACTCATGTATACAGGTTTTGTGTCTAGATGACTGATACGAATCGAAAGCTTCCTGAGGTGCTTATATTTGAAACATTGATGAAATGTGGCTTTCAGAAAATAGAGGGATAGTTCTTATATATATATATATATATAATTTTATTTTATTTTATTTTTATTTTTTTAGTATTGCCAGGTATTTTTTCCATGTTTAGGACCTTCTCTTCTGCTTGATTATACTGTACTGGTAGTGCTGCTGTCACTGTTATGATCATGAGGTACAAATAAGACAAGAAGAGGTCATATCTTTTATTACAACTTGTACCTTTTAGACCATATCTTTTGTTAGGACTACTTTCAGCCACGTGAGCTCTTCAGGTCTGGAGGGACCTCTGGACAGTGGATGCCATTCTAAAAGATAAATACTAAGTGCTTATATCACACAAAAGAAAGCATAGGTGACTTTTAAGTAAGAGAGATGCTGACAAGAGAAGTAGCAAAGTGGTCCCTTGCCACCTACACATTCCCTTGTACTCTGGCTCTATTTGAGGATGAACCGACAGACCCAAGAAAACCCAAACATAACCCAACCTTGCTGCCACAAGCTGAATGGATGCAATTAGCTCTAAGCACTGTCTTTCAAACCTGTCTCAAGTACAGTCTGTAATGGCGGTATAGAATACTGTTACAGCAGGGAAATGAATTTAGGCATTGATGCCAGTGCAGAGTGATTTTTATGTTTTCTCCTTGTAATTACTGCCAACACTTTAAATAGTCAAATGAAGTCAGAGGTAGACATCTAAGCATCTAAAATGAGGTCATAGCAGACATGCCTCTATATCTGTCTTTATCAGGGCTCTTTAATACATAGACATAACTGATGTTTCCCACATATTACCCATGCTTATTAACATGATACATACTAAGACATCAACAAATATAGATTATAAATGACTGAGAGTGTCTAGTGTTGTGACACAGATTTTAAATGGCTTCATAGTAGTTAGCTAAGAAGAAAAACAGTAATTCCAATAGAAGTAAATGATTACCAAATACAGTTACCGCTAAGAAAAATGAAGACCTGAGTCATTAGAAAAAAAAAAAAAATCACTGCTTTTATGTGAATTCTCTTGAATTTCTTTATCTGGAAGAAGTATTTTTCTTAAAGAAAACTGATTTTCTGTCTTGCTAATGTTACAATTTCATTCTTACCAATCAGGTGAGTTTTCTTCCATTGGTAAAGATGACACTGCGTTTTCAGTAAGACAAAATGTCACTAAATAAGCCTGAATCTCAAAGAAATGATGTGTCTACTTTCCACTACACTAAGAATCAGAGAGGAATGCCATAACATTTTGCTTTTCCTGAGAACATTTTATGAAACACCTCTCCACTCTCATCCTAACTTTACACCACATATCGTCATAGCTTCAACCATGTTAATGACTACTTGGGCTCTGCTTTAGCTGGAAAGGGTGAAGAAGGAGTAAGATGATCTTCAGCTAACAAAATGTGAAGAGAAAGCAAGAAGTTTTCTGACTGCCATTTCAGTCTACTCCAAATACTCCTTAAAATGGGTGTTGGGCCAGTCATCTTTTACTGCAATAGAACTAAAAGTTTATGCAAAGGAGCTGAGCATGGTTGTTTGGCAGTGTTTTGGAGGAAGACAGATTTGCTGGTGTATTATTACTGACAATTAATCACAGAATTTCTAGGTTGGAAGAGACCTCAAGGTCATCGAGTCCAACCTCCAACCTATCGCTAACAGCCCTCCACTAAACCATATCCCTAAGCTCTACATCTAAACGTCTTTTGAAGACTTCCAGGGATGGTGACTCCACCACTTCCCTGGGCAGCCTGTTCCAGTGCCTCACAACCCTTTCAGTGAAGAAGTTCTTCCTAACATCTAACCTAAAACTCCCCTGGCTCAACTTAAGCCCATTCCCCCTCGTCCTGTCACCAGGCACGTGGGAGAACAGGCCAACCCCCACCTCGCTACAGCCTCCCTTGAGGTACCTAAAAAGAGCGATAAGGTCACCCCTGAGCCTCCTCTTCTCCAGGCTGAACAAGCCCAGCTCCCTCAGCCGCTCCTCGTAGGACTTGTTCTCCAGGCCCCTCACCAGCTTCGTCGCCCTTCTCTGCACCCGCTCAAGCACCTCCATGTCCTTCTTGTAGCGAGGGGCCCAAAACTGAACACAGTACTCGAGGTGCGGCCTCACCAGAGCCGAGTACAGGGGGACGATCACCTCCCTAGCCCTGCTGGTCACACTGTTCCTGATACAAGCCAGGATGCCGTTGGCCTTCTTGGCCACCTGAGCACACTGCTGGCTCATATTCAGCCGACTATCCACCATCACTCCCAGGTCCTTCTCTGCCTGGCAGCTTTCCAACCATTCCTCTCCCAGCCTGTAGCTCTGCTTGGGGTTATTGCGCCCCAGGTGCAGGACCCGGCACTTGGCCTTGTTAAACTTCATGCAGTTGACCTCAGCCCATCGGTGCAGCCTATCCAGATCCTCCTGCAGAGCTTTCCTACCTTCAAGCAGATCGACACACGCACCTAACTTGGTGTCATCTGCGAACTTACTGAGGGTGCACTCGATGCCCTCGTCCAGATCATCGATGAAGATATTAAAGAGGACCGGCCCCAGCACCGAGCCCTGGGGGACGCCACTAGTGACTGGCCTCCAACTGGACTTGGCTCCATTCACCACGACTCTTTGGGCCCGGCTATCCAGCCAGTTTCTAACCCAACGAAGCGTGCGCCAGTCCAAGCCAAGAGCAGCCAGTTTCTTGAGGAGAATGCTGTGGGAGACGGTGTCAAAAGCCTTGCTGAAGTCAAGGTAGACCACATCCACAGCCTTTCCCTCATCCACCCAGCGCGTCACTCTGTCATAGAAGGAGATCAGGTTCGTCAGGCATGACCTGCCTTTCATAAAGCCATGCTGACTGGGCCTGATCGCCTGCTTCCCCTTCAAGTGCTGCATGATGACTCTCAGGAGGATCTGCTCCATGAGCTTTCCTGGCACTGAGGTCAAACTGACAGGCCTGTAGTTTCCCGGGTCTGCCCTCCGGCCCTTCTTGTAGATGGGCGTCACGTTTGCTAGCCGCCAGTCGATTGGGACCTCCCCCGATAGCCAGGATTGTTGATAAATGATGGACAGTGGCTTGGCCAGCTCCTCTGCCAGTTCCCTCAGTACCCTTGGGTGGATCCCATCCGGCCCCATCGACTTGTGCACATCTAAGTGCCGTAGCAGGTCACCAACCAGTTCTTCATGGATAATGAGGGCCACATCCTGCTCCCTATCCCCTTCCACCAGCTCAGGGTACTGAGTATCCAGAGAACATCCGGTATTGCCGCTAGAGACTGAGGCAAAGAAGGCATTGAGCACCTCCGCCTTTTCCTCATCTCTTGTAACTAAGTTTCCCCCCGCATCCAGTAAAGGATGGAGATTCTCCTTAGTCCTCCTTTTTGTGTTGATGTATTTATAGAAACGTTTTTTGTTATCTTTAACGGCAGTAGCCAGATTGAGCTCTAGATGAGCTTTGGCCTTCCTAATTTTGTCCCTGCACAGCCTCGCTACTTCTTTAAAGTCCTCCTTAGTGGCCTGCCCACTTTTCCAAAGCTTATAAACCCTCTTTTTCCTCCTAAGATCAAGCCACAATTCTCTGTTGAGCAAGGCCGGTCTTCTTCCCCGCCAGCTCGCCTTTGGGCACGTGGGTACAGACCGTTCCTGCGCCATTAAGACTTCCCTCTTGAAGAGCGCCCAGCCTTCCTGGACCCCTCTGCCCTTCAGAACCGCCTCCCAAGGGACTCCACCAACTAGTGTCCTGAGCAGCTCAAAGTCAGCCCTCTGAAAGTCCAATACAGCGGTTTTACTGGTCCCCTTCCTGGCCTCGCCAAGAATAGTGAACTCCACCATTGCGTGGTCACTCTGCCCGAGACAGCTCCCGACGATCACGTCCTCCACCAGTCCTTCTCTGTTTGTGAAGAGAAGGTCTAGCGGGGCACCTCCCCTGGTAGGCTCACTAACCAGCTGCGTCAGGAAGCTATCTTCCACGCTCTCCAGAAACCTCCTAGACTGCTTTCTCAGGGCTGTGTTGTGCTTCCAGGATATGTCAGGGAAGTTGAAGTCCCCCACAAGTACAAGAGCTGATGATTTTGCAACCTCTGTCAGCTGCCTGTAGAATTCCTCATCCGTCTCCTCATCCTGGTTCGGCGGTCTATAGCAGACCCCGACCAGGACACTAGCCTTGTTGTCCCTGCCGATCCTAACCCAAAGGGACTCGACCTTGTCATTCCCAACCTCGAGTTCTACAACCTCGAAAGACTCTCTAATATAGAGAGCCACACCACCACCCCTTCTATGCTGCCTGTCCCTTCTATAGAGCTTATAGCCAGGCATTGCAGCACTCCAGTCATGAGACTGGTCCCACCACGTCTCCGTGATGGCAACCAAGTCGTAGCCTGCCTGCCGCACGATGGCTTCCAGCTCCTCCTGTTTGTTACCCATGCTGCGTGCATTGGTGTAGATGCACTTCAGCTGGGCCATTGCCTTATCCTCCGGCCTTGCCATTGTTCCCCCTGGCACAGCCCCAACAATCCTAGCCTCAGCCCCATCCCCCTTCCTACCTAGTTTAAAGCCCTCTCAATGAGCCCTGCCAGTTCCTGGCCCAGGATCCTTTTTCCCCTAAAAGATAGGGACCCGTCTGCGGCCATCAGGCCAGGTGCTGAGTAAAGTGCCCCATGATCAAAAAACCCAAAATTTCTGCGTTGGCACCAGCCCTGGTGCCACGTGTTTAACAGGTGGGCTTTCCGTGTCCTCTCTGAACCCCTCCCTGCCACCATAGGAATGGACGAAAACACCACCTGCACTCCCGCTCCATCCACTAACCGACCCAGTCCCCTAAAGTCCCTTTTGATAGCCTTGAGGCTCCTCTCTTCGATGTTATCACTGCCTGCCTGGACTATCAAAAGGGGGTAATAATCAGAGGGGCGTACCAGGTTAGGAAGCTTCCTGGCAACGTCCCTGACCCTGGCCCCAGGGAGACAGCAGACTTCCCTACGGGTAGGGTCAGGCCGACAAATAGGGCCCTCTGTTCCCCTAAGAATCGAGTCACCAACAACAATAACCCTCCTGTCTTTCTTGGTGGAGGCAGTCCTGAGGCACGGAGTCGACCTCCTCGCCCCAGGCATCCTCCTGGGAACATTTGCTACCTCTTCCTCACACACCGGCCTCTCAATCTCTAGGGCCTCAAACCTGTTGTGTAAGGGCACCTGGGAAGGTGGGGCCGGAAGGGGAGAGCATCGCCTGCGATGTCGAGCAGGGACCTGTTTCCATTCCTCCTCAGCTCCCAGATCCCCTCCCTCTGCCCGACGGGGACAGGGCAGGGGGTCCGCCCCCATTTGAGGAGTCTCACCTCGGCACCTCCCCTTGAGGCCCTGCAGGGAGTTACTCCAGAAGTCTATCTCCCGCTCACACTCCCTGATGGCCCTCAACCTCTCCACCTCCTCCTTGAGCTCCGCCACCATGCGGACCAGATCATCCACCTGCTCGCACCTCACGCACGCAGTTTCTCTGCCTCCCGCCGATGGCAGCAACAGGCTCAGACACTCCTTGCATCCGGTGACCTGAACTGCGGCATTTTTTAACGGGTAGTCGGTCTGCGTGTGTACCGACTTTCTGGAGAGCGCGCCGTGCCTGGTGGCGACCATTATCGCCTAGTTACGGCTGTTGTTAACGAGGTGTTGTTTGTGTGTAGGGGGAGCGCTCTGCCCTTCCTGCGCGAACTGCCGCGCTAACTGCCGCGCCACTCCCTTCTGACGCGCCACGCCCTGTTTGCCCGCCCTGTTCGCCGCGCTCCTGGTCGCTCGCGCTCCCTAAGGGCTGCTTTTGAATGGTTGGGGAGGGGGCGCTGCTGGCTCCGCCTTCGCCTCGTCAGCCTCCCTCACGAGGGCTGCCGGGTCCTGGCGGCTCCCTCAAGTAGGCTCGATGCCGGAAAAAATTAGCCCTGCCTGGCCCGATCCCCCGCTCCGCTGCAGAACGCGTCTGCCCCGGAGCCGATCGCCTCGGCAAATGGCTTTCATCTTGGTTTAAGTCATGACTTTCATCTTGGTTTAAGTCATGTATAACCAGAGCTACTCCATTGATGTCACTGGACCTACTTCAATTTTACAGTGTAATGCTAAATCCCAGAATAGAAATCTGGCTGTATGGACAGTCATTCTGCTGCAACTAGCATTTTACATGACCATTTCCAGGAGAACTGGGTTTCGCTGTGGTTTAAAAAAAATGAAATAAATGAATTTTAGTACACAAAGTACAAGACCTTGATGGTGGGAATAAATACAGAAAAAGTTAATTGCAGTGGTACATAGCTCACAGTGACACAGCATTTCATTAGTTTCATGTGTGTGTGAATGTGCAGGGAAGCAGGGGATAGGGGTCTGTGCTGTGGATGTGTTTACATGAGAAATTTAGAGCTCCAGAAGGGTTTATTTTGGTGCAAATTTGACATGCATCTGTACTCTGAGTCCTGAAGTGTACATCTGAGCACTGATGTGGTGGATATGGTTTTTCTTCTGGTGGAGCCAGGGATGATGGAAAAAGGAAAGCCACTTCTGGGTCTGACTTGCTACATGGTGCAAACAGCTCTCTTCCTGCAAGAGGTGTGCAGCCAGGACAGACAGCTGGGCCGAACTTCACTGCTGCTTCAAACTCAAGGTGAACATATGGTCCTTGAAACACAACAAACAGCACCAAAACAAACCTTGATCCTTCCACCTTTGAGTGACACCAGTAGGTGATGTAATTGCCCCATCCATAAATTCTGGTAACACATGAAAATATCTTATGCAAATAAATTTAATGAGCTCAGCTTTTTTGCTAGTCTGAAGTTGATATTTAGAGTGTTCAGAGTGTTCAGACTGTTTAGTGTCATGATTTATTCCACTGTCAATAGAAGGTGTATCTTGCCTGAATTTGTATTTGCAATATCTCCAGAAAAAGGGATTCTCCTTTTTTTTCCACTGTTTTCTTCAATTACTTAAGGAAAGACCGTAAAAGGTGTCTTTTATCTCATAATTCAGAAGAAATCTCATGTACTGGTTCTGAGGCAGCATTTGCCTTAATAGATTTTCTACAGAGATATTAGAGGGATTCCACCAAATCCTACAGTTTAACCATTGACATCTCTGTTTTGGACAATATTAATTCATATTCAGATTTTCCTTCTTTCTGCTACTTATATCTAACTTTTTTTTTTTTTTTTTTTTTTTTTTTATGATATAAACTGGAATTAAATTATGTGCTATCACTTTAAATCAAAAATAGTTTGTTTTCAGCATCAGCCAGGGCCATCTCTAAGAACACATTTAAACTGCAGAGGGAATTCAGCTATTCACATCACGTTTGCTTCCACAAGCAAATCTTGCCAAGCTGGAGAACTTTGAGTTGAGCCATATGGTTTTGATAAAACATGGTGACTTGAAATTTATTTTTGCTTTGCAAAACAAAAGTGACTGCCAAAATACTGTATGTGCAAAATTCTGCATCAGGAAAAATGTCCAGTATATGTCTGTTTGTGTCACACTGCTTGGGCTCAGCATTTCTACAGCTCAATATGATCCTTTGTAAAGTGTTAGTAGTAAGAAGAGAGAAACCTACAGAATAAAAGATCCAAAAGAAAATGACTCTATTTTTTAGCATGATGACTGAATATAGGTAACCATACTGGAGGATTCGATCATGAGACTTGCTGAAGGGTTCCCAAATAACAGGTTTAAAACTTTTTGAAATGAACTGCCACTTCTTGAATGTCACAAATTATTGGTTACTTTTAATGTGCCTTAACTCAAAGAACTAGACGAGTAAATGATCCTTCAATGAAGGACAAAGAAACACAGCAAAAGATGTGACATGCCACTTGGAGCAGGCAGCTGTAATGAGTATGAAAGGGAGCTATTTCCATGTGTGGCATCACTCCTACTGAAAGGCGTGTGTTATAAAGGCCTATTTGGGGTGCTGCATTGTCCTGTATATTCTGTTGCTGAAATTGGATGTAAAGCTTTCAGTTTCAGTTTTCTGAATTATAAGCCTCTCTAAGAGTTCATATTTTAAATGTACTGCTCTTTAAAGTTCTGGCTGATTTGAATATACAGTTTGAAACATCTAATTATAGCAAGGGAAATAAAACCATTTTGATTTGGTTGTTTAGATTTAAGGCTGCTTTTTTCCACAGACTCCTTTCTACTGTATAATCAGAAACCATAATCATTCTTGAAAAGATCCAGCTAAAACATTGATAATCTTGTGAGGCAAGATGAAATCCTAGAATTCACACTTGTTGTGTTGGCCTCTTCCAAGGCTTGGGATGTTTTGCTTTGTTTATAGTCATTCCACTTGCACACTTAAAAAGCATGTGTTGTTTTTTTTTGTTTGTTTGTTTGTTTTGTTTTTCTACATAATTAACAACAACAACAAAGTATAACACTTTTGTTTTCTTAAGTAAATAAAGAAAATCATGTTTGTGATGAAATTGATAGTAAAAATCTTATTTCTTGAATTAGTACTGGACACAATGTTTTGTATTTTGTATTTTTTTGTATTATATATATTACCCCTTGTTAAGAGCTAAGCCTATGCCTAAGCCTTTTTTTTTTTTTTTTTTTTTGGGGGTGTGGGGTGGGTGAGAAAAGCAGGTCAGAAGAAGCTTATCCAAATCAGGTGTTCTTGTAAGTTTAGT
The DNA here is from genome assembly GCF_965140915.1 of Aythya marila. Lineage (NCBI taxonomy): Eukaryota > Metazoa > Chordata > Aves > Anseriformes > Anatidae > Aythya > Aythya marila. The sequence goes on along the minus strand of NC_139045.1, from coordinate 66,937,786 downwards.
CTATAAAACAGATAGTCCATGCTATGTAAATTAAATTAATGTAAATTAAATTTTAAAAAGCACATTTAGCAATCCTAAGGAGAAATTTGATCAATATATATCCTCCAGGAAGGGTTATAGCTTCTGCAAACTAAGCTCCCAACATTGCAGGAAATTTTTGTACTCAATGCCTCTGGATCAGTTCCCTACCTGCGAAATTAATATACTTCACCTCAGAGTAGTACAGTAAGGATTTAGTTATCCAGTGCCTGCAAGGCAGATAGGCACTATATAATGAATACTACAGAGAACATCACAAGAAATTTAATAATTATGATTGTAAACACTATTTTAATAACGTGTAATACACCAAGCATTAGCCTATCCCCTGCCATAACACCAGAAAGATGCTTATGTGCTGGTTACTATCCTTCCTCTTGCCTTCGAAGGAAGTTCCAGGGCCACAGAAGAGGAGATAACAAAACAGAAAAGATACATAAGATGAACTGAAGTTTGTTCAGGAGCTGCATAACTTTTCAGTGTATTTTTATTCCAGGGGTGTATGTGCATGTTCTGGAGTGGTGTGGATGGTTCAACATGTCAGTGGCTTTCATTCTTGTTGCACTGTGATAACAATATTTTTCTTTTGCTGAGCCATCAGTCATGTTAAGAGATTCTCATTATGTGAATGTATCTTTTTGGAAGACTTTTTCAGGCCCTTTTCGGTTGTTTTAATTCTGTTTTGAAGGTTTAATTTGATAGGAGTTGAAATCAACTCTAAGTGATTAATGGCAACAAATGCCAGCAGGGAAATTTCTGAAAATAAAGGTAGAATGAATACTGTGTTCTCTTCCAATGTCCTCCCTTGCCAAGCTCATGATTACTGCCCCAGGTAAAGTAGTTGACTGGCACAAGTTAATCAGCATTAAGAACTAGAGATGCAAAATAATGTAGGTATTGCTCCTTGGGGGAGGTACCTCTCCACGGAAAGGCACTCCTTCTGAAGGTGGTTAATGGTATCATACCCTAGGCCACCACACCACTGCTCCTGGCCCCACTAAAGATGAACCAGAGCCTTCTAGGACCTAGATGCCTCTCCCCTTGTTCATGCCTTATGCTCTGGGGGTCACATTAGTCCCCTCTTCTCAAATGTCTTTTCCCAAATATAGGTAAGTCAGGAGCTGAGTACACAGGGCTCCCAGGCCTGCCTCTTCTGTGTGGGTCCTGGTAGTTCCCTCTCCTTTTGGAGGTTCCTCCACCTCTGCTGAAGAACATTGCTCCTGCTACTGCTTTACCCATCCCAGACAGGGACACTCATTTGTGTGGAGAACGAAAATGAACATTTAGCTTAAATAGAGTTGTCAACTAAAAGCTGTGTCTTGTGATGGGAACGTAACAGATAATTGACTAAGGACAGTTTGCCAGCCATTACACCCCTGCTCATGAACTCTGGGGAGAGCATCACTTTCCAATTTGCTTCCAGCTACTTTTTTCTATCTACTTTCTTGTAACAACACTACCCATCTTAATGTTGGTATTTTTTCCTTAACGAAACTAGTTTTTATGTGCAAAACTGTTCTAACACAAATTGGATTTCACCTGATAAACTAGCATATCTGTGAGAAGGAAAGGAAAACAATGTTTGGGCCAGGGATCAGGTAAAGTTTACAAGAGTGTTTAGCTATCTAAAACTTTTCCTGTTTTTTTTTTTTTTTTTTTTTTTTTTTCACTTTCAATGTTGAAAAGAATCATTATGAACTATTTTTCTGCTTCACAGCAATTTAGCATAATTTTCTATTTAGTAGCTACAACTTTTAGGCTTTTGGGAATCCTATACTTTGAACAAGAGTTTCTGACTTTGACACAACATAAGAGTTAACATTTAGTTTCAATACTTACAGGGAAGCTATAACAGTTATTTTTATGGTTTTCACTCTTATCCCTAACTTTTGGTTTATCTCATTACAGTTTAACAGTTTTCATATCTATCTTTTATGTATATAGGCTGCTTCCTTTTGATGTATGTTTTCTTACTTTTGAATTCTTTGATGATACTGATATCTAATAGCTCTTTTTAAACACAGGACATTAACAGTGTCTATTATCTTCCACTGTTAGTCAGAATGACATAGTATCATATTGTGCACACAAACCATATGAAGGCATAGAACCTTTCCTGACTGCAACTGGTGTGCTTCTTTGGACTTATACAATGCAAAGTTACTCATACATACCTAGCATTTTCATCTTTAAAGCAACTTGAACTGTAATTGGAGAGCTCACCTCAAGGTAATTTTGTGTCCTTCTCTTCCCTGAATAGGTTATTTATCTTTCACAGTCTCTACAAGCTGTTACAAAAAGGAGGCTGAACTGTGGTGTAATACCACATTGAAGTCTCCAAACCTAATTATCATTAGCTTTCTCCCAGTGCATTTGTTTTATAGTATGAGCTATGTATAGATACTATATTACAGAGCACAGTGCAATGGGAGGTACCTTCTATGACGAATCCTAGAGGAGATTGGCTTCATGAAAAAGAAGAGGAAGAAACTTTGAACTGTTGTTTTCTATTGTTTCATAGAAATGAGTTGTCTTGATATAACTTATGTTGCTAGCTGAAGAACAATGTCCACAGACTACTAAAAAACCTGGAGACTTTAATGTAGCTTATAATTCAAGCGAACAATAGCAAAGATGTTGATATGTCACCCAAAGATAAGCCTGAAAGGCTCATCAGAAGTGCTCATGCACTTTTCATTTCACTCTCAGAAGTGCTAATGCACTTCTGCAGACAGATGGACTTCCTCTTTCCCCAGCTAGGTGAGCTCAGAGGAGACCCTGACTGCTCCAAGGACCTGTATGACACTCACGTTAGTAGAGTTAATTAGTTAGAAGAGAGAAGCAGCCATGACTTGGGCATTTTGCCTTGGATTACGGTCAGTGTGCCTTTCAGTAGTGTTTCTGCAGGGGAGGCTGCTGACTGTTGATTTTTGGCACGGACTGGATGTGGTTCTGTTCTTACTGCCCTAGGGCATGTTGTTCTGAAACCCTTAGTGCTCCTGCCAGAGCATTAATAAAGAGACTGCTGCACCGTGTGGTGTGTAGCATGGTTTTTGTGCACTGACAAACACTGTGCAGTGCCTTAGCTTCAGGATGCAATTTTGTCAAATCCATAAGGAAATGAAGCTTCAGTGATATTGCACTGGTGAACAAGTCTATGCACCTGTCTGTCTCTGGGGCCTGCCAATAGCCTTTTAATTTGCTGGTCAATAGTAACTATAGAGGACAAGAGATCTCAAAAGTATTAAGTTTCTACAAGTTGTGTAAAAGTTAGCCTCAGGATGAATGAAAGTATACCACTCCTTATGCTCAGGGAAAGACTGCTGAATGTTTTCATCCCTTATTAAACAAGGAACCACCTAACTTTATCTTCCAGACACAAATCTGTTTAAAATTAGCCTTCATTGAGCTTTTCTGTTTACAGAGATGCTAGGCAAAACTAATTTTTGTATGTCAATCCTAAAGAAACATTGGCTTTGCAAATTGCAATGAAGGGAAGAGGAGTGCTGGGCTTTCCCATCATTTTTCCACATCTTGCAAATATAACTAGTGCCAAAGCAATGTTGCGGAGCCATGCCTGTCAGTGTCTGTGGTGTGCAGCAGCTTTTGTTACTGTGAGAAGCATGTCCCTTGGTGCGGGTCTGTGAGCACACACGTGCCAAAGGAAGCAGGCTGCTTTTTCTCTGCCTGGTGATTCAGCTGCTTCACTCCTTACATATCTCCTGTCAATGCAAAGCCTTCACATAACTGAGGAGTTTTAATCCCTTTATTTCAGGTTCAGAATCAGTATGAAGATAAACACTAAGCTTCTAAGAACTGACTGTGATAAAGAGCTAAATACCATGAAACAAGAAAAATTTGTCAAATGGAATGATTCTATTTCCTTAAAGGAATCTCTCTCTGCATGATGCTCACACATGCTCACACATGCTCTTCATGTTGCATGGGAATGAAAGAGATCAGTATTCATTCAGGTCACTCCAGATGCAGTTCTGCTCTTAAAGCAATGATTATCATTTTGTTCTGCCCTGCACAGTTTTACATCTGCTCCTGCTGCAGGCCACCAGACTAGCCTACCCAAATTAAACTGGCAGGGGATAAGCTTGAAGAAATTATTTGTTTTCCTCAAAGAAAGATAATGGAAACAGCTTTGAGAAATACTTGTTTCCTGACACTCCTCCACCAGAGAAGAGATAACAGAAATGTTTGCCTGCTGTAGAACAAGTTCCTCCTCTCACACGGAGGAGAATTAATGAAGCCTGGTATCATACACAGGTGCTAAATCCTTTTCGCTACTCTAAGACCCACCTCTATAAAATTATATAAAAATGCCGAACTCTCAATAAACTTATGGCCCAATGTTTTCTGCATCTCTACAACCACTCTGAACACTACCCCAAACCCAAACAGCTTTACTCTCCGATCCCACTGGCTGTGCTGGGAAGTTGCCAGCCCCACCATCCCTTGCACAAGACTTGTAGGTTTTGAATAGCTTGGAGGATGCCACCATCACACACACCAAAAATACGACTCCTTCCATAGTGCATGAAGGCTCCAAAATTGGGGTGGCTCGTTAAAGGAGTGGGTGCCAAAGCACTTCAGAATCCAAGAAGATCAGCAGAAGCATTTCCATGTTTGCTGCCTTAGTGCGGCAGGTCTGCAATTCAGATGCAGAGGCTCCCTGCCTTAAGGTGTGCACTGCAGTGCTGGCATGCAGGGATGTGAGTGGAAGTGAGAAGTGTTTCTCTCCTACCCTTCTCCCTCTTCCCACGGGAAATTTGCATCTGAATAGGAGTTTGCTGACTTTGCATGCATAATCTTAACTTCTCGGATGTTTAGGTTTAGAGACAGACCTTTTTTGCATTTAAGTAGGTTTAGCCACATTGATTTCATGTGGCTACATCAATTTATTCCAGCCAAAGATCTAAACTGTTCTTTTCAGTAGTGATTATTTAAAATTAAGAGCTATAAACTTCTCCTGTTGCCTAGATGAAAGAATTATAGTGCAGCAATCTCACAGTCAAAACATTTTTATTCAGCTTGTTCTGACAGAGGAAACCTTATTTGGAAAATGGAGACACAGTCCACACCAAACATTTGTAGAAGTAGTTATTCCAGCGTTGCTTGCAGGGAAGCCTCTCAGAGTTCTAGGGCAATTTTGATTATAGAAGCACAACGTTTAATGATACACATCACAGAGTTATTTTTTTGTCCTCTCCAGGAACCACAGGGGACTTTTTATACTTCTATGTGAAATCCTTTCTATCTGTACTATAAATTTATTTAATTGCATTTCACACTACTAGCTCTTTTTTCCCTGCTGTTTTTGCTCTGCTCTGGTGCCTGACAATCTCTCTTATACTTAGAGACCTGCGGGACAGCTACATCTGTAGGGAAAATCTGTCCACATAAGGATCTGGATCTAAAGCTGTGCTTGCTTATGGTCCTCTCTAGCCTATTGAAGAGTTTTAAGGAACTCATAAAATGTGTCCAAGAAAAACAAGTTTGGATAATCTACATATATGTAATTTCTAATGGGATATGTACTTCCAGCGATCATTTTCATAGGAATTAAAAAGTTTAAAATTTCTAAATTATTAGCAAAAATCATCCAGAGGATTCATTTTAATCCTAAAGGTACGTTTTACAATCACTAATGCTCTATTAGTTTGATCTCTTCATTATTTAGCAGTTCAACAGTTTTGGTGTTCTCTCAAATTTTATCAGTAACAAGTTAATATTTTCTTCCAAATTGTTTGTTAACTTAAACATGAAAAGAAGAAACTGTTCTTTAATGAGCTTAGTAGTCCTGTCCACCTGAATTTTTGTTTATAGCTGTGTTCCGATATACATACCTTAGAAGGTATGTAATTTGTTCAATACCTCTATTTCCCTTTAGAAACCAAAACCAAACCTCTTGCAGGAATGCTTCTGGTATTTAGCTGAATTATTTTACTAAGACACAGCAAATATTAACATTCCAGAAATGTGCATAATACATCTACAAAACCCGAGTTAAATTATTGAAGAAAACATTGAAGCAAATCATATTAGACTGGATGATAAGTATACTGTAAGCCACAAAGAATTTAATTAGAACTTCAAAATTTGATAGTTAGATACCAGGATATGGGTAGCTGATGACATGAGTAGCTAATTTGACATTGCATTACCTTGAAAATCCTTTATCCTTAGAAAACACTGGCCAAAACATCAGATTATAAACACTGCATTGTTTAACAAGTCACTTGTTTGTTATTTAAAGTAGAAAAGTGCACTGAACTCAGCTAAAATACATGGACATCTACAACAATACTGTAAGTTATAAAGTAAATCAGATTTCCTACAGACAGACAAATATACACTCATATAATATTATAACGATATGTGCACATGGAAAAGACCCATTTATTAAACTAAATGTTGGTCTGGAGCTTTCTAAATTCAGTTTATGTCTTCTAACAGCACAAGAGATGCTGCAGAAGATTTACTTTTCTCTATGGTACTCATTCTGTCTCAGTGATGTGACTAAGTGTGCTTGAAAATGACTTAGTGAAAGAAAAAAAAAATGGAAAAAAAACTACAGAAACAACATGATTGAGGTGAGGATCTGAGCCAATGGGCTTAAAAATGGGTACCTCATGTGGCTGAACTATGACCTTGGATGGATGGAGAGTGAGTGTTAGTAACAGGTGAGGGACTGACAGCTGCTTGGGCACGTCTTTGATTAGTTGTAGGAGCATGAAATGCCCTTATGAAATGCCTTAAGTGGCTTGATGTCTGCTCCAGCTATCCCTATACTCTGAAAATGTCATTAGATAATACGGTTTAAGGGGAGTACCTGAGCCTGGCCTTTATTTTTTATCCAACTCCACATACTGTTTCCAGCATTCACAGTCATTAGGTTAGGAAAGTTAAAGAGTATGCTTTTATTTACTCCCTTAAGAACTAAACAGTGAATTTCTCCAATCCCTTCTGAAGCTACTGATAAATCTTCCCCCAAGCCTGTTTCAACAAACTCTAGGTTCCCTACTGAATGTATAAACAATTCTGTATGTGTTTTAAATTGACATCCAGCTATCTGGATATCATCCAACACTCCCTAATTCTACTCCCATAAGATCTGATAAATCACAGTTCTCCTTTCACTTTATCATATGATTTCATGATTTTGTACATCTCAATAACACTCACTTCAGCCTTGTTCTCCAAAACTGAAGATCCAAGCAAGACTGATTCTCTATTGATTTGATCTTTTTGCTTGCCATCTTCTATACTTTTTCTATCACCACTAGTCCAGCCCATGGTATGGAGACCATAAGTACATGTAATACCCAAGATGTTATGACACCAAAGCTCCATTTCAATACAATTCCTGGTGACCCCCCCCCCCCCCCCCTTTTTTTTTTTAAATATATATTTGGAGGGGTGAGGAGATGGGAGGCATTCAGCTACAACCATACAATGAATTCATGATTTTAGAATTACCAATGATGATCCCATATTATTTTTCCCAAACTGCCACTGCCAGTTTAAAGGTCAGCATCATGTAGATGTAATTTTGAATACTTTTGCCTAGACAATCTACCTTGCAGTAATTTATGTTGAAGATCACCTGCTACCTTTTCACTCACTTTCTCACTTTTGTGAGGTCCTTCTGGACTTATTATCAACACAGAATTACTTCTCCAAAGAGCTTTGTACCACCTGCAAGTCTGGAGATTTTTTCTGTGCACTTTTCTGCTAGTCAACAGTGATTATACTTGTGGCGACATGTCTTCTCTTCCCTAGCATCGGAGCACAGGTATGGGTTCTTTTCCAACCATCATTTCAGGGACATGTGTGCATCTAGACACACATGTGCTCTGCAGCTGCTGTGGCTGCTCTCCTCCATCAACCCAAAGAGCAGATGCAACTGCATCTGGCACATGGGGCTGACGTGTAAGAGTGTTGCAGCATCGCTGATTCAGAATTAACTAATTGAATAGAAACACACTGATCATGTTCCCAAAGGAGCACGATGGAATAAGGTGGGCCCCAGAGACCCCTTAGATTCTTGGAATGTCTTATTGCTGATTTTTTTTTTTTTTTTTTTTTTTTTTTCAGTAATGGACTATTGAAAAATGTAGTTTTATTTTTTTTCCTCACTCTAAGTAACAGAGACAGTCAACACATATATGCATTGTAGAACAAAATATAAACTCTTTGTCTCCATGTCCTCAAGGTGGTTTGACTTTATTATTGGCTGAAGAACATTCTTTCCCATTTTATTAATTTAGGAGTTCATGTCAGCCTACTATTTGGGGTGAGATATGTTATCAGGAAAGGAGATTGTGTCTCTAGAAAATGAACTGATTAAAAGTTTTCAGAGTTTAGGGGCAAATAATGTTATTCTCTTGCATTTTGTTCATCCACTGACAAAAGTCGGGATTCCTGCTTCTTTTTAATCCTGAGTATAAGACATGCAAATCTATTTCTCAGTAAATCAGTGATGGGCTGCCAGAATATTTGACAGGGTGGAAAAGGACTGATGGTGTGGAACAACACAGAGAATGGAAGAAAAGGGTGTTTTCTTATTTTAAATTGATTATATGAGGAGCTGGAAAGGTTGAAAAGAAATGGAAAATAAAGATCAAGGAAATATTTACTGTATCAATAGTAGATAGAAGAGTCATCATGGCTTTGGTCTGGAGGCAAGTTGCAACTCTCCTCCTCCTCCATTTGTATTCTCTAAATTACTTTTAGTTGTGCTCTGCAATTAGTGGAGCCTGAATCACTACAGATTACAGAATGCTTGCTACATGGAGTTGCAAGCCTGTTCTGTACATACTTGTTTATGTTCGATATTTTCCCCCTTTTATTAATTCTCTGCAATGACAAATGAATGAAATTAAACATATTATAAGGTTTTACCTTACAGAATCTGATATTGCAAACTGTTATTTCAGATTGAACAGCTGATATTAGATTTCTAAAACGACGTGTCAATCAGCATATTATTTGGGATTTATTTTTAAAAAAAGTAGGCAAATGTAATTAACTGTCACTGAAGGCAAAGTAAATTAACTGTCATTGTGAACAAGAGGAAAGAACTAAGATTTTGCCACAAGAGGCAAAAGACTGTGGTCCTTCCTGCTTAACTCTACACACATAACTGATAAACCTACATCATAAGCTTTTTTTTTTTTTTTTTTTTTTAGTGCTCTCCATAGACAAATGAGAGAACAAGGTATTTTGAAGGGTCAGTTTAGGTGTGAGATGGGCTGAATTACTCTCTGTAAGTGACTAGGCTCCTAATTTAGGCCTAATGAATCTGTGCTTTTGCAAAGAGGAGTACTTCTGAGAGAGGAGAAAAAAAAAAAAAAAAAGCTGCTTTGAGTTCCTAAGTAGATCATGAAAATCACAATGATAACACACATTGTACTGTCAAAGAAATATGAGACATTAATTGAGTTAAGTGATAGACTGGAAAAAAAACTCTCTTTTTGAAACAAATGGTGAAAAATAGGAGCTTCAGAGCCTACAAAGCTGAAAAGAGATTTAGGGACATGATGATACTAATAGAAGCACAAAAAGTGATTAAGAAGTACTTAGATAAAAATGAGGTGGTCCATCTTGAACTGAAAATTACTCATATGAGGGACAGAAAACTTCAGAGAGAATAAGCACATCAGCCATCTGATTTAGGCAATTCACTCTCTGCACAATCTCAGATGGAAATGTTTATGGAGGGCAAGCCAGGGCCCTCAATCTCACATCAGAGATCTGCTTCATTCATTGAATGTGCAGCCATCTGCTTGAATAAGGTCCTGAACATCGCTTCAGTATATGGATTTCTATAGTCTAGTTTAAGATGGACAGCAAGAAAACATATTACTGTATCCCAGAGCTACAGGCACAGTGTATCACTGTAATTATTAACTTATATCTTCAATATATTTTTCTGGTTGCTGTAGGTTACCACTTGTCAATAGGCAATCTTATCAGCCAGGGAATAGAAACAGAGCCCTTTTAAAGTTCTTTTCTTTCTGGCCTGTTTTTATTATCCACTGGATGACTGTAAACCAACTGAAATTACTTGAACAATCATGCTGGCAGTTTTGTAGCTATTTAGCATGAAGAAGAAAGCACCCTGGGCTCTGTTTCTCCTATTCCCTGAGTGTGACAAGGCAGTCCTGTTACTTCTGGTCATGTTGCAGCTCCCACATTTGCCGAATTGCCTCACTGAACCTGAAAGCTCCCTGCTTTAACCAAGGAAACACAGTCAATGCCTCTCTTTCCTTGGATGAATATTTGATAAGAAAATCTCTAACCCAAGTCATCTTGGAGGTGTATCATGATCTCAGCTCACAAAGAAAAGTCAGTGAGACAATCTCTAAAGAAAGCATTGCCCTTGCATACAAACTTCTGCACACATCCTGTTACATGCTTTTGCATGCTTCTTATGCTTGTTTTTTATTTATTTATTTATTTATTTATTTATTTATTTATTTATTTTTCTGGTTTTCTTTCTCTCTCTTGATCTGGATAGGCTGCACCGATGGGCTGAGGTCAACTGCATGAAGTTTAACAAGGCCAAGTGCCGGGTCCTGCACCTGGGGCGCAATAACCCCAAGCAGAGCTACAGACTGGGAGAGGAATGGTTGGAAAGCTGCCAGGCAGAGAAGGACCTGGGAGTGATGGTGGATAGTCGGCTGAATATGAGCCAGCAGTGTGCTCAGGTGGCCAAGAAGGCCAACGGCATCCTGGCTTGTATCAGGAACAGTGTGACCAGCAGGGCTAGGGAGGTGATCGTCCCCCTGTACTCAGCTCTGGTGAGGCCGCACCTCGAGTACTGTGTTCAGTTTTGGGCCCCTCGCTACAAGAAGGACATCGAGGTGCTTGAGCGGGTGCAGAGAAGGGCGACGAAGCTGGTGAGGGGCCTGGAGAACAAGTCCTACGAGGAGCGGCTGAGGGAGCTGGGCTTGTTCAGCCTGGAGAAGAGGAGGCTCAGGGGTGACCTTATCGCTCTTTTTAGGTACCTCAAGGGAGGCTGTAGCGAGGTGGGGGTTGGCCTGTTCTCCCACGTGCCTGGTGACAGGACGAGGGGGAATGGGTTTAAGTTGAGCCAGGGGAGTTTTAGGTTAGATGTTAGGAAGAACTTCTTCACTGAAAGGGTTGTGAGGCACTGGAACAGGCTGCCCAGGGAAGTGGTGGAGTCACCATCCCTGGAAGTCTTCAAAAGACGTTTAGATGTAGAGCTTAGGGATATGGTTTAGTGGAGGGCTGTTAGTGTTAGGTCAGAGGTTGGACTCGATGACCTTGAGGTCTCTTCCAACCTAGGAAATTCTGTGATTCTGTGATTCTCTCTCTCTTTTTTTTTTTTTTTGTATTTAATTATCCTTTACCGAGTTTAAGCTCACCCTCTGACCCTGTGATTTGCTTTACTCTTTCAATTGATGCTTGAGTGTATATGTAGCTTGCTGTTGATGCCCTGTCCATTTCCATACTCTATAAGCAATCATAGATTTTTTCCTGAAAACATTGTGCAGCTACTCAGAGGTTCATTTTGGATCTTTTGAGATTTATCTTTTTTTTTTTTTTTTTTTTTTTTTTTCTTTTTTTTCCTGGGTGCTTTATGCTATCTATCCCAGTTCTTTGTATCATATACAAATTTGAATTTTCCAGTTTTGCTCAGATATTTGAGAAAGCGAGCTGAAAGTAAATGGAGACAATGGACTGTCCTCATTAAAGTTGCTGTTAATGAGACCTATACGTCTAGATCTTTCTCAGCGAAGAACACAAAATTATTAGGAAAAAAGAAAATACAAACAACAACAAACAAAACAAACAACAATAACAACAAACACTACAATAGCAGAACCTTAACTCAATATGTAGTCCTACTGTTGAAAGGTTCAAAAATTCTCACTATAAAAGTAAGATCATCCCATTTCCTTCTTCACAATTCCCAGTCATTCTACCACAAAACCAAAGAAGGGACCAGGGGATATCATGCCTATTCCTTAGGACTTCATCTTGTTCTGTGATTACCCAGATTATTCAAATAATAGATATGCTAGGTGATAATGCTAAATTTCCATTTTTAGGTGCACCTATCAATCATCATGCTATGTCCCATTACCCTGAAGCATTCATATTCACCAGGAAATTTTTGATTACCTGTAATTGCTGGAAGCATCTCAAGTATTTCAGTATGAGACTGAGAGCCAGCTGTAATTCCTGGCTGCAGTTGCAAACACTCAGCCACTTTGCCTGGACAAGAGCTTCCAATAACATCTACAGGTTGCTAACAGAACTTGGATCTGAACATTTCTTAACATCCTTTGAGTTCCATTACAATTGTTTCAAGAATCATGGCTCACTGTATGAGAAAAAATGTAGTTAATTGTTTTTTTTAGACACTCTGTGTATATCAAACTCAGCTTCTTAAGCACAGACCAGTCATTGTAAAAAACATACAGTGTAAAAATAGTAAATCTACATGAAAAACATGAAAAAAAAACAGGACAAGCCTGTAGTCTTTCATAAACATAGCTTATTTTTGCAAACTCAGGGCCTGATTTTCCTAAACTATAATTTCTATCAGCTTTTGCTGGAACTCAGCTGTCACTTTCTATTCCATATTGCATGATACTGTTCAGTAGCAGAAATATTCTCCTATGAGTGAACAGAAAACAATCATTTAATTGTTTGTCTTTGTGGAATCTAACTACAGTCACTTGAATCAATCTTTGCATCTCAGTCCTTGTATCTCAGTCCTTTCAGGACTGCACTTTCACCCTAGAGATGGGCAGAGAGACCAAGAAACTCCTCTGTTACTATAGAGACCCAGAAATGTCACTGTGCACCAATGGGACATTAGTGAATGCTGACTCTGCTTTTGTCTCCATAGTAACAGATGAACATCCCCATCTTCACCTCCAAAGTTGTCCCTCGAGGAGCACAGAAGAAGCTCTGTGTTAGCAGCAACTTCTGAATTCTGCCAGGTTCTCTGAGATGAGCTAATTAAACATCTATGAAGCATGATGAGAAGAGAGCTGATGCATGATGGTTGAGGAGGAGACATCTTTATTCACCAAAGGACCATGAAAGGAGTACAAAGAAGACTTCTACTGCAGCCTCAATCAGACTGGTTGTATAAAGTAAAATGATTAAACATCTAAAGGGAGAGATAACAGGTAGAAAAATTGATGCTTCTGGTCTTGTCATTTATCTGGTTACAACACTGCACTGACACCAAGGCAGTGTGTGATGATGGAAGAGCCTTTTAGAAGTGTGTGGAACTACACCTAGTTCCACTCTGCCTGTTCAGCTGCCCCGGAAGGAAAGAATGTAATTCCTGATATACGATTTCATTTTATTTTTTTGAACAAAATTAAGTACTCAAAGATCTGTTGTTTGGGATGTTTTCTGACAGCCAAGACTCAATGAGATGAAATAGTAGTACTGTTCATGCATTGGTTTCACCCCATTCTCATTATTGGCAGGAGAAGCCTCCATTCTATGAGGGCTATTCATTTTCAATGGCTCTAGCAGAATTTTAATCAATTTTTGTTACCAACAAATAGTTTTAAAACAGAATTCTTGTTAAGACATCTTTAGTGTGAAAAACTAATGATATAGTGTGATTATGCAATACCTGTATTTATTCTGACAATGTTTGTCAGAAAAATGGTTCTTCCCGTGTCATCATTTTCAGTGACAGGTTCATGTTGACACTGGTGCTGACTACACGCAGTCAAAACTTCCTCAATTTCTATCATACTTGATCTGATGCTGACAAGTTCATGTGCATTAATTTCAGCAATATGTAAAATTTATAGTAATAAAAGATCTAGGACTTGATTTTTATTTTTTTTTTTTTGCTATTAATTCTCACTTCTCACTGAAAAGTTTGTTCTTTAAAAAAACTGTGCATAAATCAAAAAGGGAAATCCTTAAGTATGCCTTGGAATTGCTATTTTGTGGTCTTTCAGAATAATTCCTTAAGAAATCAATGGAGAAAATCATTGGGATTTTAGATACATGTTTGTTTATTTTAGTGAGTGATGCAAAACTGAAGACTCAGTCTGATCTGCAGAATTTGCTTGCTTTGCAGAGGATGTTCCTTTCCAAAGAAACCTTATGCCTGGCAGGAAAAACAAAACAACAACAACAAAAATTGTTAAATGTGCTTGCTCCAACATAACAAGGTTTTTCAAATGCAAATCTGCAATGAGTGAGAAGGCGCACCTTTTTTGTTTCACTCCAAACTCACTCTCTTAAACTCTGAAAGGTTTGACCTGATAGTACATTGATAGGTGCTCAATGCCTTCTTTGCCTCAGTCTTTAGCGGCAATACCGGATGTTCTCTGGATACCCAGTACCCTGAGCTGGTGGAAGGGGATGGCGAACAGGATGTGGCCCTCATTATCCATGAAGAACTGGTTGGTGACCTACTACGGCACTTAGATGTGCACAAGTCGATGGGGCCAGATGGGATCCACCCAAGGGTACTGAGGGAACTGGCAGAGGAGCTGGCCAAGCCGCTGTCCATCATTTATCAACAGTCCTGGCTATCGGGGGAGGTCCCAATCGACTGGCGGCTAGCAAACGTGACGCCCATCTACAAGAAGGGCCGGAGGGCTGACCCAGGAAACTACAGGCCTGTCAGTTTGACCTCAGTGCCAGGAAAGCTCATGGAGCAGATCCTCCTGAGAGTCATCATGCAGCACTTGAAGGGGAAGCAGGCGATCAGGCCCAGTCAGCATGGCTTTATGAAAGGCAGGTCATGCCTGACGAACCTGATCTCCTTCTATGACAGAGTGACGCGCTGGGTGGATGAGGGAAAGGCTGTGGATGTGGTCTACCTTGACTTCAGCAAGGCTTTTGACACCGTCTCCCACAGCATTCTCCTCAAGAAACTGGCTGCTCTTGGCTTGGACTGGCGCACGCTTCGTTGGGTTAGAAACTGGCTGGATAGCCGGGCCCAAAGAGTCGTGGTGAATGGAGCCAAGTCCAGTTGGAGGCCAGTCACTAGTGGCGTCCCCCAGGGCTCGGTGCTGGGGCCGGTCCTCTTTAATATCTTCATCGATGATCTGGACGAGGGCATCGAGTGCACCCTCAGTAAGTTCGCAGATGACACCAAGTTAGGTGCGTGTGTCGATCTGCTTGAGGGTAGGAAAGCTCTGCAGGAGGATCTGGATAGGCTGGACCGATGGGCTGAGGTCAACTGCATGAAGTTTAACAAGGCCAAGTGCCGGGTCCTGCACCTGGGGCGCAATAACCCCAAGCAGAGCTACAGGCTGGGAGAGGAATGGTTGGAAAGCTGCCAGGCAGAGAAGGACCTGGGAGTGATGGTGGATAGTCGGCTGAATATGAGCCAGCAGTGTGCTCAGGTGGCCAAGAAGGCCAACGGCATCCTGGCTTGTATTAGGAACAGCGTGACCAGCAGGGCTAGGGAGGTGATCGTCCCCCTGTACTCAGCTCTGGTGAGGCCGCACCTCGAGTACTGTGTTCAGTTTTGGGCCCCTCGCTACAAGAAGGACATCGAGGTGCTTGAGCGGGTGCAGAGAAGGGCGACGAAGCTGGTGAGGGGCCTGGAGAACAAGTCCTACGAGGAGCGGCTGAGGGAGCTGGGCTTGTTCAGCCTGGAGAAGAGGAGGCTCAGGGGCGACCTTATCGCTCTTTTTAGGTACCTCAAGGGAGGCTGTAGCGAGGTGGGGGTTGGCCTGTTCTCCCACGTGCCTGGTGACAGGACGAGGGGGAATGGGTTTAAGTTGAGCCAGGGGAGTTTTAGGCTAGATGTTAGGAAGAACTTCTTCACTGAAAGGGTTGTGAGGCATTGGAACAGGCTGCCCAGGGAAGTGGTGGAGTCACCATCCTTGGAAGTCTTCAAAAGACGTTTAGATGTAGAGCTTAGGGATATGGTTTAGTGGAGGGCTGTTAGCGTTAGGTTGGAGGTTGGACTCGATGACCTTGAGGTCTCTTCCAACCTAGAAATTCTGTGATTCTACACTTAATTATTCTTATCCTTAAAGTACACTCCTTATCTTGTTGAGCCTTCGCTTTCTTCAATACAGCATTCTATGGTGGTTGGTTTATGGGATGTGCCCTGAATGATAAAACTCTAGAAAATGATGTTTTTCTTACAAACAGAACATAAATACCATGGGGTTATGTATGATATAGTTGCAGCAGTCTCAGCACTGTACTGCAGAGGTGTTCTTAAATGACCTCAAGGGAGCTTCACTGCCAGGTGAGGGCAACCAGGCACGGGCTCCTGAACAGCAAAAGTGTTGTCAGGAATGGTCACAGACCAGGTCAGAGGGTGACTGCTGTCTGGAAGTCCCTGGCCAGAAGCTGCAGAATAAGTTGGGAGAGATCCCAGCTAGTAAGACCTGGAGTAAGACATTAGAGGTTTTGGATGTTCCTTAACAATGATGGGATCCTCTCTGTCCTGCTCTCAAGGGTGTTGGCTTCCACCCTCTGTCATATAAGTTGCAGTCTATTTTTGCCTGTGTTCTCTCTGGAAATGTCCTCCTTGCCATCTTTTCCCTATTTTTATCTAAGTTAATTCACTTTCTCTGTCTTCTACTCCCCCAGATCCTGAAGAGTTGAATTATTATAATATTCCTTGACTCTGCTTGTGGATGGGTTTTCTCACATTTTCCGTCTGAACAATTTTAAATTAAAATTCTCTGGGACAGTGACCACCCTTGATTTGTGTTCATAAAATACTCTGGAGACCTATTCTTGAGTAGCCTTAAACAAAATGATGATATATTTGACTGCTAATGCTATAAGCAAAGGCACAAGTTTGCTTTACTTTGGGAAAGCAAATCACAGACAGTTCACCCCTTTGCTGCTGGTATTGCTGCCACAATCACATTTTCTCTTACAAAACACAGAAATAAAATAAAGATCAAAATTACATCTTGAGTCTGGACTCCTTTTTATGTCAGGGCAGCTAAATCCTTTAGGGGAAGGTTGTGTCAGGGAACATTGTCCCAGCTAAAAGTAATAATAGAGTAATAGAATAATGATGTTAATGTACTAAGAAGATTTGTGATGGAATTAAACAGTAAGTGCTGATTTTTGTTCAGATTGTATGAGTCTCTCTCTTGCTCTTGCAAATTAGAGCTGTGATTTAGCATCTGAGGGCAGATTTGGGGAACTCAATTATACAGAACTCAAACTATTATGCGGCTTTTTTTTTTTTTTCCACCAGTTTCATACTGTGTTTCTTGTTACTAAGACAGGATAACTTGACAATGCAGCAGAGAAATTAGTACTGTTTTAGAGTATTATTGAGCATAATGTTCTGGAAATGTAGAGAAGTTATAATTCCCTAAATAATACTGAATAGATCTTCTAAGT
This sequence comes from Aythya marila, assembly GCF_965140915.1. NCBI lineage: Eukaryota > Metazoa > Chordata > Aves > Anseriformes > Anatidae > Aythya > Aythya marila. The sequence goes on along the minus strand of NC_139045.1, from coordinate 66,920,386 downwards.
CTTAACCCATTTCTTCTGAACCATAAGACTAAAAATAAAAGTCTTCTGATGATGATCTTCATTTGATGCATTTGGAAACCAGAGAATCTTTTCAGTAGTCCATCATGTTCCTTGTGGATTAGCATAATAGATGGTTTGCTAGAAAATATTAACTTCAGTGTAAGCTATTTACTGTTACATTGTCATATGAAGGCCTAATCATAAAGGACAGGGTTAGGAAAGAAATACAATGAGAAGCAAGAGCAAGTGAACTAATAAATTGTTTTAAACATTTATTTTTTTCTTCAACATTATTGAAAAAAAAAAAAAAAAAAAAACCAACACAGAAAAGCTAACTTTTTAAAACAGAAATAAATCAAATCTTATTTGTCACTCCCCAGTATGAACAACAACTCCTAGAACTATACTCCAGTTCCTCAAATAACATTGCTGTCATTTCAGTTTAGGAGTCTTAGATGAATTCTTCTCTATTGTGCAGACATTCAGTAAACTGTATGTCTGATGTTTTTAATTCTGGGTGCGTTGAAGTATTGCTTTCTGTGAATATTACTTTGCCTATCTTTCTTTTCTTATTCTTTGCATATTTCATGTATTTTCCAATAGTCCAATTGCCTATCCAGACAGTGATAATTGCTATTGAAAACGAGTGAGAAGACAACATTATATGCTACAAACTAGGGACCTTCTTTGTAAGCAAGTTTTGAACAATAGTTCTACTTTATGTGGTGAGTTGAAAGCTAGATTACATTTCTTTCAGTTAAGAAAAAAAAAAAAAAAAAAAGTTTTGTTGCTTTCAGTGTTGTGAAATATTGTAGGAGGGAAATTAACCTCCCACCACACCTTCATTTCTTATTTTCTTAAACTTTCTAGGCCTGATTCACTGGTGTATGACTTCAGTTTTATATCACAATGGAAATGCACAGAAGAAGTGCAGCTGGAGTAGCACCATGGAGGATCAGACCTATTATCTTGGCAAATGACTAATATCGCGCTCCATAGCACAGGCTTTAAAACTACATCACACTATTTTTACTCAGGAAGTAACTTTCTGCTTCAATAGAAGTGCTATTTACCTGCACCTATATGCTGTTTGTATGTTCCAGGATAGCTATACTGACATTTAGTTGAAAAAAACGGGTCTTGGAAATGGATAAATAACAGAGGTAAAGAGTTTATCTCCAGTGAAAAGTTGAACATTTTACAGAGTAAAGAGGAGTGGAATGGAGGTTGGGAATAGTCAGCAATCTGACAATTATTTTGTGGCTAGGATCAAAAATGGACTGCCCAAAATACTGTGATATAATTTGATAAGGCAAAATGAGGTAGATTCAGACTGGACATAAGGAAAATCTTTCTTTCTGAGGACAGGGAAATCAGGGGAAAAGGTTGCCAGGGAAGTTATGTGATCTCCACCCTTGGGCATTTTCAAGCCCCAGCTGCACAAAACCTGAGCAGCCTGGGGTGACCTCGGAGCTGCTCCAGTAGGAGCAGGAACTTGGAGTAGAGACCTCCTGAGAACCCCCCTAACCTTTTTGTCTAGCCTATAACCTAACCATTGATTCTTTGATATTACTGTAGTGGTAGTAGTCAAGAGTAAAGAGGTATCATGCCAGTAGTTTCTAGACGTGTTAAAAAAACAGTTTTGGTGTGAGAATAAAATAACTTGATATTTGACCCTCAAATCCTACTTCTTTATTTTATTTATTTATTTATTTATTTATTTTGTTTATTTGTTTTATTTGTCTGTTTTTCCTGGTAGTAATCTGTTCAGAGATTTTTCTGACTAAAACTTTGAAACTGGATACCTTTAAGGTCTCTTCCAGCACAAACCATTGTATGGTTCTATGATTCTATGATTGTATGAAAACAATATTTAGGGTATGTGGCTATTCACAACACTGAAATCTGAAATATTTGAGTAACATCAGCACATGACATATTCGAGGTCTGGGTCAGTATCCTCTTTCTGATTCATTACCAAATTAAGTTATTACCATTTTATAGTGTTTAGGAAAGAATGTGAAATTTGCCAAATACTGTCGCTTAAGAAAATTTGTTTCTGGTTTATAAGTATATGCCTTAATTTATCAATTCTACCTATCCAGATGGATTTTCGCTTGCTTGCACATTTGCAAAGGGCAGAAATAAAAAGCACTGTTTCAGATGTACTGATGAAGGCTGTCCAAATTAGTTTGTTAAGAGACATCTGCCTTTCACTGCAGAACATGTAACCTAACTTGTAGGACAAAGTACAATCTCATAGCTGGATTTCTTTTTATGTTTATATATCCAAATAACTTTAGTTTCTAACAGAGAAAAGAGCTGTAAAAACAGCTTATTTTTTCTTACTTTTATATGAAGAAATATTTGTAGTTTCTTGTACAGCAGATGCCTGTAAAACTACTGATAGGATTTCAGACTGAATTTATTTACTTTTCCTACCCTTTCCTGAATGAGTCCTCATCTGTTCTGATCAGAGGCTAAACAGAGGCTCAGTAGAACAGGAGGGCACATTACTGCATTCACCGTGATAGTTTGGCTATGGTCCAGGGACTGGCTGAAATCCTCTCAAACCAGTGCAGACCTATCCCATGCTTCCTGCATTCAGTGTTACACAAGCCATGTGGGCAGGGAGAATAGAGGGCAGCTGATGCAGCTGCATCTTTAAAACTTGCTTCTTGGGTTCAGTAGAGAAATAGAAAATACTGAGTTATAGTTCTTAATAATTCCTCATATTCCTACTAGTTCCCTGAACGTTCAGCGGAGGAGAACAATTTTATTTTTTTATTTATGGAGGAGAATAATTTTATTATTTTAGCTAAACTGCTACTACTACTCGTGGTCTTCAGAGATATTCTATCTTTCTTTCCATTGATTTCACAGGGAACTGAAGCTGTTATTTTAGGAGAAATATGTTAACTCCTTCCTCTTAATTCTCTGCCTCCTCTGCCAAGGCTACTGTGACACTTTAAGAAACTCTGGATCCCAACACCACTGCCCTTATTCTAACATCTACTGTTTTAAGGCATTCTAGAGTTTTGTTTTGATCATTTTACTGATAGGATTTTATAATTGTTACCTCAAAATGTTCTTACTGAAACATAAACAGGGATTGTCAGCTTTGGCATATCATCCTTAGGCCTTTACTGATCAGCCACTCAAGGGAGCCTCAGAAATAGGTGGCTTAGCAGAGACATGCTTTAGCAAAAGGTCAGACAAAATCATACAGAAATCTCAAGTATATTTTCAAGTGGGCACTTAAGGCAGGAGCTTTCCTGGACAGAGACATTAAAGGACATTTAAGAACAAAGAGTCCTTGAGGACCTATTCTATTTAGTTGTGTTTTTTGAGCAGACAAACATTTAGCTTGACCTGAAAGAAAAATTTTACTGATGAGCATCCCGAATCAAACAGAAATGTCTATGTCTTTCAATATGTGAAGTAGAAATGTATAACAGAGAGAAAAAATAGGCCCTCAAAAAAATTGCCAGAATAGATTTACTTATAGAGCATCATGCTTTTGGAGAGGTCAGAAACATCAAATCTGAGAAGGGTAAGTTCAGACTACAAGACTCTGTTCTAGAAGCAACAATTCTGAAAAGTCCTTAAGGTTAATAGTAGATAACCTCAATATGTGCTTCCAGTGAGATTCTGGGGGAATGGAAGTTAAACCAAAACAAAACAAGAAGCATTAAGAAGAAACAAGAAATGAGATTTCCTCACTTTCTACAATATAGTTCTTCCAGGCCTGGTGCCAACACATGAAAATTGTAAAATCACTCAGAGTCACTACAGGACTAAGATAAAGTCTGGAAGATACTTTCTACTCAGAAAGATGGAGGGGGAAATCTTCAAAAGAAAATCAAGCTGAACCAAGTCACATGACAAGCAAGATATAAGTTGCAGTTCAGAGATGTTACAAAATGTAATCTAATAGGATTCAGCATCCTCATATATATGAGGACTGCTGTTTCTGGTTTATAAAAGAAAACATTTAAAAACTTTTGTGAATATCTGATTTCAATCCAGTAGTCAAATATTAAAGCCATAAAAATGCAAAATGCGGTATTTTTCTCTTTCTACTCAATTAGCCAATGAAATACTTGCTAACGGGGGTGGTAATCTCCCCATTAGCTGAATCTTTCACTCAAGACTGTATTTCTTTACAAAAATATGTTCTATGTACATTAGGTACTATAAAGCTATGTTTGGTGTAGAAATTACTGGTGGGGTTCAATGACCTACTTTATGTAGAACGTCATTTGAATGATCATTTTGATTTCCTGATCTATATGTTTAAAAAGAAATCTATAAAATTAGGATTTATCTAAACTTTTAAATATAACATCTTATTTAGGGTAGAAAAGATTTCAAATTCTTATTTTACTCAAGCACTTAAATGTATTTAGTTCTAAGAAATAACTAAGTGATGAAACTCTTTTCTAAATGCTTATTTTTCTGTGCAAATGATTTCCTAACATTTCTTCATCAGCAGCAGGACTGATGAGCTGTGGTTACTCCTTGCTCAGCAATCTGTACATTCAGTTCCACGCTGCCAGCTGGAATTGCAGACAGGATTGGTTCCATGCTGCTTAGTGAGTGGTGCTACATAGATTGTATTATTTCCATTTCATTTAAAGCTGATATTTATGATCTACTAATTGAAGTGGGAAGGAAACTACCTGTTCTTGTTTATTTCTCATAGTAAAAACACAACCAAGTGATGTTTCAAAACAGCATCAATATATAAAAATTAAAATTACAAAGTCAAATGAGGCTAATACACCATTCCATGGAGTTTATCAAAGGCTTATAGCTTTAATCAGAGGCTGGAACAGAAAGGCTGGTAAAAGCTGATTTGTCATCTGAGCTTTAACAAGAGATGTTAGGTAAGACTTGGAGCTAATTTTCTTTGATGTAATTGTCACTGATTTTATTGAAGGTATTCCCATCTTATGGCTGTGGTCAGGGTCTTTCGCTTTATTCCTGACTGTGGACACATTTTAGCCTTAAGACTGCAAGATAACTCTAATTAAATACCTGCCTCAGCTAATAAATTTTGAACTTCATCAGAGATAGCAAAAACAGTTTTTCAGATGAAATTCATAGTGTGCAATGGATTTTGTGCAATGGATTTCACATCTGATGGATGTGAAAGGATGTTCACCCTAATTGCATTACTATTAAAGGGTTTTAACCTTTTTCTCTAAATGTACTTTAATATCACATTGGGCAGTGCAGAAACAGCAATGAAAATTTCAGGGAATGTGATCAGCTGATCCAAAAATAAATTTGAAAATAATTATTGGGACAATTTACTGGGTGTACACTGGATTTGCCACCCTTTAATCAAGGCTATGTACCTCTCTTTTAAGAATTTGTGGCTTGATAAAGAAGCTTATGATTGCAATTCTGTATGACAAAGGAGATCAGCATGGATTATTGTGCTGATCTTAGTTATTCCTAAAATATTTTCAGCTCCCTCAAATCTAAGTTACTGTCAGTACTATGAAATTTTAAAATGATATATTTCATGGAGCTACAGCAACAGTTACTCTTGTTTTGAAGAAAACTCAGGGAAATATTGGAGATGGAAGAATATTTTCCATTCACATCTGTATTCACATCTGCTCTTTCTAGTAAGTACTAAATAAACTCCAATTTTTGAGATAATCTGAGAAAGCAGAATATGGGCAAGAGAAGGAAAGGAAGCTCACAGAATCTTAACAAGTACTTGTGATTCAAAAGACAAAAGAAAATATACCAAAAGGTACGGGCAAGGCCGGGATTAATAGCAGTTGCCCTCTGTACCTACAAAAGGAAACCCTAGGCAGTTCTTTAGGAAGGGCTCTCCTTCAAAGGAGGGCCATTCCACTGGGAGACTTGAAGTACATGTAAGCCAGAAACTGGGCACCAATCTGAGTGCCCTTATGAACTTTCCCTGGGTTGAGAAGGATCAGGTTAGTGATCATTTAGGTACTCTTGACATCCACAAGTGGATGTCACATGCATGGATGTTACATCCATGGGCCTTGATGGGATTCACCCATGAGTGCTGAGGGAGCTGTCAGACATCATTGCTAGGCCACTCTCAATCATCTTTTAAAGGTCATGGCTAATCAGGAGAGGTGTCTGAGGAATGGTAGAAAGCAGACATATTTCTCTTTGTCTTTGAGTCTTCAAAATGGGCAAGAAGGAGGACCCAGGGAACTACTGGCCAGTCAGCATCACCTCAGTCTCTAGAAAGGTGATGGAACAAACAGCTCATTCTGGAGGTCATCTCTAAATATGTGGAGAAGAAGGTGGTCAGGAGTAGTCAGCATGGATTCATGAAAAGGAAATCATGCTTAACCAACCTGATTGCCTTCTATTATGAGACACATGGTTGGATAGTTAAGGGGAGAGCAGTGGATGCTGTCTACTTCAGCAAGGTTTTTGACACTGTCTTCCATGATATCCTCAAAGCTAAGGTCAGGAAGTGTAGGCTGGATGAGTGGATGATGAGGTGGATTAAGAACTAGCTGAATGGCAGGTCTCAGAGAGTTGTTATCAGTGGCACAGAGTCTAGTTTGAGGCCTGTAGCTAGTGGTCTCCCCCCAGGGGTCAATAGTGGTTCAAGTATTGTTTAACTTACTCATTAATGATCAAGGAATAGAGTGCCTCCTCAGCAAGTTTGCTGACAATACACAAGGGAAAGAGTGGCTGATACCCCAGAGTACTGTACTACTATTCAGAAGAATCTCAACAGGCTGGAGAGATGGGCAGAGAAGAACCTCTTGAAATTCAACAGAGGCAAGTGCAGGATCCTGCACCTGGGGGTGAATAACCCCATGCACCATTACAAACTGGGGACTAACCCTGCTGGAAAGTAATGCTGTTGAGTAGGACCTGGAGGTCCTGGTTGACAAGTTAACCATGAGACAGCAATATGCCCTAGTGGCCAAGAAGGTAACCTGGGCTATATTAGGAAGAGCATTGCCAGTCAGTCAAGGGAGGCCTCCTTTACTCAGTCATGATGAGGTTTACCTGGAGTGCTGTGTCCAGTTCTGGGCTCCCCAGTACAAGAGAAACATGGAGCTCCTAGAGCAAGTCCAGCAAAAGCCTCCTAAAATGTTTAAAGGACTGGAGCATCTCTCATAAGAGGAAAGGTTGAGGGAGCTGGGTCTGTTCATCCTGGAGAAGAGAAGGTTCAAGGGAGATCAGATGAATGTGCATAAATTTCTGTAGGAAGGGTGTCAAGAGAATGGGCCCAGATTCTTCTCAGTGGTGCCCAAAAATAGGATGAGAGGCAACATGCACAAACTGAAACACAGGAAGTTTCATCTGAACATAAGGAAAAACTTTACCGTGAGGGTGACTGAACACTGGAACAGGTTGCACAGAGAGGTTGTAGAGTATCCCCTGGAGATATTCAAAAGCTATCTGGATACAATTCTGGGTAATGTGTCCTAATGGACCCTGCTTGAGAAGGGAGGTTGAACTAGACGATCTCCTGAGGTCCCTTCCAACCTCAGCCATTCTGCCATTCTGTGAGAGGCATGCAGGATCAGAGTATGTTGGCTGCATCTTGACTGGAAGAAAGGAGGACTCCAGGACACTCCTAAAATCTCCTTTTCTCCAGTCATTGCAGCAAGTGCTCTTCTTTCCAGGGAAATGCCAATATTGATCTGTGCCACAGGCTGACGTTTTTCTGCATTCCTGATATATTTTTCAGGGTCATGTTTCACATAACTGAGGATCACCAGAAACTGGAAACATACAGACAACAGCAGAATGATACAGACATCTATTACCAGTATGGGAGTATTTATTTATGAAATCATTTCTTTGACTTTCTATTCATCTTCATCACAGGATAGCTAGAAATCACCTTCAACAGGTGAGGCATGAAATTATAATTCCTAATTCTACTGCGTACTAAGGTCATGGACTCTTTTCTTGGACAATTATTATTATACCTTTCCCTCAAAAATCTTTCAGTGTTCTGCAATTAATGACCTGCCTCTCCTCTTTTCTCAAGAGAAAACCTGCTTATAAGTTCTCCTTTTACCCTGTAGAAACTAATAACCTTTATTTTCATGTGGTCAGACTGATTAAAACTGCTAATTAAAATCAGAACAATTGTTCTCAGTCTGCATCAAGCTTTGAACTTTCCAGCCCCTGTTCTGGGTACAAAAAAAGAATTAATGTCCAAGAAACTGTGAATTTTTTCCAACCATACTAGTTGATCTAATGAAGGGTATAACCTCTCTCTATAAAACTTGTGATTTAATTTGGATGTGCTGTAAATTCACATTATTAAGGTTATCCTGCAATTGGAGTCCCTAGTTTACACAAGGGAGACTTCATCATCAGGCCTCAAGCTTGAGATCATACACCTACTTTAACAGTAGACAAACAATAATTTTTCTGCACTGAAATGTCTTCAATTGCTACAAAGCCAGCTAGTATATGAGAGCATATCCACACTTCATGGCTATGTAATTCCTAGGTTTCTGACATATAAATGAACACCCTCAAGAAGATCTGAAGTTGCCAGCACATTTTACCCTGCTGTTGCTGCCAGTCCTGCTACCAGTAGTAGTAGTGCTAAAGCATGTTTTTGTGGACTGCAGAAATTTGACTCAAGGATATAAGTGTTTATTTTTTATACAGAATAACTTTATAGTCTAAAATGTCTGTGTCGAAAACAGAAAGATTAGATCTTATGCTTCTAAATCACATATTTAAAAAGAGTTCTGCATATTTTCTCTGAGTATGTAACATTTTACAGCTTAAATAGAAAGTCACTGAAATCACTAGGAACATTTATGTCATAAGGACTGCTTGTGGGTGTAGATGTATAGCAATTTAGATATAGTAGGTATATAACAATTTGCCTATCTCTCTCTGACTTTTATTTTCCATTTGAAAAGAAGTGTTCAAAATTCAAGCACAGACCTGTTTTTCTGATGGCATTTTGTTCTATACTGACAAGCCATCACACTTGATTATCACTCCTTATCGGTATGGTAGGGAACAGTAACTAAGGCAAAGTCATCTTTAAAACAACTGAAAATGCTTTTGATTTAAGTAGGACTACAAATACCACAAATCAGCTTCATAGGCCTTAGTTTTCAGGCAAGTTTTATGAGACCTGTCACCGTACTAGTAAAAGAGTGTATAGCTGTTAGAGCATCAGTATGACATTGAGGGCAAGGAATATAACTTTATCTTCAATCCCTATGCACAATTACACATTTTGAATTAAAATATAATATTTTCCTTTGAAGTAAGCAAGAGCTGTAGGATTCATTCTTTTGAATGAATTGAATGAATTGACTGTCACTGAGTACAAATATTCATGCAGTCTACTTATCACAGAATTATATGATCACAGAATAACCTGAGTTGGAAGGGACCCAAAAGGATCATTGAGTCCAACTCCTAGTTCCACAAAGAACCACACAGCAATCAGCCTATGTATCTTAGAACATTGTCCAAGTGCTTCCTGAACTCTGGCAGCTCAGTGCTCACCACATCCCTGTGGAGCCTGCCTGACCACTCTCTGGGTGCAGAACTTTTCCCTAACACCCAGCCTGATCCTCCACTGTCCCAGCTCCATGCCGTTCCCTCGGGTCCTGTCGCTGTCCCTAGACAGTGCCTGCTCCTCCGCTCCCCTCGTGAGGGAGCTGCAGGCCGCCATGAGGCCTCCCCTCAACTTCCTCTGCTCTGGGCTGAACAAACCAAGGGCTGAACAAACTCAGCTGCACCTCATATATCTTCCCCTCTAGAACCTGCACTATCTTTGTAGTTCTCTTTTGGACACTCTCTGATAGCTTTATGTCCTTTTAATACCATTGTACCCACAGCTGCACACAGTACTCGAGGTGAGGCTGCACCAGCACAGAACAGAGCAGGACAAACCCTTCCTTTGACCAGCTGGCAGTGCTGGATGCATAGATGCACCCCAGGTTACAGCTGGCCCTTCTGGCTGCCACGGCACACTGTTGGCTCATGTTCAGTTTGCTGTCAACCAAACACCCAGAACCCCTTCTGTGGGTCCTTCTCTCCAGCTCCTCATACCCCAGTTATAGCAGAGATATTGAACTGTGCAACAAATGGTTACTTTTGACTGAAAGCCTCCAGATTTATCTGAACTGTCCGTTTTTCACAGTCTAAATTTTTTATACTAACATGTATTTTTAGAACAATTTTCTGAATAAGGTCAACTTTCTTCCAGCATCTCTTAGATTTGCAGGTTCTTCTGTCCTTCTTAGCTTGCAGACCTCTGCTTTCTGACTGCACTGAGCTGTAAACTGGGGTTTATTGGGTGTTCTTTGTGGGTCATTTCTGGGAACTCCTTGCCAAAAAGATAATTCTTAACAGAGATTACCTTCTTGGGCAGGTAGGCATGGAAGTTACCTGGAGTGCCCTTTGGAAGACCCAAACCTCCGTATATTTTGTAACCTTATCAAGAGCAGATAGACTGTTACAAACACCAAAACCATTGTTTTTCCTTGATACTAATGTACAGCTTTCTTTTTAATATTTTAAATGGCCTTAGAGTCATTTTCATATTTCATTCGGTGCATGATATAGATGAATCATTTTACTGCATGATTAATTGCTCTTTCTTTGAATATCATGTGCTTCCCATTACACAAATTTCTAATATACACAGTAGCTTTTTCTAGTGCATGAGTTTAGTACTGACATTAGCTGGGTTCCTGCCATCATGACCTTTTCTAAATTGACAGTATATAACAGCAAGAAACACAGAAAACTAGCAATCTTCATTTTACATCCTCTGTGAATAACATCTGCCATATTACAGGGGGTAAAACCTTTCTCTGCTGTCCTTACACACTGTTTCTTTGTTTCTCCAGGTCAATTCATGGTGGGTTAGGCCAGTGTCTTCATTGGGCTGTATTGTGATGTTACTTAGCAGGGAAACAAATTATTTGGGTTCAATCATTTCTCAGCTTGAACTTAGTTCCTAACTTAAACTACGCTCACTAATGACAATGAGATATAAAATAAAACAATAAATTTCTTCCACTCTGGAACATCTATTTCTTAGTCTAAATAATTAATTGAAAAATTGTTTCTGTTTCACACTTGCTGCTATCAGTCTTTTTTATTTTTAAATATATTTTTGAGAAATGGTTTACATACTAGAAAGTCACTCCCATTCCTCCTCTTCCAATCACCATTTCTTATGTATGAATAAACAAAGAATGCAGACATTTTAAGAGTCAGGACTTTCCACTGTAGCAATGCTCAACAGAAGACAATCACTTTCCTCACCCCACCTGCATCCATGAGGGAGCCGACTTTTGTCCATGTGCATTTGCCTTCTCCCCTGGCGCAGGATCAGCCAAATTTGAAATACACCTGAGGAAGATGAAGCCACTGCTGTTCTTGCCTGGAAAAAAGCAGGGAGTGATGGTGAGGGGAAGCAGTCTTGCTGCTGCAGCTCCTTGTGTAGGGGAGAAGAGGGAAGGATGACAGTGGTTACTCCCTGGTCTGTGCTACAGGCATCTTGAAGCCTTGAACTGGAGATGCAAAGACAAGACCTTAGCTGATGTCACCTGAGTGAAATCTTGCACCTCTTTTCACGTGTAGTAGTGACTTTGTTGAAGCTTTGGTTGTCTGCAGTGAAGCATTTCCCAGGAAAAGTAAGAGACATATACAAACAAAAACCTGAGATTTTTGAGAGGCCTTGCTAGCAGTTTAGCAGATTGCATAATACACACAAGTGTTCTGCATAGCAGAAATACACACGTAAGAGAAGGCATATGACTTGCTAGTGGTGTAATGAGCATAATTAACCTTGTAACACGTTAATATATAATTTGAAGTGTTTGCAAACTACATAACAACTATGTTTTGGCATTAAGTGTCCTTGAAGGCAGATTATATTTTTCTAACGTACTTAGGAAAATTGATGTTTGACAACTGTGTGACAGCTAGTACTGTAACAGTGGAGTGATGCAAATGCAGTGTTAACAAGAACTCAATATTTTGAAAAAGATCTAATTTACAATTATCACTTACAGGAGCACACGTATGTTGAACAGGTTAAAGCTGGACACATGCTTTGGGATGTACTTGGAGGAGCTGCCTGTAATAGGATAAGCTCTCTGCTATCTGTCTTTTATTTATTTATTTATTTATTCTGGACAACCTAGAGAGATCATTTTAGTTTTATTTGTTTAAAAAGCTTACTTTATTTTAGTAACAACAAAAACAACAACACCAGGAACAACAACAACAAAACCAAAAAACATTTAATATGCATCAGATTGTTTCTGCTGTTAAAATGCGCAGTATTTCCTTTTGTAGTTTCCACACAGCTGTTCAGTGAGATGAGCCCAGGTTAAGGATAGCTCTTTACCCAGAAAGTCTTTGACTACCAGTCATCAACACTTTGTAGTTAGGGTGCCTTGTGGGCAGAACTTTCAGGATATACTGAGTTCACTCTGAAGTATCTCCAACAGGATAACCAAAACTTGAGACTAGAAAAATCACTAGTTCCTAGTCACTAGAAAGTCTGATTCCTATACACATGCAGGTGTGTATATCTCCACAAAATGAAGCTGTTTAATCATTTTTCATGACAATAGTCAACAGCTACTTTGTGTCATGCTGTAGCAAACTCACATTTCATTTGATGAATTATTTGCCAACAGCGCTGCTTCTGCAAAATGCTAGTAGTACATATGAAACAATAGTTAACAAGAAGCAGCAGTAAATTAAAGAAAATCTTATGCAAATAAATTGGAATGGACTAGACTGTACCTGCATATTTTTCTTGAAGTTAAAACACTAAAATATTGAATATCCAGTTTCCATAGCAATGTGCCAGTGGTGTTCATAGAAAGCAAAAAGAACAGCATTTTCTCACAGTAAAACAAATTTCCAAGGAAACAAGAACCAATAGATGAATACAGAAACATCTTGAAACTACTCTTGTCATTTAGGGATGGGACAATTTCACAAGTTTTAGGGGCTTATTTCAAACATAACCTAAAAATCTTAAATCTCATGCTTTTTAATTCTGTGATTTCACACCTGATACATTTCAGCAGATACCTTCCCTTTGTCCAGATTTATGTCACAAGCCTCAGTGGAAAGATCCAGCAATGGAAAAACTAAATGAAGCATCCCTGCGTGCCAGGAACAGAACAAAGGCCTCATTAGAAGAGTCTTATAATATTTTCTTCTTCCCACTTGGCTCCATATAGGCCTTGCAGGCTCTCCAGGTTCTTCCTCATCTACTGGTTTCCCTGTTAAGACAGTCCCAGACAGGTGACATCTGCAGAAAATAAGGTGCTTACTGTTAGTCAACCATCCTGTTGATCCAGCAGCGACCCCAGATGATGGTAGTTAGCTCTGAAGATTTCATTGCAAAGCCTAGGACTGCTTCTTACCTCTTCAGATTGTAAATCACATGAAGCTCTAATCTCCTTGAGGAATAGACTTTTTCCTTGTGTTACCAGTGCCTGTGTACGTTCAGGGGCTCCTTACATGAGTACCACTAATAAGGAGGAATTAATAAGTTACTGAACTAAAGTGATTAATCTCACTTCATGTGTGTGATCATCTGACTGCCACAGACATCATGGCACTGTGTGTAATGCATTCCTACACATAGTTTTTGTGTACAAGGTAGAAAATAAGTTTGCATTTCAAAGTGCAGGAAGCAAAATGCTTATTGTATTATGAACACAGCTGAAATATCATAGAATCATAGAATCATTAGGGTTGGAAAAGACCTCCAAGATCATCTGGTCCAACCATCACCCTTCTACCAATGTCACCCACTAGGGATGGTGACTCCACCACTACCCTGGACAACTCATTCCAATACCTGACTGCGCTTTCTTAGAAGAGTAGTCAGGCACTGGAATGGGTTGCAGGAGGTGGGTGAAAAAAGAAAACTAAGGGCTCCACATATAACTATTATTTTATTTTATTTTATTTTATTTTATTTTATTTTTTATTTTATTTTATTTTATTTTATTTTATTTTATTTTATTTTATTTTATTTTATTTTATTTTATTTTATTTTATTTTTTTAAATAGCGTATTTACAGTAAGGTTTAGTTGTCAGAATCTGTAATGACTTTTTTAATCCATATGATATCCCCATTGTCCCAACCTAAAATTATATATTATCCTTGGAAAATTGATGGTTCAATGTAACTGAAGTCCATTATTTTTACTGAAGTACATGTTGAAGTTCTGGTTTGGGAACAATGCAGGAGTGTCTGAGGGCCCTTCTTTAATCTGGAGGTAGAGGGAATGAGTCTTGCTTCAGCTATGTACGTGGTTATCATGTAATACTGTGCTGCAGTTTGAAATAAAAGGTCAAGTAATCATGTTTGGAGAGATTAAAGGAGTTTGCTTGGAGACACTTGAGAAAGGTGCAGGAGCTTAAGCTGAACAGAAACAAATTAAACCATCCCAACTACAATATGTGAGATACTAAGAACTTCCCCTTTGAAACAGAACTGAGAGAGAGAGAGAAAAAGAGACTAAGCAGAGGGATCTACTTTTTAAACATCTAAAAATCACTGTCGTCTTCAGGAGATTTGACCTTTTTTCTCTCTGCTTATTCTTCAGAAATATATATTCACTACATGTGCAGGTGAGCTGAAGAAGAGTATCTCTGCACATAAATACCTGTCTGTAATGCCATTTGCTTCAGAAGGAGTTTCTGTCTCTGCTCACTTTGGTTATAAACTCATAAATATCCAGGGAATCTGGGTGTCATTATAGTGAATATATATAAATACTACTAAATTATACCTTTCCATGAGAAAGTATTTCACCTTTTTCAAGTGTGAAATAAGGCAAAATTCATTTGTGGTCTAGGTTTGCCTTTCAGTGTGAGATTTCTTCATACTTACAAGTGAAAAAGGAACTGTGCAGAATGTGCTATAAACCTCAGAACATGTTTGCACTTGAAACTTGTTTCATTCTTGGGTAGAGAAGCTGATCCAAGAAACTCAAAAGCAAGGATGATAACACTTAGGGAGATGCCTTGCAATGGGAGAAAAAATTGTAGTACTGAAGGAAGATAAAGGAGTCATGCATTTTGTGATGAAGAGTGGCCATTTGATAGGGAGAGGATGCCTGAAAAATATTTATAATTCCGTGAGGGAAATGAAATGTGCTCTCCAGCACAAACTTGCTAAATCTAAACAAGCCAAAACATGATGGACAAATTAAACTCTCAAGTGCAGAAGGACTGATATAGTTGCCTTGATGAGATTAGTTTTCTGAAACTGGGTGATCTTTTACTTCTTTAGTGGTTCCATTGGCCTTATGGATCATGAAGTGAATTCCCACAACAAAACTGTCAGAATCTGACCCCTTGCAAGAGAAATTTGGGAACTGTTTAAAATTATGAGGAAAACATTGTTTTACAAGACACAGAGAATATTTAAAATAGATGAGAGATGAGCTGTATCAGCTCTCAAGGAATTGCAACAGCACTTCTGTGAATAAATCTCACAGACTTAACATGAATAGAAACAGTCACTGATAAGTGCCTGAGAATTAGTGCTCGTATCTCAGATTAGGTTTGTGATTCTAACAGGAGTCAGTGTTATTTCTCATGAGTGGAAAATGATATGTGGAAAAAAAGAAATCATGTACATTACTGACTCCGGAGAAGAACTTCAGCATGTTCCCACTGCACTGGAATGAAGCCCTCATGAGGTGCTGGGGAGACTGGAAGGGATGGTGAGGAAGCCAAGCCTCTGCACCCAGCTGGGATAAGGGCACAGGGCTCACATGCAGGGCTTCCCACACTGGGAGAAGAGCTGCCCCCCTTCCAGGCTGTGAAATGCTCCAGCTGGCAAACATTTGCAGCTGAGGTCCCTGCTGGTGAGGGACAGGGAGAGTAGGGAGAAAAGAAAAGATGGAGAAAAAAAAAAAAAAAGAGAGAGAGAGAAAAGCACAATAAGAGGAAGAACAAGATATGGACTGAAGTAAGGGGAAAAAAATAATAACTGGTGTGGAGAGAAAAACTGAAGCATGGGAAAAAAATCTGTTTTTCTTCCTGTCCTCCTTCATTTCTGAAAATGTGCTTTTTGAGCTGTCTTATTAAGTCTTCAGCTGGAAAACAATGCCTTCTCCATTCAAGTCCACTAGCAAAGTTTCAGCCCAGAACCTTCAATGGCAAAGAGCAGCCCTCTTGGGGACGGGGTCACATCTTTGTGTTTTGTTTGTTTGTTTGTTTGTTTGTTTTCCATGCAGTCTGAAAGAGGTCTGAAATTAACTACGCATGCCTACCACAGCTTGATTCAGGACTCAGAACCCAGGTTAAAGATGTTCCTTGCAGTGGTGGCTGCATCCCAGCTATGTGCAGTGCAGCAAACAGCTTGCCCCAGTCCTAGCCCTTTGTTTGTTTCCTTCACCCTCACTCAATTAATAATATCTTTATTTAAAATAAAAATAAAAATCCCCATAAGATACCAAAAATATATTTTGGCAATAATAAAATACTTTCTAGATAGTAGTTTTATTTTGCTTAATTTACAATGGCATATTAAACACTGAAAGCGGTCATTTGGAAAAGAAAGTCCACGTACTGTTGAATGCAAAATGAAAATTTAATCACTAATCTCCACACCTGTGCCTCAAAACCAAGGCGTGCTGAGTTGAAAATGTTCGGTTCAATCATTATAATGTTTATAAAAGATGAAATGCTCTTGAACAATTTATCTGATGCATTATCTTAAAAATGCTTTATTCAACATCAACACGAACTACACACTGCTGAAACATGGAAAATTCCATTCCTGACAATGCGCACTGGACTGTGTACTTTCATATAAGCTTGTGGCCTGGTAACATCAAATGTATTTGTCCTATAAGGTGATGCTTTGTTGAATTTAGGTCTAATTCAGCATACATCTCTTGCCCTGCACATTCAGTGGATTATAACATTTTTATTTCTAATGCTATCTATCTTGGAAGAGTGACATGAAGAAGTGATATTGAAAGGATTATGTCTATAAAACCTGGGCTCTGGAGGACAGTCTGGATCTTGCAAAGGTCATCTCAGATCATCACAGCTCGTTGGGCTGGGGCAGCAGGGGCCCCAGCTCTGTGTGCAGAGGAAGCAGAGGTCAAGGCATCAGCTCTGCAGGAATACTGTAAGTCACCTGGCTGGAACACTGATGCATAACAGGTAAATAATGAGCTGAATGTCATGACAATTGGAAACAAGTGTTGCAGACTGCATCCAGCACAAGTCTTTACTCCTCTAGCTGTCAAATGGATGTGTTTTATTAATCCTACAAATATAAAAATGTACCTATGAGACATATATTTTTATTGAGGTTCATCAAGACAGCACTTAAGAAAAGGGCCTAGTGATGAATAAACTCTGTTTAAGCATCAGTGCAAGTGCAGAGGGTTTTGTTCCTGGGCATGGGCAAAGAAGGGGCACAGCACTCATTTAGAAGACTTGTTTCTAAATTTAAAACAAGATTTTTCACATTTTCAAGTGTCTGATTGAAAAATGGTTCCCACATTGCCCTTTGCTACACTGTACTGTGAGTCTTGGTGGAGTTCACTCCATGAAACTAGCTGTTGCAGATTGGAGCAAAGCTAGTCACTGTTCCCCAGCACTGAGGGCTCTCCTTGTCGGTAATTTCTCTTGAATGCAGACAGAGCACTATTCAGAAAGGTGTTTGATATAGTTTGGCTCTGTTTGTCTTTAAGATCCTTCTTATTTATTTGTTTGTTTGTCTCATAGCTTTGTGCTTCTCCAACAAGAATTATGGAAACACTTTTCCTATTTATTGTCCTTGTCTAACCATTTTGAAAACACTTCTATTCATTGCACCTGTAGCAGTGAACTACTTTCTTCAATTATTAATTTCTGCCATCAATCACACTTTATCTTTTCCACAGCTAAAGAAATATCTTGTCACTTCTTGTATGGAATAGCACACCAATTAAATTTGATTTATACTGTTGTATGTTATGTTCAGTTAAATTTAATACACAGGGTGTAATTTTCACTTCTCAAAGCTTTAGGAATAAAATCAGATACATGTTCATTGGTAAATGATAGGTTAAGCAAAACTTCTACAACATTAGGCATAAAGAACATTGCTCTCATTGGTTTGTGACAGCCAAAATACTGAAGCTTGGAGATGTTTTCAGTAATTCTCATGATAATTTAAAATTACTGTACATTATACTCTCACTTTATCTCTCACCAGAATGACTGTGGTGGAAGAAAGCACAACTTTATTTTGACTGGCAAACAGAAGGGCTCTTGTAGGGTTTTACTTACATATTTTATTTTTATTTATTTATTTATTTACTGCATTCCTTTATTCCTTTGTTTCCTCTGCTCCTACAACTGAATCTCCATGTTTATATTTTTACTTTTCCTTCTTCCAGAGATTTCCCACTAAGGGATCATTTAACCTTTTTAAAATCTATGACTGGACACAAAGAGGAATTGCTGTTAATATCAGTCTCATGTTCAATCTACTGTTATGAATTCTGTCCGCTTCTCCAGCTACTCTTGAGTCTGAGGATGGAAAACAAAAAGTATGGACAGAGTAGAAGCAACAAAAAAACAGCTCAATGATACAAACTGCTGTCTGAAAATATAGGAAAACTTTGTGAAAATGAATGGTTAAACCAGACTATTTTATAATGAGATGACTGGAATGATAATTATATAGCTGAGATGAGTATCTTGGATAACTATAATTCTCTTTTTGTTAAGTTGTTGCTGACTGGTGCAAAAGAAAAGCAGAATATGGACAATATCATCCTCATAGATTTTTGTGCATACTGGACACAGCCTAAAAGCATTTTTGGTGTGAAACAGGGATGCAGTTGATCATTCTTGCCCAAGGCAAAAAATCTCTTGAAGTTTCTTCCTTTCAATTAGACTACTTTCCCTAAGGCAAGTATATGAAGTTTGATATCATCCTCAGACACTACACATAAAAGAGAAAACATAATTTCTTGTCATTGTACATTAAAATAAAGTGATGTCCATTAAAATAAAGTACTCTGGGAAGAGTTTCATCCTGTTGGTGTATCTTAGGCATAAGCACAACTTCACTGACACCTTGAGTCCTATGGGTCCATAATGGGATGCACCAAGGACTTCCATTCCTTTTGCCACCTGCCCTGAGCCCTTTCAGATATGGTTCCTGCTGGATCTTCCACAGGAGCTAGCTACAACATCACTGCAGTATATAGGCACTCACCCTCATGTGCAAAGCAATTTAAGTCACTTGGAATAAATGTGTTATCCAAAGGTGGGTTTTAATTAATGTAGTCAGCATTTTGTTTTCTGTCATTATAGTATTTACATAAAATTAGGAAAATCTCTACATAATGATGCATATGGATGAAAACTGTGTAGTGGGAAGATTAAATTGTGAAAAACCAATACATTAAAGTTAAATGAAGGAAATGTATGGGTAATAATGGAATTAAATACAGGGGAAAACTAACATTTATACATTGCAGAATGGGTTGCAGTAAAACTCTCCTTTCCCCTCCAAAATCATGAATAGAGGGAAGTCCTGAAGGCTATGAAGTAGCTGGCAGAAAATTAAATGAGTTAACATGCTACAAAACAGCATTATTACATGAACATTTGCTGATTTGAAGAGGTCTGCAAAATGTAACCAGGATTCTCAGGATAAGACTTTCATGAATATAAAACATATAGAAAGAATAACAACGTGTGGTGTGGAAGGTATCAAATGGTAAAAAGCTACTCTGAAAAGTAGATAACACCTTGACCCATTTAAAATCAAATCACCTAATGAAAAAAATGTGTAAACAAATAGCAAGAGGGAATTTAAACAAAACAGTACCACATCTAGGTTAAACAACATATGGTATGTATCAGGTGCTTATTGAAGTGGGGGTAAAATAGGTTGATTGATCATATAGATCTGAAAGGAATTGCAGCCGTGGACAACTGCAAGTGAAATTAAATTGTGCATTGAAAGGTTTAAATGTTCCTGTTAAAAATTAATTATCTCAAAAATCATTTTAACCTGAGATAATATTTTTTTTTCTTACATCCAACAGATGGTATGGGATAAAAATAATATAATCACCTTACTAGCACATAACTCAGTCAGATGCCATTAGCAATATCTACATTTTAAAAGTGTTCCAGAAGAGAGAGAGGCTTCTGTACAGTGTCTCATGAGACTTAGTAACCCTCAGGAATATCCAAAGAAGGTTTTGTACTCATACATAGCCCCAAAAAACAGTAATATCATCTATCCATGGTACAGGAAAGCAAAGAATCTGGAAGCCTGTGGGAGGGGATCTCTGTGCCTGAATCATAGATTGAACATCTCGGAACATCTATGAGTGCTTGGAGGAACACCAAACTTGGTAGTGTAAGTTACTAATGCTGAACCCAAAAGCAGGCTTTAAAAACACTTTATAAGCCTTCAGCTCTTTTAAAGTGAGGTTGGTGAGATGCCATACCTCATACTATATGGTCTGTTCTTTTGGTTCCTATTCCCACCTTTGAATTAATTAGAAGCACTATTTGGCCTCTTAAAATTAATGATTTAATTCAGTTAGAAACATATGGTTTAGAATTATAATTAGAATCTTAATCTGGGAGGGATCTCAAAGATTATCTAATGCCAACCTCCCTGCTATGGGCAAGGACATTTCCCACCAGACCAAGTTGCTCAAAGCCCCATTCAACCTGGCCTTGAATCATTCCAGGCATCCACAACTTCCCTGGTCAGCCTGTTTCAGTGCCTCACCACCCTCACAGGACTTTGCCTGATTATTAAGACTTTTCAAGTAGGATGGAGAGTGGCTTGGCAGCTACAGCAGCCAGTTCCCTCAGGACTCTGGGATGCAACTGATGGGTCCTATAGACCTAAATATATGTATGTTCAGGTTCCTCAGGTGTTCTTGGACTTTACCTTCACTTACAGTGAAAAGGACGTTGCTCCCCCAGTCCTTGCCTTGAGATTCAAAGACTTCACATATGTGGGAAGAGTGATTACTTAATACCACAGCACTGGGTATTAAACTCCAGAATCCATCTGTGGATGGATTTTGCTAACTAGGGTTGAAACTCTTATTCATAGTTGTTCAGAAATGATTTAAGTTTAAAAACCAAACAAAACCAACCAAACAAAAAAACTTGTCTACAGTATTTCACTTTTTTTATTATTATTATTTTTTTTGCTGTAACTTTCTATTGTTTCCATGGTGGTTCTTCAGCTCACTGGCTTGCTCAAACTTCTTAAAAAATTGGTAGTTCATTCTGGCTTTCAGTGCACACAATTATCTTAGAGAATAAAATATATTTAGTCTTTAGTGGAGTAAGTTGTATTCGTGTGGAACAGCTAGTCTCTCAAAGCAAATAAACCCTCACACATCTCAGTTTTCCCAGCTTTAATTTTTCAAGAGGCTGGAAAACTTTTTTATTACTGTGAGTGCTACTTTCTATAGGAATATCTATTTTGTGGACATCCCTAATTAAATAATTTTGTTATAAAGTTTTCAGGTACAAAGTTAAGACAAGTGTTGAATGGCATTTTAAATTTGAAGACATAACTAACTGTAGAAAACCTGTATGTTCTTCAATTGCTAAATTCCAGTATTTTGAATATAAACACAGTTGTGTAATATTTCTTCTAATAAAGTTGAGGCTTTAAAACTGTGCAGCTTCAATGACTTTATATTTATGGTCTAATTTGTGGCCATGAAGCAGTTGAAACAGAGGTATCCTAAGTATATCTAAACATACCTCTTTGGGCTTCTTAAAATCCCCACTCTATAAGCACCTTCCTGTTTCCTAAACTGTTGGTCATGAGACTATGAACCTCTCCTCTACCGCATACCACAGTGATATCATTCACCTCCAAAGAATGAACACAATCCTATAAATACATTTATATAATTAATTCATTATATATACTTAGTTTAGATCAGGAAGTAGTAATTAAATTGATTTGGTTGAATTGCCTTAAATGCAGTACTTAAAAACACCTACTGAGAATCATAGATTATCTTTGTGGGTTGTGGCATTTGTTTATTTATTTGTTTTCAGAATTGTGTCACAAATTCTTTTTTTTCACTTTTTTTTTTTGTCACTTTTTTTTTTTTTTTTTTCAGATTTGTGTCACATAAATGTGAACAATACCTTAGGACATAGGTTAGTGTCAAATTAAATGTTTTCCCAGGCTGCAGTTCAGATCTTTAAAGCTTTTGCTCTCCTGCATTTTCATTCATGTTTTCCCTCAGTCATTGATCAGTAACATGTTAGAATACCTCATGAGGCAGAATTACTTCTTTCCAACCATATTCCTAATTTTTTGCATGTATATGAATGAGTGTATTGATTTCCCAGCTGCACTGATCCCAGTAAAATCAGTGAGGTTTGTAATGTTGGTACTATGTTTGAAATCCTGGGAGTTCCTTCAGGTACAGAGTAACAAATTCACAGAATGCTAGGGATGGAAGGGACCTCTGGAAGTAATCTGGTCCAACCTCTGCTCAAGGAGGACCACCCAGAGCAGGTTGCACTGTACCATGTCTAGGCAGCTTTTGAAGATCTCCAAGGAGTAGACCCCACAACCTCTCTGGGCAACCTGTTCTAACAACCTGTCTGCTGTAAGAAGTTATGTGCTATCTTCCACATTTAATTTTTTTTATTATAAGCTCAGTTCTGGTTTTCTAAATGAAACATTATGAACCAAAGAAGGTTTTCTAGTTAGCAAAGCTGCAAACAACAATAAATCTGGAATTTCAAGAAAAAGAAACCTGGTAATGCAAATTACTGTCCTGCAGAATATTTTGTTTTCCGAAGTTAAATGCAAAGATCCTCTGACATCCTTTGATTCTTAGTGAGAAATACCAGGTGCCACCTCTGACCATTTTTGGCAGTAAACTGAGATAGGGTTCATGTATATCAGTCACTGTTCTGTATCCTAAACTTTCTAGTACTATTTTTAGTGGTGTCAACAAAGTAGTATCAACTAAATGAGACCTCAGCTAAAAAGTTACAATAATTCCTTGCTATGTAAGGATGCTGGAGACATGATAGGTTGAATAGCTAAGAAGGTGCTTCCTGGAGGTTTTTTTTTTTTTTTTTATGGAAATGCTTCGCAGTCATTTCCATTTCATAATAAAATGGAGTTAACTTTTCATTTATTCTCCTTCTGTTTAAACCTTTGTACTGGCTTTTGTATAATTAAGTGAGAAAATATAGTGCAATCTAAAGTTGGTATTTTTCAAGGTAGACTTGTGTTTTTATTTCCTCATGGGACAAGCAGGAATTTTTCTTTCCACTCCATATTCATGTACAACTTCTTGAAAGATTGGGAGGGGATGCACAAATGCATGAAAGTGAACATGAACAAATTAGAAACACTCAGATCTGAGGCTTCTAAAATTTAAGCAATCGTTATTCAGCTGCTAGAACACTTGCTCCCTTAACCATATTTCTGCTGCATATAACTACTAGAAAAATCTCTCATAAGCTACTGTAATTGCTAGCTTCTGAATTCTGTGGGTTTTAGACACAATGTGACATCTATTATTATTACAATATAACATCTATTATTATTATTACCATTGTTCAGTATTAAAGGGAACAGCAAGTTTGGCTTGGCTTTGAATGGCCAGATTAAGAATTGATAACAGCAAAATCTCACAAATTAGCAGGAAGACAAGAGCTCTGATGTGCTTTCCAAGCACCTCATCAGGCTTTTGCAGCATGAATCACTGATTCCATCAAGCTGGAGGGGTGAGAGTGATGCAAAATTCCCGGTGCAATATGTGCTTTGCCAGTAAAGGGTGGAGAGTGTCTGCTGCAAAGTCACTGTAATAGGAGCAAGGGCATTTCCACACTTTGCCACAGAAGATGGAAGTGTGTCTACAATCTGGTTCACCAGATAAGTGGCAATGACAAATTTTTGCAAGAATCACCCTTTGTGTCTGCAGGCTCTCATTTTATCCTACTCAAAATCTTTTGTTGTTCATAAATTACTGCTTTCCTTTTTCTTTGTCTTCCACATTTCAGCTAGTCTGTCAGTTGGAAAGAAAAAAATATTGATATGCTCTTGTCCTGCAGTAATTCACCTGGAGCTGTCTAAGGGAGACATGAACTCAGATTGTGCTATCTCAGCCAGTTTTGTTCACAGCAGGTGCCACCATTTAATGCTTCGCTGCAGGATGTTGCCAATCCTTTTCTTTACCTCCTACCTACACACCTGCTCAGAAATGAGTCATAGAAATATGTGTCAGGACAGGTAAGTAGTCTTTTAGAAGTGGCATCTCTGTGTCACTATCAGCAAGGTTGACAGGGATCAAACTGTCACCTCATGATAGTTCTAGTTTGGACCAAGGGAGGTCAGTTACAGTTTGACCATCTGTCTTCTTCCATCAGTTGTAAACTGACATTTAATTTAAGGATGGGGCTAAGCCTGGTTAGGAACACACAGAAATGAAATCCCTAGATACATCTACGTCTGCAAGACAAGACCACAGTTTTCATTGGTAACCCAGCAAAGTCCTCCTTTCTGTGTCTTTTTATTTCTCCTTTGAATAGGTATCATTTGTTCACACACTTTTTCCTGCTTTCAGCTATGAGAAGACACATTGGCAAAATTGAGCTCCATTATGTCATATTACATGTCACATATTATATGTCATATTACAATTTTTTAACATGGTGATGACAAGCCCCGTAAGACGTTTGTAAGGACCATAAAAGGAACTAAAGCTGTAAAGCTGTTCTGAAGTCTTGTTTTCCATGGAAAAACTGATGTGGAAAGGTATAAAAATTTGAAAGAAGACCAGTGAAAACATTACCAGGACAGTTCCATCAGTGATTTTTCAGTTAATCCAGTCCCCAGACCTCAGAATAATATTAAAACAACAACAACAACAAACAACAACAACAACAATGAAGAAAAAAAAAAAAACAGCAAAAATAGGGAGACAAATGAGAACTGGCAATATGATCTGTTGCTCAACAATATTTTCCATGTTCTAAACCCCAAAGACCTGAACACTAAAGCCAGGTAACACTGGCTTAGAAAGGGTACTGATTAAATACAAAGAACCTTTTCCACAAGTTTCTTAAAAGGAGAAAAATCTGGTTTAAAGGTGTTTGAAATAGAGTGTTTTGTGGTGAAAATATGGTGAAAACATATCTGTAATAATAATAAAATAATAATGCAGAATATTGTCCTGTCTCTGCTCCCTGCTCAATTAAGAGCTCAGCTGTGTGTCCGGAACTGAATTCTCTCTCATCACAGAGATGCCTTCAGTTCTGGGGCCCCCAACATAAAAAGACATGAACTTGTTAGAGTGTTTCCAAAAGAAAGCCATGAAGGTGATCAGAAGGATGAACACCTTTCCCATGAAGTGAGGCTAAGGGAGCTGGGATTGTTCAGCATGGAGAAGAGAAGGCTTTGGGGAGAACTCGGAATGGCCTTCCAGTATGTAAAGTGGGTCTACAAGAAAAATGGATAGGGGCTTTTTATTAGGCAGTGTAGTCATAAAACAAAGGATAATGTCTTTTGGTGCAATTAAGACTTCATAAGTGATATTAGCTTTAAATTAATATTCCAATTTACTTTCAAAACAAGAACAACAACAAAGAAGCTATCAAAATCTGGGTGAAACAAGGAATGTTTGAAGCAAACTCTTATCAGAACAAACAGGCAAAAACCAAAAACTACAAAAGTTGGATGGCAACAGAAATTTGATTTCAAGTGCACAAATATGTAGAAGCTTGTCACAACTTTATATTTATTTGAAAAAATATTAAGAGCTACAGCTCACTGTATTTGAATTACAGTTTCATCTAAAGTAGTCTGCCAAGTATGTGATATCTTTAAAAGTAGACTGTAAAAAATGAATAAGGATTACAGTACATTATGTGAAATATTGCCCTTTTGAAGCTAGTAAAAAAAAAAAAAAAAGGATTTTCCATTTCTCAGACTCAGTGGACATATCACAGGTTTAATCTAAGAGGAAAGAACAGGTATCTTTGAAGAATAGAATAAACATTGGTAAATGAAATTTTCCAGCACTAAAATCCCCTGTGTTCCAGTATGCTAGGATATGTTTCACAATGTGTTTCAAAACAATCTGCTCAGAAATTGCTAAAAATATTTCCTGTTTTTTAGACCAACACATTCTCCCTGACACACAATGTAAAAGCAGCAATGGCAATTTCTTATGCAACATAAGGAAAAATGGTGAAAAATGAAGGCACTGAAGACTGAAGATAAGCTGACAACCTCCCACTGTATTGCTTATAACATTAAATCCCACCCAGCTGGAAGAAGTCCTCCCCTCATAAGGGGAAACTTTTGATGGATTTGATTTGTTTTGCATAAATTCAATAAATGTTCAGTGGGACAATTGGTGTTAAGTTAAAAAGATTCAAATCAAAAAGTTTATATGTCCTTAAATACAGAATAGTTTCTGATTGTCACATTGCTTTTAACTTTGAAAACACTTCCTTTTGGTTTAAAATTCATTTTTGGAATAAGTCTTTTCATGCCTGTCAGAGCTTTATGTCTTCAGAGGAAAAATCAACACACTTTCCTCTTGCAGCTCTTAATAAGACAGCCTTGACGACCAGAGATTTGAGAAACCCTTAACGGTTGTGAACAACTAATAACCAGGCAGGAGCTACATTCCTGCAATAACCTAAACTTTTTTGCAAATGATGCCTTATTTTAATGAAATAGCGCAAATTGTCCATTCTCTTTACTTTTTCAAGTATAAAATTCTTTCTCTGGACTTTATCTGAATGTAAAATAGGCCCTTGGCCCTTCTCTACTTTGTATTCAGACACCAGCTTAAATGCTTAAAAAATTAAGGTATAAATAGAAGGGAGTCTCATTCTTGACTATGAAATGTTGACTATATCCAAATTTGGTTTTTAAACACATGGACAAATGAATTTCTGTCCTATTTTGGAAGAGCTAAGTTAGCAATAGAAATCATGTTCTTCTATACACACTAAATATTTTTGAATTTTAATTACAACAGTTCTCAAGCTGAAAAAGAAAGAAGGAAATGTGTGCAGAAACATCCAGGAATATTGAAAAGTTCACTGTTAAAGAACATGCAATATTAAATAAATTGAAGTTATTAATTTCCAGACTGGAGTTTTGCAGGTTCCTGAATATGTATGGAAAGGAGAAAGACTATGGTAAAACTCAGTGATTAAAGCAAATAATTGGTCATCTCAGAAAAATTTTGCTTACTATGTAATACCTTCAGTAATGCGATTAAACCTTCACAAAGGAGAATCATTATCCGTTTATTCTTTTACATCACATTTGTAACCAGTACCTTGTGATCAGATGCAAGAATTCCAAGGTGGCAAGGAGTACTGAAGTACCTGAGGACAACTGAGTACTCCCACAGTGTGTATCTGTTTGTTGTTTTTAGGTCAAAATGATTGTAATTTCAGAAGACATAAATATAAAGCAAACATTAGTATAAACTATACTCACTGGTAGATGAAAGCATTGCTTGTTTTTTTTTTTTTTTTTTTTTTTTTTTTTTTTTTTTTTCCCCTCAGTATATCCATGTAGGTAAAGGTCATGTTATCATACCTAAATTCAATGACTAACAAAGTCCAAGACAAAATCTCTTCTGATATCAGTGGGTATTGAATAGTCTTCCATTGACCTAAGAAGAAATGATATTAAGATTTTTAAGATAATATTAAGATTTTTCATGAAGAGAAATGTGGCAAATGTTGGACCACCTTTAATTCTGTTTAATTCATAACTTTTGTACAGAATCCATCTTCAAACCTCAGCCTGAGGGGTGAGATCTGTACTTTCTCTTCCCTTCCTTGCATGCTGCAGCTGGTTCTCTCAGCCATTCTGGCTGCCACTGAAAGATGTCCATGTTAATTTTTCAGACTTAAAAAATGCTCTTTTCTTTGTCGAGTCTTAACTTTTGTGACAAAATGGCCTCTGTATTCTGCTGCAGTTGAAATTGCTGCTAGCAGGGAGCCAGAGACATTTAATGACAGCTGGAGCAGGTTTCGAGGCACTTCAAACTCCTGTCATCTGTCCTCTGATGCTCTCCATTTCCTCAGAGGAGGATTCATAGCGTTGCCATTTCACAAACTAGAGTTGGAGACCAGAGGGGCATGCAATCTGTTTAAAGACCCAGTTTTTCCAACAAGAGTTTGGAGCCATTTTATACCAGTTCACTAGAATTTCAAACTGTTCCTGTTAGTAGTGGTTCTGGTGACTTGAATATAAATGTTTGTCTTCAGTTTAACTACAGAAATGTTATCAGACCTTAATGGAAATCTAAAAAACACATTCGCACTGAAAACATACATGAGGTTTTGCAGAAGGCAGGACAAAGTTTACAAGTTGCTGTAAAAAAGGGGATTTTGTGTGAAACAAAATGGCTTCCAGGCCACTTGCAGTTGTAGGAAAGAAAGGAAAAAATATAAGATGATACTGAAAGAGATTATTAACAAGGGCTGAATCTCACAAGGTTCGCTTGCAGGTTCAGAGAGCATTTCTTGTTCTTGTCAGCTCTCTGGAGCTCAGATGCTTCTGCAGAGCTCAAAGTTAAATCCAGCTCAAACTCGCTGGATTTTTACAATTAGTCTCAGAAACTACGGGCTGTCTTTTCAACTTTTACTCCTTCCTCCCTTTAGTCAGGATGAAATGTCATTGGAAAAGCTTCTGTTATGTTGCTTCATTTCAGTGAATGCTGTCCTGCAGCAAGAGTGGAATGTTACAGGTATAATTTAGGTTAAAATTTTGGGTGTGACTTTAAATTTTAAAAATGTTTCAACCTAAAAAGTTACACACAGTTGTGTGGGCCTGATTTTTCTCCCATTTGAGTTTTTACCTTCAAAAACTTCAAACACTTCAATACATCTCACCTACCCTGTGTGAGGGAAGACCTTTGGAGTGCTTTTTCTTTTCTCCATGTTGATTCTTTACTTGGTGTCATGAATGTGGAAGTGGTTCTATGGTACACAAGAAGGAAAATGAAAAAGCTATGCATAGAAAGAGAAGTACAGATATAGATGAGAGCATGTTGGGGAATACCAAGAACCGGACAGATGACAAATATGAGAGACAAAATACAGCTGAAAACCCAGTCTTAGGAATTGGTATCATGGTACCAAAGCTAGCTGAACTCATATGGTAACCACAGTAAATCCATACATGTGGAGACAAAAGTATTCCATAAAAGTAAGAAGGCACTGGAGAAATATGGTATAAGGTGCAACAGATCAAAAAGAAATGAAGTGTCAGCCTGTTCTGAGAGCTTGGATAAGTTTTTAGATGTCTCTCTTCCTGGAAAATTTAAGGATAGATTTTTGCCTCTTGTGTTAAGTGGTCAGCAGTAGAAAGGTTTTAACATCTTTCCTGCATTTTGACTGTGTTTTTAAGAGATTCCTTTTCAAGTATGTAATTACAATTATCATTTGCCTATGACATACAGAAATGAAGTGTGAGATGATTCAGAAAATTAGCACCTGAAAATGCAAATTGGTCGCAAATCAAATACTATTACGGACAAATCCTTTGCTACTGTCTTAGTCAAAAGACCCTGTTAAATGCCTTTTTTTTTTTTTTTTTTTTCAGTAAGAGAAAAATCTTTCTCTTTGGAGATGGTGTTTCGATGCAAGTATAGTAGAATCAAAACTTTGTGGTAAAAATGTATATGTTCCAGTGGAGGGAGGGAGGAAGGAAAATGTCAGCTCAAGGTCATAAATCTGTTTGGGATGAAAGAAAGGAGATTTACTTCTCACTCAGTCACTTTTCTTTTTTTTTTTTTTTCTTTTTTTCTTTTTTTTTTTTTTTTCTTTTGTCTTTTCTCTCTCTCTCTCTCTTTATTTTCTGTTTTAAAGCAAAGCACTAGGAAAGGGCTCTGTTTTGTGTTTTTAAAGAATAAGAAATTCTGAAAATCTTACAAAGTTCTGCAATAGTTTCAGTTTTATTCAGCCTTTACATAGTTGTTTTATATTACCAGGAATAAGAGGAAAACAATCACAGAGGCAGGAATTAATTTGTCTGCCATTTCGTGAATATATCTATGTACTATATGCATAAGCAATACATATGCATGCGACATTATGTATGCTGTGTGTGTATATATATGTGTGTGCATTTTTGTGTATGCCTCTGTGTATGTATATATACACACCCAAGTACAAATTACAAATATCACCAGATTTTTCTCAGTCTCTCTCATGATTCTATATTCTATGATATGGGAGCCTCAGAAGTGAAACCAGCCAATCTGTGCATCTGTATGACAAAATTTAAGCAAACACAGTCATTCTATAAACTTCCCTGTCACTTTAGGGTCTTAATGCTGAAAAAAAAAAAAATGTCATCTGACAGTCTTGTTTTTCACTGTGATAAATTGCAGTGATTTAATATTCAGCCTGCTTTGCTAAGGGCAGGGCCCCACTGACAAATGAACAACAGAGTGCAATACAGTGACAGCTACTGAAATATTTGTACATCTGCTGACCCAGGGATACCCTTTTGTTTAGAAGGTTGGCAGCTCCTGACTGGCTTGATAAATCAGAATTATGCTGACTCCTTTGAGTTGGACTCATTTATTTCCCCTCAAAATTGTACACAGTGGCTGGAAAGGTGACAAGTCACTGTTATACTTTGAGTGATTAAGTTCTAGTCAAAGATAACAATAGTAATAACTGGCTGACAAGAGAATCTTCTGCATAAATAAGGGTAATATAGTCATCAGTGCTGTCAGCCTTTTTACATAGTTTCCTGCACAGATATTTCAGAGTTCAAGATGAAGAGAAATTAAATAAAAAGCAATCATGTTTACTGCCATGTTCTGCATTAAACATCTGCCATACAATGACATTGTTTGCCTGCTATTGGTTTTACGTGATGGTATAACAATTACTTGGGCATTGCTCCTCTGAGGAATTGCTACTCAGCATCTTTGAGGCCAAGAGCATAATTAGGATTCAGAAAAAGGATGAGAAGTTTACACAACCAATGAGATACTGCTCAATCACACAGATAAGCTACATGTGTTAGAAATGTTTACCTGCAAGTTTCTGACATAAATAAAATCTCAAATAACAGCAGCCAGAAAATGACTTCTAGATTTGAACATTGCTGGCTTTCAAGTACTTCCCTAAATGTGATGCTGACCTGTGTCAAAGATGGATAGCATATCTGTTACTCTGTGCTTCAGTGTGGCAATTTGTATGCTCCTATTATCACTGTTTTACCACCAGAAATGTGATAATTTCCACTGGTGTCTCAGTACTGGGTCTGTAACATGTCAAAAGAAGAAGGGAGCGCTGACACATGGTATGGGTCAAACATAAGCATTCTGTTTGAGACAGAAAGAAAGCCTGTTATTTCTGAACATTTAAGGAGTTTGAAAGTTAGGTTTTAAATGTATCCATGTACAGAATATTCCTTTTTAACAATGCCATGAGAAATAGACAAATGGGAAGTGATTGCTGGACCAGGAAATTGCATTCTTCATGTGGAAGTACCTACTTGTGTGACATTTGACATTACTGCTTTTCCACAGTCGCCAAGTGACGCTTCAGTTGCTCTTGTCCAGGTGTTTGAGCCATTCACATTACCGTTATTCAGGACAGTAAAGTAAGTATTTGTGTGCTCTGATGACATTTAACACTATGCAGTCCCATATAGGCAAGAATTTACCATGACAGAATCTTTATGAAATGTGATTAAAGCTGATCAAGAGACTCCAGCAGATGATGCAGTGATTTAAAATGAGACACTAGAGCAGGGAGCAAAAGAAAAGAAGAAAAACAAAAACAACAACGACAACAACAACAAAAACAGGAGCAAGGACAGATTCTTGTTCCTTCCTAACACACTGAGGAAGCACAGACTGAAATGATCATGCTGGAACTGAGCTCCTTCATTGTTTCCTGGCAAGTCTGAGGCTGGATTTCAGAGACGCAATATTACCATATTGAGCTTCTTGCCTAGGCTAATAGCCAGACTTCATACAAATGCTCTGTATGAATTACAAATATCTCCTCTTCATATCTCTGTTTCTCTTCTGTCTGAGTCTGTTCTGGGAGTGTGTATTTGGGCTGATTGTGTCTTCTTCCCTCTTGTGCTAGTAGGACTCAAAGCTAATTCATAACTGGTAGAGAAGCGTGTCAATGAATTTAAGAAATTATTATTGAAATACCAGTTGCTATCCCCCATCTAACTTTCTCCCATGTCTTGTTACAGAATTCATTTTGCATGTGGCTCTTGTATCACCAAGCCTCAGTAGATGGATTTGTTTTTGTGGAGTCTAACTATATACATGACAAAGACACTCTATAGTTATAAATATCAATAGAATTTACAGAAAAATATTTTTTTCTTTACATAGAGAGGAAATATTTTCATTTGAAAAGCAGAACAGTGCTGAATCTCCAGAACAGTGTTTGGTAGGAGTGATGACATTCTTCATTGATCTCAGCTGAATGGTTAAGAAAGTAGCATACCACAAGTCTTTTCCAGATGAGCCTTTATTAGGTGCACTGTAGAACTGCTGCTTATTTTCAGGTCATTTATGCAGCTTCCAGTAGCACTACCCCATTTACTCTTGGGAAGGAGAAATGACAGCAGGAAAAACAAAACAAAACAA
The DNA here is from genome assembly GCF_965140915.1 of Aythya marila. NCBI lineage: Eukaryota > Metazoa > Chordata > Aves > Anseriformes > Anatidae > Aythya > Aythya marila. Next base: position 66,887,722 of record NC_139045.1, on the reverse strand, counting down.
ACAAACAAACAAAACAAAACAAAACAAAACAAAACAACAACAACAACAACAACAACAACAACAACAAAAGAGAATGTGTCAGACAATGACAGGGAAAAGCAAATGCCTGCTTTCAGGTCCTTAAAGGTACTTGTTTGCATGAAAGCTATCTTCTCTATTAACATATTGAGCCTTCAGAAGTGAAAAGACACTGGGGAGATGATAGGAGAGCCTTGTGTAAATTTCTGTAGGCCGTAAAACTTTATTTTGCTCAGATTGGAGCTGGCAAAAAGCAGAAGTTAAAGTTAAGCTGGGTTAGGGATTTGTGAGGAGTTAAAATTCCATCAACATGGGAGATATGTTCTTTGCATTTTTCATCTGAGTTGCACATGAAAGATACATGCAGAGGCTTACAGATGAATGGATTGCATGTATAAAATAAGTACTCTCAGATTTAAAATTGTCTATCCATGGATGGAACCTATTTTAACTTTACATGAGCGAACGTTTCCCTCTCTGAAGTTCAGATGCAGATTTTGGACAGAAGGAAGTCACACTTCAGCATCTGTGTTTAAATCATCAGCAGCTCTTTTGCAACATATCAAAATTCAGAAGAAGCGACTGAGATAAGCACCATAAAAATCCACAGCAACTGTTAGTTTTGTCCCTTTTTCAGTTGGGTGAAATTTGGATTGCTGAATTGGGCAGCAGTACATTATTTACATTCTCTCTAAATGGCAGCTGATCAAAATAATACTACATTATGAAAATGAGAAATATAAAATATCTGATGTTTTCAGATTTCTCAAGCATGAGGCATTGTTAACAAGTGTTCTTGACATCAAACAAGTTTTCTCTATCCAGAAAACTCCTGTAATTTGTTAGACTGCATGATTAAGTGGATAACAGGTAACTGCACTTTATTCTTCTCATGGATAACCAAGAAATCCAGTCACCAAACTCACAAAAGTTCAATGCCACGTACTACAAACTTTATATAATCTCCAAGTGAAGATTCTTTTTGCTACTCAGTTTTATTGCAGCATGTCTGTTCTCTTATTTCTCCTTTGGTCTTCAGGTGCCAATAGGTTTTTTTTTTTTTTTTTTTTTTTTTTTTAAAAGTAATCATTCTTGTCTGTGTTTCCTTCAATAATTTTGCAGGTATTGGATTTTAAACCCTTCTGCTTATCTGAACTTTTATTTGTCCATAAGGGTTACTAGAGTGTTAATACTTGTTTTATTTTATTTTTTTTTTCTAAATCCTACACCTAACCTTTGATCTCTGTTTCTTTTGAATTTCTCAGTTTCATTTGAGTTTAAAAATGTGTGTGTCTCAGAGTCATTTTTCAAAGCAAAATTCCTAACTGCTATCTGCACCCTATGATCAACTTTTTCTGGAGTGAATACTTGACTCAAAGGAATCAACAGGAGTTTCATCCTTCATATGGAAGGACTCAAAATTTAGATTTTTTTTTTTTGGTACTCTTTGATTATTTTATTTATGTATTTATCTTTGGCTGCAGTTCTACCCATATCCAGGATAACTTGGACTAACAGAAGTCTGCAGGTTGTTTACATTTGATTGACAGGCTGATGTGCTTCTACAAAACTGTGAATTTATTTCAATATCCTAATATTTTTAATTTTTTCACAAAATCATAGAATCATAGAATTGTTTGGGTTGGAAGGGAATTAAAAATCATCTACTGAAACCCCCTGCCATAGGCAGGGACACATCCCACTGGATCAAGATGCCCAAAGTCCCATCCAACATGTCCTAGAACACTTCCAGGGATAGTGCATCCACAGCTTCTCTGGGCAACCTGTTCCAGTGGCTCACCACCCTCTGAGGAAAGAATTTCTTCCTAGTATCTAAGCTAAATCTATTTTCTTTTAGTTTAAAGCCATTAACCCTTGTCCTGTCACTACACTCCCTGATAAAGAGTCCCTCTCCACCTTTCCTGTAGCCCCTTTTAGGTACTGGAAGGTTGCTGTAAGGTCTCCTCAGAGCCTTCTCTTCTCTAAGCTGAACAACCCCAACTCCCTCAGCCTGTCTTCATAAGAGAGGTGCTCTAGCCCCTTGACCATCTTTGTGGCCCGCCTCTGTGCTGGGGATCCTAGAGCTGTACGCAGGGATCCAGGTCTCATGAGACCAGAGAAGAGGGGCAGAATCACCTCCCTCACCCTTCTGGCCATACTGCTTTTGATGCAGATCAGGACATGGTTGGCTTTCTGGGCTGCAAGTGCATATTGCTGGCTCATGTTGAGCCAGCACCCCCAGGTTCTTCTCCTCAGGGCTGCTCTCAATTCTTTTTTCTTTGAATCTTCTTTTTCCTCAGTGCATTCTGCTGCTCCAAACCCAGTTGCTGAAATAAATTTATCAATCCTACTTCTTGTTATTTGCATTCATTTTCCTTATGGACTGTAATAGACTGTAATTCATTAAAAATTGATGTTTATATTTGTTAGAGCCTATAGCTTTACCAATAACATCACCAGTTATATATACACTATATAGGTACACAGTGAAAACACAGCATAGGCAGATTAAAACTTTGAATCTCAGAAATGACTCAAGATTCTTGCTCCTTAGATGATGCTTGAATTGGAATCAGTGATGGCTGCACCACCAGACCTACTTTGGCTTCTGTGTGGTGTTCCTCTGAGCAGCCATTTTGCCGCCATGAAAGAACAGGACAAAAAGTTAATGGGATCCATTTTGTATTGATGCCCTGATATTTCCAATTCAAGGTCTTGGTAGAAAATACTCAAAAACTCATCTCTCACTATACTTTAACATCAGACCTTTTTTTTTTTTTTTTTTTTTTTTTTTTCCTAGCACAATACAACCTCAGAGATACAGTAATGATTGAAAGAATAGTGTTAGCTGAATATTTCAAACCTTGCAAAATATTTGGCTTAAAAAACTCTCCAGATATCTGAGGACAGTCTCTTTATTTTTATCTCCCCCCGCAACTGGTTTATACCTTGTTGTGGTATCCTGTAATGCTGTTCATAAAACTTTTTTCTTAATGCATGCTTTGGCAGCAGAAAAATAAGCTTTCTGTTTCTATGCTGAGCTTCTCAAGCAGGATGATACTAGCGACACAAGAACAGTTTCCATTTAAATATTTTCAATTTTACAGTTGGACTGGCATATAAACACTGGAGGGGTATTCAAAATGAAGGCAGGTGAAAATATTTTTGTGATGATGAAAATAAATATATTATTTGAACCAAAAATCTCTGCAGGTAGAAAAAACACAGCACTGATGTTGGAGAAAGACTGCTCAAAAGCTGTGCATCCTTACAGAAAACAATACTGATGCTATTATGGCTGCCATATTGTGAAAATAGAGATAAAACATGAAGAATAGACTTTAAATATAAATCTTTAAAATTTTGCTTTTTACATAATAAGAGAAGCAGTACATTAAACTCTACCTGCCCGTTGTCAGGAGACACTTCAGTGATACCAAGTAATTCCTGGAATCACTGAAATTACAGTGGTAAGAGAGAGTGCTTATTTGTAGGAGCTCAGCTTAATATGGTTAGCCTGGGGGAGTGCATAACGGGCACAAGTGGAAGGTGGACATCCCCAAAGAATATGATGGATCAGAAAGGATGATCAGGTTGGAATCCATGACATACTATTAAAAGTGGACTAGAGAAGTAGATTCTAAACATGGGAAATCACAGATGTATGTCACTTGCTGTTATAGTGAATACCTTGCTGTCAAGGAATTTATCAATGTCACAGTGCTTATATGAAAGTCAATAAGCTGTTTTCTTGTTACCAGTCTTGAAAAGTTATTGTTGGGATGAATTCTAAATAACTTAGTTGTTTTTAGTGAAATAAATTTTCACTTGTTGCCCAAAACATAGAAAAAAATTTAACTCTAATCACAGATCTTCATAGTTTCATGAATGTTTGCTATTCCTCTATTTTGTCTTGGACCAGAAAAAAATGTCATATGATTGTAATACAGTTTCAATAAGAGAAGAGAAATAACTACCATACATCCTGAAAGATCCAAAGTGCAGACCAAATTCTGAATGAAGCTGTCCTTCAAAAACACCTACCATTAGTTTAGTTAAAAATAGATGTTTATATTTGTTAATATCTTATCGTTAACATCACCAATTATATATACACTGTATAGGACACAGTGAAAACCCAGCATAGGCAGATCAAATCCTTGAATCTCAGAAATGTCTCAAAGACATTCAAGATTTTCAGTGAGAGCTGAATTACTTTACAGCTCTGTAAAAGAGGAATTGCAAGTAAATAGTGGAAGAAAGAATTTCAGAATTGCAAAGGAAAGAAGTACAAATTGGGTTGCTTACAGACTTTACTGTAGCAGTGAACCAGAGTTCCAGATGTTTTACAGAAACAGAGAATAGGTTGCTGTCCAGGGGAGCATATAGCTAAAAAAATTCCCACAGTTCATTTTCAGGTCTGACTTGCCCAATAATTACCTTGAGATGAGCAGAGTAATGAGAATAAAAGAAAGAATTAGGTGACCGGCACACACTGAGGGATTCTCTGTCCTGTTCACTTTCTAATAGGGACCAAACAAAGGGCATCCTGAACAATATCTGCCCCACTGCCACATTCCTTAGCTATTTGCAAGTCACCAGTGACTCACTCCCCAGAAGAGAGCAAGACTGGACAACCTTCAAGGTGGTGCCATCAGGCTATAGTGGCTGGCACAGAACACATGTTTCTCTGTAAGAAATTCTGCCTCCTCTCATCACACATGCCCTAGTTCTCTGATGTAGGTAGTGCCTCTTCAGGCACAAAGTGTGGAAGGGAAAGAACAGTGCTGTGGGATGAGGAGCAGTGCTCTGGACAGTGCTGTGACACTAAGGATGCCATGAACCTACTGAAGAGATGCTGTCTTATTTCCCTGTCAAGATCACCGGTGTCTTCTGTCTTGGGAGATAGAACATGCTTTGCTAAAAGAAAGGTGGCAAACTCCAGGAATACCAAACTTTAAAACCTTTACAGGCTCTGTATTATTAGGATATTTCAACCTCTGCATAGTGTGGAATAGCCATTTACTACAGTATTTGTTTAACAGATCACCATAAGAAATAATGCTATTCTATCCCTAGGAAATTCTATCCCTCCATTTTGTGCAGCTTTTCACAAGCACTGACTAATTACAGCTTTAATGTGCACTGGCTTAGGTCAAAATAACTGAAATCCCACAGGATCCATGTACTGTCATTTTTCAGAACCTTCAGTTTGAGAAGCAAAAATCTCTGTATCTTCTTTAAACTGGCTTCAAAATCTAAAGCCTAAGGGAAAACCACATGATTACCCTCTCTTTCAGTGTCCAATGGTCTGGTACACACATAAGATTTCATGTAGAAAATATTTAATATACGTGATAACTGTGATTAAGAGCAGAATTTTGGTAAAGCACTTTCAGTACCTTGTTAATTTCTCTTCATTTGTTTTATATGAACATGGAAAGGAGAAGATTATATTCTCATAAAATTGTGTGGCTAATTAAATTGCCTCCTTGGCAAAGAAGGGACCCTACTTAATATTTTTCACTATAATCTTTCTAAACATGATAAGCAGAATTGTGCTTTAGTCAACCAAGCTATCTCATTCCCAGAAACCTTTCAAAGTCTACAAGAGGCATTTAGAGAAGTTTGTTAAGTAACTGATTGTCTGATATTCAAAATAAATCAGCTTCTAGAGATTTAACTGAGACAACAAAAAGTACATTTATGTCAAATATATTTCAAACACATATGCCTGATTTGTTCTGTGTATTTAGTTTAATGGTAGAGGTTTGGAGACTCAGCACAATAGCTTTTGTTTTGTGCTGCTACTTATTCTGTTGCTATAACAATTGTTTTTCATTATAATTGATCTTCCATCTTCCCTTTCAGATCAGTACAATGGATGTTCCTGACTCATGCTCTTGCCTTGCCGACATGTCCCACTGCAACAGTCAGGGGTTACCTGGGATGCCATTTCTTGATGGTCGCAGTCCCTGGTAGGATGTCCTCTTTAGGCTTGGTGTGGGTGAATGTAGGGTACCATCTGTAGCATGAGAACAGCTAAGAGAAAGCATCAACCTGCAGTAACACAGGTCATGTTGGGTGAGGTATAATGGACTACCCTGCTGCAAGGTTTAAGCTGTTATGTTCCCATGGAAAAACAACTGAGACTTTACATCTTTGAAAAACCTCCTTCCACATCAGCAGAGAATGGCTGGAGGTTAGCAGCAAAATGTGCCAAGGACTCCAGTTAGCTTGTTTTATCGCCACTGCAGTACCTGGGTGTGGATTTTCACCATAGGTTTCATTTCCTGAGGCAGTGACATAGGGATGAGAGTCTGGGAGTGCTTCTCCTGTGCTCCCTCAGCTTGAGGGGCACCCCACTAACAACATGACAAGAGAAGAGAGAAAGACTCTGGCACCATAGGAATGGAGGGACTTTTTGGGATGTTGGGAGGGTACTGGGAGAAGAAAAGATTGGGCCATGGATAGTGGTAGAAAATGTGAGTCAAAACCAGGGGAGATGAGACAAAGAGAGGACAGCTCTGTAGGAGGGATATAAAGGAAGGAAAACACGGGGAATCAGAGAAGGGAAAACACAACGAAAAAATGTCAGAAAAGAGCTGGGGTACAAGGGCAGGGAGGCAAAAAAGCAGAAGCCATCAGGATTAGAGGGCCTGAGGAATAAGTTGTCTAGTTAACAGAAGATGCTTTCTTGGAGTTAAACTTGAGAAATGGACCTTAAAGGTCTGCATTTCAATGATCATCTGCTACTGGTAAATTAGTGAGGACCTCCTGTGCTGGTGACTTACTGCAGGACTTCAAATGCTTGGCTTCTGACTTTGCACACCTCTGACAGGCTCCTTTCCATATCTGGGTTGGATGTGGGTAAAGGAGGTACTAGGAGCACACACCAGAGACCTCCAGCTCCATTTCTCTGTGTGGTACCAGCAGCTGGGACTGTAAGTATGCAGAGGGTCCTGTTGGGGAACCACGGAGTTTCATGTCAACCACTGAAAATAAAAAATCTCCTGTCTGCTTTTTATTTCTAGGACAGTTTAACCAAAATTTGGCTCATTAGTCATTCTGATAGCTAGCAGAATAGTCATGATGGTAACCTTCAGAGTATTCTCATGAGGACAAGGGTCCAAAGACATAATTTCCCCCCTTGTGTAGAATAAACAATCGAGGCTTTAGTGTCATAAGAATACCTGACATCTGTGAACTCTAATGACAATTTTGAATGTATTTCAGAAACCTTTTGTGCCAAATGTTTTCTACAGAAAAAAAAAAAAAAAAAAAAAAAGCTTGGTACCAAACAGTAATGGTATTTGTTGCTAGTACTGTGCAGGAAAAGAGAACAAACAAAACAAAACAAAAAGCTTCACTGCTCGCTGAGCCAGGAAGGTAGAAGCAGATATTTGATTATTTCAGACATATTAAAGCTGGAATACATTATTGGAATATCATTTCCATAGGAACAGAGATGAAATAACAATAGAAAATTGAGGAAAAATAATGGACACGTAATCAGTTAAGAAGAACATACAAGGTAAATATGAGATGCCAGTTGTCATGATTACAGGGACATGTAGATTACAGTGTCCCTATTTAAAAATGTTGTACTTCAGGATTGAAAAGAATTTCTCTTAAATGGAAAACAAACAAACAAAACTACATCAAACCTATATGTAATATTTTTCAGCCTTTATAGATCATCACAAAATGGCATTTTTAGGTCATCCAATGGAACTGGTAAGAAGCAAATGAGTAAGCAGTTTGAGAAAAATCAAATATATTGAAAGGCAAATCTTTCCAAGAATACTCAGCAGCAATATTGCTTATTGCTTTGCAATAAATCTAAATGCAGCTACTCAGCTGTCCTCCTCAGCACACCATTGCACTAAAGTAATTACATCACTAAATGAGCTTTTGAATCAAAAGTGAAAGGCTTACTGAAGACAACAGAGAAAGTGGAAACTTCTCTAGTAACTTTTGCATCCTGTTCTAATACACCTGAAACAAATCCTGTCTTTTTTTTTTTTTTTTCCCTCTCCCAAAACTTTATTGCAAAGTAATTAATATACTATGGCAGTGTTTTGAATCGCCCATCTGGATGGATTCTGTTGTGTGGGTTTTCTCAGAAAAACATTTAACTCTCAGCCACAGTCATACTGTGCATATGCCTAGCTGAAAAATAATTGTCATTACCATTTTTAGGGAACTGCCCCAAATGACCCTAAACTCTCATTTCTATGGTGGTAAAACTGTGTTTGTATGTCCATCATTAGACACAGAGAGTTCTTGTTATTTTATGTGGATTAATTTCCATTATCAGCCCTGAGAGTGCATCATCACTAAGTTTTTTTTTGCATTGTGAATTACCTGCATATCTGCATAGCAGCTTAAGCTTAACTACCCTGAATAATTTCATATCCTCTGCAAAATTTGTTCCCTCACTATTTACCTCTTCTTTGTTATCATTTATGAATATGCTGAGCATGACAGGTCCTACCACATATCCTTTGAGACTCTCATTTAACTGCTAAAATATTCATTTACTAATGTATGTGGTTACAGCAGGATAGAGACAAAAATATTTTTGTTGAAAGAGGGAAAACTTTTGCAGTTTTTCTGAATGCCTTTGTCAGCCTTTTTTCTTAAGGCTAAGGATACTGGATTGACTGGTGAACCACAGACACTTCCAGAAATCCTTACAGTTTCACAAGACATATCCATGACTCATTCCATATCTATCATTTCATCCATATTTATTAATTTCCATCCTTTTTACCGTTCTTCAACAATCTGTCTGGTGCTGAAGTCAAAAGCATCTGGTTTGTCCTTCCCAAGATGACCTCAGTCCTACTTTGTGACACTGGTACCATATTAACCATTTTCTATTGCTTTGATTCTGAGGCTGGATCAAGCAACAAGTTACTCGATTGATTAGTAGTTTGGCAAGCTCACAGATCTAAAATTCTTTTAAAAAGTAGAATCTCACAGAGGTTTGTGATCAGTTTATCGATTTCTGAAATTTCTACTCCTGACAGTTCCAACACAAGTCCCCACCATCGTCTTCTCTGCTCTTCTCTATCAGTGATAACTTTTCCACCTTCCTTCTGCAGTGCATGAGGATCAAAGCTTTCTCCATGTGGGTTTGTTTTCTATATGGTCATTGTCTATGCATCTTACTGACTCTGGGAAATTTTCTTTTTCTGGTATGTTTTAGGAAGTAATGATTATTAGCATTTATGTCTTTTATGTCATTTATGTCTTTAGAAGTTGGTCCTTGTATCTTTTCCTTGTATTTTTACCTACCCTGTTGTCCGTTGATATTTGATTTGCTACCATCCATTATCTTCCTCTCAAGTGAACATTGCTTCCACTTTTAAAGTTGTCTTTTTTATTATTTATCATTATTTATTTTCACTTCTAAAACCTTCCTTTACTTTTCTGTTCAGTGAAAATGGAAGTCTTAGGCCCTAAGTTTCTATTGTAATGTGTTTTAATAGCATTTTACCTCATTATCTGCTACTTTTAAATGTCTCCTTAACAAGCTTCATCATTTTAGGGTAGCTTTTCCTTTACAATGTTTCATTCCACTGTGAAGAATATTTTAATTTTCCCTCTCAGTGCCACTGTTAAGTCTGTATATGTTATGGTCACTGCTACTGAATGGTTCTTCTATATACACATATAGAAGTTCTTCTATATACACATATAGTTCTGAGACCTGCTCAGAACTACCAGCTGCTTGTCCTCTTGTGGTTTTGTTGACTGTTTTCCCAAGAAGTAGGAATTAATGGTGTGATTGCGTCTCAAAATTACATTCACCCAATGTATATAAGGTATCTAATGTCTCCCAATGCTTTTTGTTTGTTTGTTTGTTTGTTTGTTTTTTGTTTGTTTTCTGCCCTCATTTGCCTCCTTCCAAAATGATTTTTAGTGAAACTCCAAGACCTCACTCTCACTGACAAGCCTGTGGGAGGAAGACAAACTGCACTTGGAAATGTTCATCTTGCTAAGTTCTCTACAGACCATCTCCAAAAGGGAGACTCTGCAGTCTTGAAGAGCTGCAGAGTAGAAGGCAGATGATCCAAGCACACAGAGCCTTTATTGGTTTCCTGCCACTGCCATAAAATACCTTCTCTCTGCCTGTGCTTCCAGTGCACATCGCCTCTGCTGCACTTACCTGATGCTCAAGGATAGTCAAAAAGACTCTTGCAGGGAAAAGTTACTCAGTTCATGTACTTTAAACCAATTCAGGGCTGAAGAGGTTTCTTAATTTAGAACACATAATTAGCTGACAATGAGTGGATTAGCCATTCAGGACCAATACATGCTGCTCTTTATACCTTGCTGACCCCAATGCATAACAGAAAGCCCCTCCCTCACAAGGTTGCATATGCACATGCAAGGTGCAGGTCCCTGCTTGCTGCACCCCATAATCCTCTAGCTGGATAAGCATTATTCATGGCACTTGATGGTGCAGCTGCTCCATCTGGCAGAGTCAAAGGTTGAAATAACAGCAGGGAAGCTTCTGGGAGGTTATGACTCCTGCTGTTTCCACTCAAAGATCTCTGACACTATTAAATTTTTTCATGTTTCTTCTTTTCAGTCTTACTCTTTACTCATATCTCAAATTCCTTTGAAGCATCCTAGTTACTCTAGTTATCTAGCCATCTTCCTCTTTAACAGGATCACTTGGGGCCGATGCCCTCCAGACATTTTGATGTATTTGATACATACATACACTGAGCACACTCATACTCTTATCTCAAAAGCAGCAGTCATCTAGGTCACTTGTCAAGAATATGCCGTGAAGACATCCCCACAAAAGCAAGTCCCAAACTTCATCAGGGATCTCTGTCTCACAGTTCTGCCCTCAGCAAAGGAAGAATTGATGTTAAGGTGTTATTCCAAGTATTTTCTTGACGGCAGAGATGAATCAGTTCAGATAAACATAAGAAAGACACCTGCTTCCTCTTACATCCCTTTGGACTATCCTGATGGTTTTCTCGAACAGTAAGGATACTCCTTTGCTGCTCTATGTGAGTCCAGTGTTCTCCACATCCTGAGTAAGACCCTCCTGCAGATAAGTTGCATTTGGTGTATGGGAAAGAGGACTGCTGACCAGCCACAAGTTAACTGGTGGTGTCCCTGCAGATTTTTTAACTTACACTGCTTGGTTAGTCAGGAACAGTGAATGGAGAATGGTGACAGGAGAACTACCATCTTGTGTCTGGTCCTGGTAGGCTACCTTCTTCCCCTGACAAGAAAGTGATACACAGCCTGTCTTTACTCATTTAATGCCATGGGAATTTGACTTTCGTGATGGGAGATTATCTAGCAACTTCTCGTGTGAGTCTAAACCACTTTCCTCACTGAGATAAAGCATAGACATCTCATCTTTCATTTTCACAGCTAGTTTATCTGGTATACTCTCCAAGTTCTTGAGTGACAAAAATCTCCTTTGTTTGTTTGTTTTTGTTTTGTTTTAAAAGGAAGATAGTATTCATAAAACTTTCACTTATTTGATCCATAGCATAGAAATTAAAGAAGAGAAGTGGCTGAAAAGCTAATGAGAATTTTGTGACTTGAAAACAGTTGGGTCAGTTATTAGAATAAGCTGCAAGGTTTGTGTAGTTTGTGACATGGTGCTTTATGTTAAGATGGTTAGTGGGCTGAAAATGAACTTACAGACCCTTAGTTGCTCCACACTGACTCTTGCACAGGGTAGCTGCCTCCTGTTTCTGTATGCACTGAAACAGAGAAGAGCCTGTGAGGTGTTAGAGAGTCCTAACACCTCAGAAGAGACAAGAATCTAAAAATAATTGGATGCAGAAGGAGGAAAAAGGCAGCAGCATTTAACATTGAAAGGTAAAGAAAGTTTTAAAGTAGCAAAAAGCAAGAAACTCAAGTGTCAGAGCTTGTAAAACTAATTGTATTAGCAAATAAGGGACAGGACATAAACATATTTTTTGTAATCAAGTTTTCTCTCCACCACTATAAAGTAATCAGCTTGATGAAATGCAGGAGGGACATTTATCTTCTTTCTTTACAAGGTGTTGTGTGAACTTCTCTCTCCTGCCAATTAGTATTGATCTTATACACTTCATGTTTCCTTTCTAACAATGAAGTAATAGAATCTGACACATAATTTGCTGAAATAATTTTTTCATTAGACTGCACCAGACTTTGTCAATACCTTGAGATGATAGGCAGTTCATTGTTTGCAATGATATCTAGTAGTATTGTCACATGGCTATAAACATTAATTTAATATCTTCATAAAAATAAGCTAGCCTGCAAAACAAGTATGCTTTAGAGAAGCTTTTGGAGTTCAAATTTCTAGGAAAGTTACATGGCATATAGCTAGAGGTAAACACTAAATGATAAATTGTTTTGATATTTGGTCTGGTTTTGAATTGTTGCTTTTTTGAGACAGAAGCACAACGCATCAACTTTCAGAGAGAAGTTAGACCACATTTATATTAAAGCCAATTAAAAAAACAACCAACCAAGCAAAAAGAAAAACTTAACATTCTCTTTTTGACCTGTGCTTCCTCAGATCTTTTCTTTTTGGTTGTCTGACAAGGGTCGTAATTCCAACACATTAAAAAATGTATATTTATCACATCACATCATTGATTTGATCGTCCAAGCTAAAGATCATTGCCATAATTAGGCACAGGCACACATGCCCTTTCTTATTCTCTGTTTCTAGGGATTTCATTTATATTTTTTCCTTCCATTTCTCTGCTTGAAGTTCTGTCTTTTGTTTTCTAGTCACTACAGGCTTACGGCCTGTAAGCCCCGTAGGGACAGAAAAGGTTTGCCCCCAGACCTTCAAGTACTTTCGAATTACCACTTTCTTCAAGCACCTCAGGGGCAAGGGGAATAAGCTTGGTTGGAATTACTCAGGTAGGACTGATCCTGCTTACCTCTGTGTGTCTAAAATGGAGATACCTACATCTAAGGTAGACAGTGAAGCTTCCATTACAGTCAGTTGCAGTTGCAGTGGGTACAGTTCATCTGACCAAATGTTGATACCATGCTTGGTCTGACCTAGTCTCAGTAGAATGATGGAGAGAAAGGTCAGCTGTACTCTTGTCAGAAATATAGTAAAGTCCTCTGAACACAGAGGTCCTTAGAAAGGTGCAGCAGATGTGATGGAAGTGAAAGGTATTTTCAGAGCTTGACTCAGGGACTTGCTGATCTCAACTAAGACTATTTTCACTGACCTCAGTTAGAGGTAGATCAGAGCCTTTAACACAGTGCATCACAAGTTCTCAATCCTGCAGCTGTTCATGAAAAAAGCAAGACCAAAAGAGTTGAATAAATTAAATGAACTAAATGAACTAATCATAACAATTTACAATATTTTGAGATTAACAGTGCTGAATAACAGTAATAGTCCTCTAGTAGCTCCATGGTTTCCTCGATGGAAATCCTAAACACATCTGAAGTTATGCCATACACATTTGTGCTATGAAGGTAGACTTTTATTTCTCTGTTCATGATCTATTCCTGACATGATGTAGAAGTGCGTTTTCATAAAACCGGTTAAAATAGATTAGATAGATAGATAGATAGATGGCTAGATAGATAAATATCAGCACTCAGACAGTCTTGAACACGAACGCTTGCAGCTGTAGTTATCAATGTTTTCCTCAAAAGATCAGAGCTCACATTAAAACTGCCCCAGCAATTAGGCACTGAGACACAAAGGTATATATAAAATTTTCTAAACAAAATGCAGAAGTTCATTACCCATTCCAAATGTAACCAAAGGACAATTACAGACCACATCAAGACACTAATAACCTTAAAAAAACATGAGAAATTTTGAAAGCAGAAAAACATTAGGGAAGTAGGAAGTATTAGGAATCTTAGGTATAAAAACATCAGCAACAATGACAACAACAAAACTTTAAACATGGTCTTCTACAGGAATCTGTCCAAATGAAGAGATAAATCTAGCTCTAGGGGAGGTCTAGTAATTCAAAGGTTACTGTTTTGCCTTCATTCTCAGTGATGAAAAACTGTAAAACTAAGCTATTTCCATGAGAGCTAAGTAGACATCATAATTATTTTTAACCAGAACTATTATTTTGAAAAGTCGTTGCAAAATAAAGAAGCTAAACTAACTGCTACTAGGCAAATTCATGCAGCATGTGGCTCAAGAACAGTCTTCTGGATCTATTGTTTTTTCTGTAGGGTATTCAGTTGAACTTGCATAATTGTATCACCAGTATTCACAGCACTGCCAAAGTCACAGGGTTTATCTTCAATTTATTATGACTGTAATATTTCCCTTTGGCTCTTAAAATAGTTTATTGTAAGGTTTCAACAGGTAAGAACAAAAACCCAGCAGCCCTAAATAGCTATACTCTTAAGTGGTCTTAGGAAATGATGAGGAAATAAGCAAGCAAGAAAAATATCTAAGGTGAGAGTCCCTTAAAAAAATCAATATAGACATCCTCATATCTCCAAATGCAGCAGCAGCCACTATTAAAACAGCAAAGCTTTATACTTCAGGATGGACTTTAACAAAAATCATAAAATCAAAGCTTTGGACTAATGTAACCCAAACAACATAACCACTCACTGGCAGCTTTCCTTTGCCTACAAGATATTACGGATGCTTTATGGGAAGCATCCTAATCTTGAGGGAGACTAGCAATGAGAAACTACAGCCAGTGTAGTTTCTGATTCTGTTGAATATGTTAAGAATAAGTTTGCAGCAAACTAGCTTTCAATCAGAGATGGTCAACTGAACGACATCATTTGGGCACACATCATTAAAAATGGAAGGGAAAATTAATGTATTGTAATTTAACTCTGCACATAATTCACATAATTGTAAGCCATGAATTCTAAATGTTCCGTCCATTTCAGTGGGAATGGGAACAAATAATTCCAAAATATATACAAAAACAAAGATTGTCAGAATCTTTTGTTGAACTGAATTTAATGCAAAAGCATGGATTTATTATTACAACAAGAACTCTTAATGAACTGTACTAAAAAAAAAAAAAAAAAAAGCATCTCTGGATGCAATTTCTAGAAATTCTGCCTGAGAGACAAAGACGAGAGAAAAAAAGAGAGAAGAGAAGCTGTGAGCATGTAAATTAACCCTACTGCAGGTTCTGGTTAAAATGAAATTGCTTTTTCAAACTATTCAATCTGAAATAAATTACTGTTATTTTAACACTATTAACAAGACTTAAAAACCTTTACTGCATTTGCTAATCTTATGTAGTCCATGTATTGTATTATTTTTAAGTACATATTTTTGTTGAACTTAATCTATATAGGAAATATTAAAACAAGCCAAATGGCAGAAAATGTTGATATTGGACCTCTAGTGTCTTGGTCATGGCAGAGCAACTGCCAGATTGGTCACTCTGAAGACAAAAGGGTGAGGAGTCAGGTCTTTCAGGAAACAAGTAAGGCACAAGACATTTAAACAAATGTTAAATAAATATCATAAAAATCAGTATATCATAAAAAATCATATACAATAAGTATAAAGTAGTTATATAGAGAGATGAAAGGATGCCCAAGAAAAAAAACTGAAGTACAATCAACCAGTTAAAAGCGTAAGAAGAAATGTCACCTTAAGAAAAGAAGGGAGATCAAAAACTTGTTGCTTTGTGACGTCTGCTTCTTTGATCATAAATTAAGAGACAGACTCTATTGCTCTGAAAAAAAAAAAAAAAAAAAAAAAAGGAAAGGATTTGAGTAATCCTGAGTTTCACTAACAGTATCATTGTCCCATGTATAGAACAAAATTAAACATGTTTTTGCAGTTGGAAAAATTTAGCAAAGGAATGATCTGGTCAGAAATGGGAACTGGCTTCTCCTTTTTTTATTTTTTATTTTCGTGTGTGTGTGTCTGTATACATGTTTTGTTTGTCTGTTTGTTTGTTTTTTGCTTCTTTTGTCTGATTTATGAAGAAATAGCTAGATAACGGTAGAGCTTAAAGTAAAATGGAGCCTGGAGAAGAAGAGAAGGGTCTGGGAAGACCTCATTGCAGCCTTCCAATGCCTAAAGTGGGCCTACAGGAAAGCAGGAGAAGGACTCTCTTGGGAGTGTAGAGATAGGACAAGGAGTAATGGCTTTAACTTAAAAGAAAGTAGATTTAGATTAGATATTAGGAAGCAATTCTTTGCTATGAGGGTGGTGAGGCACCAGTGCAAGTTGCCCAGAAAAACTGTGGATGCCCCATCTCTGGAAGTGCTTAAGGCCAAGTTGGGTTTTTGGGCAACCTGGTCTGGTGGGAGGAGTCCCTGCCCATGGCCAGGGTTTGGAATTAAATGGTCTTTAAGGTCCCTCCCAATCCAAACCATTCTGTGATTCTATGATTCTATGAATATGTACAAGATCACAGAGCTTCCTGGCTCAATGCAAAGTTGGATTAAAAGAGTAGCTCCTGTAATTTTTATTAGGTAGTGTTTGCTGGTTTTGAGAATAAAGCTACAAGCAGTAGATTTGATGCTGACACTGACACCTGGTCAGTGCTTTCAGCAGTTGCTCTGTTGTGGCAGGGAAACTGCACCTGCAAATTTTTTCTCAGCTGCTGCTCAGAGGTTTCAGAGCAGCAGAAATCTACAGATGCTTTTGAGCCACCTTAATAATGAGGTTTTGTAATAAATTTACAACTAGTGCCCATTTAGTCACAGGGCTCTTGGTATTTGGAAAGTTACTGCTTTCTTAGTCTCATTGCTGGTTCCTGATCTCTAACCAAAAACAGTGCCCTGGTGGGTTACGGAGCACGTATTTCTCCTATACTGTGACGGATGTTTGCTATAGCAGTACTTTTCAATAAGCTGTGTAAGCACATTCTTGAAATTCACTGTGTCAGTCGTGTGGCATTTTGTTACTAGGGCAGCATGGTACAAGGGTGATTACGGAATTGCTTTTGACCAAGGAGAGAAAGTTCAGGTTCAGAAGCTCCAAAATGGCAACGTTTCCTAAGAACATGAGGTAAGGAAGCTTTTCCTTATACTTCAAATCTAAAAGAAAAAGCTGTTTCATGGAAAGAAAATCATGTTTTGTAAGATAGTTTAATGAAAGTAAAAAACGTTTGAATCATGTTAGATATTACATTAATGAACTCTGGACTAGCTAAATCTGAAGCATATAGCCTCTATATCCATTTGTTTTTTTTTTTTTTTTTTTTTTTTTTTTTGCCAAGAACCAGGCCCTTCTGGTCCTCTCAGATACCTGCATCAGACAGACAGAACATATAAAATAATGGAGACCATGGCACTTCATCTGGATGGGGAACAGGTCCAAGTTCCACAGCTATCCATGGCTATTACACACATTGTAGTAATTTACCCAACTCACATTTTTATCAGTTCCACCCAATTCTGTTGGCATTGCAAACTGGTGACTTAAAGCATCTAAAGGAGAAATGAAATTTCTAGAGCAGCACAACCAGTAGCACTCATGGAGAGGATTTAATAATTTATTTATTTATTGACAATTAGTCTGTTTTTCAAACCCAGGTTCTGCAAAGATATTGTGTAATACAAAATTAATTCATTCACTTGAAATATCTGAGATCTGCCAAACTATGAATTAATAATGATAGTTAGTCTTTTATGTCAAATCACTCTCACCATTTTCTCTCACCCAGGAAAGTTCATGACATTTTGTTATCTACTCCAAGGGAATTCACTGGACTTTAAGCATTCACGTTCAGCTGTGGACATTTTTGAACCCTGTGTTGCCTTTCACAGCAAAGTGATAGAGAGGGTGATGGCACCCTGTTTGTGCCTGTCTTCAGAGCTGTCTGGATGTTACTGTGTCCTAGTGGAAGCATTTTCAGTAGCTTCAATGAGTGCAGGATCAAGTGATTAAAAGTGTAATAATATGGGGAAAAAGCATGTGAAAAGGGATATAAACTGCATGCTGTTACAGACTGTAAAATGCAAGGGCACAATCAAGAAAGTGCAAACCAAACCAAATAATAAAAATAAAAAAAAAATAAAAATAACCCTCCATCAACCACAGCTGAATTTCAAAAAACAACCTATGCAATGGTAGAAAGAGTTGCTCTTATTTTGACCAAACACAGTCTGCATAGAAGAAGAAAACACTCCTAAGCCTTTCCCTCTAAGAAATCAAGAACAAATAACAAGACCAGAAAATGAGTTGGGGACAATAAATCTCAGACTGTAACCCTAATCCTCTCCCTGCACCCAAAACACCTGCTCATATGACAAAGCCTTTCTGGACACCTTCCTGTTTTAACTAATAATGACACTGATGTCTGGACTTTTGCCTTAAAGCATGTCCTGGTCTGAGCATCATATTGCAAACTTCACTGAAAGTTCTGCTGACCATAAGGTTGGTGCTATAGTCTTACCCTGCCTCTGCTTAAAGAAAGGACTTGTGGTTGAACACCCACCTTCCTTTGGTGCCCATGTAAAATGGGGACCTAGTCCTGGGAACAGAGGCTTTAAGGGTCCCAAGAGTCCTGCTCATTCAGAGATTTGTGTCACCAATAACATGGGTTTTACCACAGCAATGGAGGCTGCCCCTACCCAGGCCTCCCTACAGACATTTCTGCTAATGCAAAAGGTGTCTAGAGGTGAGGCTTGTAGTCTGAGACCTTGAGACAGCAGAGGACTGAGCTCAACCACACACACGAACCTCCTTCACTGACTGTATCTGCTGATAACCTGCAATGCCCATATTTCCTTTACCGCTACCCTGGAAATTACCCAGGACCCTCTCCACACCACTGCATCACAGTGACTGCCTTCAGAGTTCCCCTGGTGCCTCCACACCATATGAACCACACCTGCTTCCTTAAGTGAGCTGGAACTTTCTCCCTTCGAAGCACCCTGCCTTTGCTACCAATACACAAGAAATACACAAGAAACTATCTTAAGATCCCACCACAGCAGCTGATTGTGCCTGAGAAAACAGGAGGGGCTGCCTTAAAACATAGTACTGCAACCAAGCAAAACAATTTGGGCTTTTTTTTTTTTTTTTTTTTTTTTAATAGCATATTCTAAAAGAGCTGGAGGGATGTGCTCTGTGCTTATCTGCTTTCCAAATACCTTTTGCCTGTTCCTCATTAGTGCACATTAACACAAGCTGGGGAGACAACCTGGCATTACAAAGGACACTGAGGGATTATGAGTTGCTATGGTTTATGAAATGTAAATTTACATTTGAGTGCAGGCAGGGGACATCAGATATCTCCATTCCCCCTGCAGGGTTTTTTGGGAAATTGCACAATATCAGATCATGTAGTGGAAAATGCTTTCAGGCCTGAAGCATGAGGTAAGAAGTCAATGAGGAACAAAGAACACAAAGGTAATACTCTTCTGAATGACTGGCTGGAGCCTGACTCAAAAAAAAAAAAAAAAAAAAAAAAAAAGATATTTTGTAAATCTGATTGTGTGTTTTATTGATGGCACCTTCATATTCACATATGTGAAGTGAAGAACCTGGTAAGCATTTGATTTTGTGTGAGTTTTGCCAATGTGAGAAAAGCTATTTGCTGCTCAGCTTTGGCAGCTTTAGCTGAGAATCCAGCATGGTTTGACAGCAGTGTGCCTTCACATACCTGAAAAACCCTCAGATGGATTCCAGACAAAACAGAGCTCATGTTTTTATTCCCAGTGTTGTTTTCTGCGCAGGCAGGCAAAAATGCTAATGGAGCAAGGTCTGCAGGACATGGGTTGTTTTGCCTTTCCTGAACCCAGGGGTTCTGCTGGACATTGTCCATACCAGCCAGTTTGTGTCAGGGCTGAGGAAATGAAATCTTGAACTGGTTCTGTGAAGAGCTTTCTCCCTTACCACAAGTAGATTGTTGCAAGAGTTGCTTTTAACTTTCTACATATATACAGATGAAGGATAAGTCTACCCAGAAAATGAAAGTATGATTCCAACACACTTGAGTTACCTTTATTCCCAGTACTCAGACAGAGAACAATAACATCACACGAGTCTTAGCATAGAAGGATTTATATTTCCTAAGCTAATATGTTTGCATTTGACAGGGGCTGAACACATGCAAACAATCTGTTTTAGCTGAGCCATGGAAACCTGATTGCATGTGAGAGCCCTAAGCAGTCAGGCAATGACAGATGTAGAGCCAGGGTAGCAAGACGCATGTCTGAAGGGCAATGCCCAGAGCACAGACACCCTCAGTCCCAGAGTATTTCATCCTTGATGCTCAGCTCACAATGAATCTCATGTAATGGGATAAAGACACTGGCTGCTAGTGGGTTATTCCTCCAAGTTGTACACTGGGCTGGGACAAAGGCTCTCCCGTGGGATGGTGGGTGTCACCACCATGGGATTTGGCTCCACTGGCTGCTACTCTGCGCTGGTTGACACAAATACCCACCTCACCTCTATTTCTCATTTTATGCAAAGCCTTTATGTTCTTTTCCTCTGTTTCTTCTTCATTAAGTGAGAGGATAAACAATATTATTTGGTTGTTTGTCTGAGCTCAGGTAGCATAAGTCACTGTCTGATGCAGATGGTGACAAATGAGCATCTTCCCCTGTCAAGGGCAAAGTCTGTGGGGAATGACAGGTAGAGCTGAGGCTGTTTTGTTTCAGAGAGCATCTGAAAATCCTTCCTCTCTGCTTGCCTAAATCTGTGCTGCTTTGCAGAAACATTGCTAAGGGATTGTATGAATAGTGACAAAGCACAGGTTGCTTTAAAACGGTGATAATTCCCACATTAGTATATGAACAGAAAACTCCACATTATCTCACACTCACATATAGGATGAACACCTTTATTATTAGAAAGTAAATGGTATAAGGTTAGATTATATTGTGGATTCCACATATGAACTCAGCCTGACCCCTGATTTCAAAGTATTTCAAGAGAATACATCCTTGTAATCTGAATACATGAATAATCTGCTGTTATAAATGTGTAGCATACAGCTATTTTCTGCAGACTCTCAGATTTACACAACACCATTTAATAGATATCGTCTCTTGGCATTAGCTGGATCATCATATACTTTGGAAGAATTTCAAGCCTTATTTCATCTAGTTTTACAGTTGCTAGGATGCACAGGAGCACCATGGAGTCACGGCGCTCATGCTGGAATTCATCTAATCCCCCCGAGGTAAAGTGAATGTCACAGATAGCAGCCAGGTCTTCCTCCTCTGAATTGCCTTCACTGCACGGTCAGTGTCAGGAATCAGTGCTGATTGTGCTTGTGCATTTTTACTTTCATTCAATGCTGCAGTTATATTTCCAGCACCCCTGTCCAAAAGTAGTGGGTTTACATGGCAAGGTTTTGGTAGCAGGGAGCCATAGGGGTGGTTTCTGTGAGAAAGATCTAGAAGCTGCCCCATGTTTGGGAAGGGCCCCATTGTTTTCCAGATCCAAGCCAATAAGCGATGTTGTTTTGCGCCTCTGTGAGAGCATATTTAAGACAGGGAAAAAATGCTGCGCCACACAGCAGCCGGGAGAGTCAAGGGAGTGGGAGAACAGCCTTGCACCAAGGTCAGTGTAGAAGGAGGGGGAGAGGTGCTCCAGGCGCCGGAGCAGAAGTCCCCTGCGGCCTGTGGTGAGGACCATGGTGAAGCAGGATGTCCCCCTGCAGCCCATGGAGTACCACGGTGGAGCAGGGTTCCATGCTGCAGCCCGTGGAGGAGACCACGGTGGAGCAGGTGGCCCTGCACCAACGGAGGCTGCCGCCTGTGGTATAAGGTTAGATTATATTGTGGATTCCACATATGAACTCAGCCTGACCCCTGATTTCAAAGTATTTCAAGAGAATACTTTCCAAAGTATTTCAAGAGAATACAGTTCCTGAGCCTGTTCCAAACTGGAGAACGCATATTTCCTTCACTAGAATCCGCTGTGGCCTCCAGTATCATTTAACTTCACATATATGATTTCAAGCTCTTTGCCCCTTTAGAAACTTTCCAGAGCTTCCACTCTGACAACAGATGCCATTTGGATATACCAGGAAGTAAATCTTCCAGGCCTAGACTGGGTGGCTGACCTGAAGCTACTCATCTCCAAAGATACATGTTATGAGTACCTCTGCCTCATGCTGTCTAGCAGATCAGGTTTCTACAGGGCCAAATGGAAACTGTGATCCATTAGGGAGGTAAGAAAACAGAAAAGAAGATTAATCTTCACAAATCACTCCATTAATAAGGTAGCCAGAATTCCATAAATATCTGCAAAACTACCCAAGCACATAAGACCAGAAGGGATTTCTTTCATTGTTGTGCCCAGTTCCCCAGGTGCAGGGAATGATATGTTATACCTTTTATACCTTTATACCTTTTTTGGTCTTTTATACCTTATGACTTCTAGTACCTATTTCTCCCCTTCTGGGGACTTTTCCTCTCTTTCTCATATCATAATCTCCTTGTTGTCACATGGAGGGAGCTCACAGTATGGAAGGGTACTTGAAAAGAGGTAATAAGACTTCTGTTTATGCTATTTTTGAGGTCTTGCCCTATAAGCAGATGTATCTTCTGTGCCCAGTAAAGACTATTGCTGCAAAGCCCACAGACAGTAACGCCACAGTGGTTGGCATATCCATCTTTTAGATATATCCTCTTCTAGATGGGCAGAAATTCCTGTGGAGAATTACCTTTGTGGGTGCATCTATGGGTACATCCCACACTTATGCAATTGCATGCACTGCTGGTGTCAACAGTAGTTATGTCTTGCTATTTCACCATCATTACTTAATTTGCAAAACGTAGTGTCTGCAAATAATGTTTTATTTGTTTGTATCATTAACAGCAAGAAATTGTCCCCCAAAACAAGTCAAAATGCCCATCTTATTTATGATTATAGTTTATTTTTAATTCAGCATTTTGGAAACACTTGATTTGCTTTTATTGGTGTTCTAGCACAGAGCAATGTCCCACTATCATACTATTTATATCAGAAAAGAAATCAGCAAGGGCTAAATTTGAAAACCCGAAGTTGGATAGCTATACAGTCTGACTTAGCAACCATAAGAGGTTGCTTATAAATTAAGATGGCCTGAAACTGCATTTTTCACATTTCCTGTTATCACAGATGTCTTGTTCTTATGCCTCAGTCAACAGATATGCCAACGGTAAGGCAGCTACTAGGCTTTATATACTGGGTTCTAAGTCTGGATTACCAACTAGTTTAACCACTGTGTTGATGCCAAAACGTATGGAATCCTACAACAAAATCAAAGCAACAAAAATCAAAACAACAAAATGCAAGGAAAGCAACAAAAATCTAGCAACAAAACACATATTTAATTTGTAAGTAAATTTGTAAGTAATGTTTTCTGAATTTCTACAGAAAACATTACTGAAGTGGTAAGTCCATACTTATATCTCCATCTCTGCTCTGGTGTGGTTTAAGAGTCACTAAAATTTTGCCCAGTGTTCATAGTTGCACTGTATTCCACAGCCTTCACCTGAAACACCTTCCAGGTACAGTACCACTTGCAGAGGGCAGGACAATTCTGTCTGCTCAGAGCTAAAATTCATTAGTAAAGGGGCATAAAAACTGCCTGGCTGTTATTCATGGTGTATCGTGCCTGTAATAAAGCAGAGAACTCATCTTTATAACTTGGTGAATCCTATCTTTTCATAAGCAATACATTCACTTTAACTTTTTTTTTTTTTTTTTTTTTTCAAAGTAAAGGATTAAAATGAACTCATAAGACTCATTCAATCTCAGCTACACATTTAGCACCCTAAGTGATTCAGAAACCACATTCCTTCCTCTCTCTTCAATCTCAGCTACACATTTAGCACCCTAAGTGATTCAGAAACCACATTCCTTCCTCTCTCTCCTCTCCCTCCTTCCCCCAGAATCCCAGAATTGAATCTCACTGCTCGATTGGTTTTTATTTTTTTTTTCTGTTATTTTCTACTACTCTGGATAGTCAAAATTGAAGTGCTGTTTCTGTGTTGCCTGATTTTCTTCTTCATGAATTAATGAACTGTTTCAAGAGGTAAACAGCATGACTATTTAATAAAAAAAAGTACATCTACATTGAAGGATTAAACCAGGAAGTGAGAAAACAAACCTTCTGACACTACGGAACCCAATACATCAATTGTAATTATTTAACCAGAAGAATTTGTTGTGGTATCTTGTAGAGAATGTGAATACAGTATTAAAGACAATTTCACTCATTTCCCATAGGGATAAAAATGTCAATTTAATAAGACTGTTCCTAACAAAGAGAATAATAAACACTGTTTTTGCTAACAGATTGATGAAATACAGAATTGCTTGAAAGCTATTCTTGACACAGATACAAAAATAATAGGCAAGATAATATTTCCATTGCTTATGAATCCAAGCTTCACTTTATTGAGATCCTGGTGTTTTTAATAGATAAGTCAACATGAGTTTAAATGACTTCCTGTGGCTTTATGGTGTATTATTTCACATTTTCAATTGGGCAGTAAAGGCCTCTGAAGGAGAATGGCAAGGTGCATGATTTGTCTTCTACCCAGGGAGATTTTTGTGGTCCTGATTTGTTATGACCAGGGTGTGTACATCTCCTGGATGAGGAGGCCTCTAGAGGTTCCTTCCTCAGTCTATGAGTCAAAGACTCTACCTTTGAGTCTATGATTTGGTAAGATGTCCTACTTTACACAGACAAAGCAAAGACTCTTTGAGGCAGAGAGAGAACCCAAACCCCAATATAGCTCTCCTGCACATCATTCTGCTAAACTAATAATCTGAATCCTTCCAGGACCAAAGTCCATTTGCGAAGATTCCCCAATTCTTTCCCTCTTCTGGGAGGAAGAGTCTGTTATTAACTGTGTGGGGGTAAGTAAGAGTTCTGTCTCCCAGATGAGACCTGAATTCAATTTTAGATACAACTATAGTGGTTCAGTAAGTCTGTTAGTCCAAATTCAGCTCAAGTCAGGTTTAACTTACAGTGTTAGAAGAGTGTATGATTCTCCTGAAAGGAATTTGTGGCACTCTACTACGAGCAAAGTGATTTATATTGCAGTCCTTTATTATTTTATTTAAGATAGAGTTACTTTACAAAATCATGACTGTGGCAGAAAACTGGAAGTGAAAACGTACTATGACAGCCAAACTGTTGTGTTGTCCTTGTGCTTACTTCCTCTCTCTGGCCAAATGAGCATTTGATTAGCTGATATAAAGTCAGAGTTTCAGAAAGAGAAATGAGGGTAGACTCAGTGGCAGAAAACAGACTTCATTTATAGAGTAGCAGTTCTCTCCCCTCAGCTGAAAGAAAGTAACTGATTCTGAGCACTCCTAGTCTTTTGGAATATGAAGAATAAAAGCAAAACCCTGAACCACTTTTATGAGTTCTTTAGGAGATATACTGCCCAGTAAAAGAGTCAGTGTACCTGCTGTGTTTGGAAGAACAGAAGGTCAGGGACAGCAGAAAGAGAGCAAATAGTGTTACCTCACACATGGATGAGAGGTTAACTCAGGGGGCACTCAAAGGAATGGTTGAAAAGCCTAGAGGGGATTGTGCTGTGTTATGAATTTAAAGCTAACAAAATGTGATGACTTTGGAAAATCTGGTTATTTACTTGAGACATTGTCCAGATGTAAAAGATGTACCTCCAAGAAAATGAAAGATAGAGGTTTTCAAATAGTTCACAGCTGCAAAGTATCTTAGACTTTGAATGTTTTCTGGGCATGTTTAAAAGGTTAATTTTTTTTTTTTTTTTTTTTCCCAAAAATTGATCAGCTTGGTGGTCACTGTATTAAAATAATTAAATATTCTGTACCAAAAAGAAAACAAAAATCTTGGAGGAACTGAAATAAGAATGAATAGTTTCAGGCAGCTGGCCCATATTTTAGCAGAGTAACTCATAGAAGTAGCATATGGCACTTTTCTTCTAGGAGATGGAAGCTTCCATTTCACCAGCTTATAATGATGGACATTTAATAACTTGTAGAATTAACTTTAAAGCAGTACTGAAGACTAAAAATGAGAGTAAGGAGGCCCTAACTGAAAAAGACACATTGGCTCTAATCTTCTAATTTGATTTTACCACTAAATTTACAACAACTGTCCAGTTGTCACCATATATATATATATATACGTATATATATATATATATATATATACACACATACATACATACCGGTCTAATAAAAGACTGGGTAAATACTTTGGATCCAAAGGTAGGAAATAGCCTGTGTTCATCTTTCAGGCTTCAGAGACTGGCTTTGGTGGTATGACTTTTGTTATGCAGCATCAGAAATACATAATTTTACAGACAGACTGTCCTTGCTATTCCAGCTCCCCAGAGAAAGATATAGAGAAAGTGCATAATTCTCCTAGATGACCTCCTTAATTCAGGGTAGGAAATAGCTCTAGAAACAAGGCACACTTTGAACAGGCTAATGCAGTATTCCTTTTAGGGATGATCTCATCACCTAGCAAAAAAGAAACGTAGCCTCAATGTTTCTGGAAATTGAAGCTGTCAGAGGAGAATGGTTGTTTGCTACGGGAATTAAAAAATTACTATCCTGAGGAATGTTTACAGGAAAAAATACTAGCAGAATTCTACACATAAGCAGAACCAAATTGAAAATTCAAGAGAAGGCCAGGAGTGAAATGTGTTGGCCACCTTCAGATGCATAGTGGTTGTTATGTAAAAACCTTTAACATGCTAAAAATGGCATCATAACACCCAGGAAAGCTGACAAGAGCATGACTTGAAGTAAAAACAGTAACACAAAGCAAGTGCATTTAGTTATATATGTTAGCTGACAAGGATGGTTGTTACTCGTGGTCAAAAATAGTACATATGACAAATTTCTGCTGTGTACAGTTGAAATGATTCTGAATATACTTGATACCCATATGATACCTGATATTTAGAATTAATGAAATCACAAGTTTCATTCATGATTAACGATGCTTAGAACACAGGTTAAGCACTGTTCATGTGAATGTTTTTTCTAAAGGTGTTTAAAAAGCAAAACAGAGAAGAACCACTAGTAACACCTTTTCAAAACAGTGCAACACCAAAGATTTAAATCAGCATCTGGAAATATAACCTAAAGCTTATGTCATTCTCCAGGTGGGTGAGATATGAGATTTTGCATTATAACAAGCAGGCAATTGGGTCTTCTAGATTTTTGTTCATGTTCAAATCTAAGAAAAGATGAGGTAGTAGCGGAGTGTTAGTTTTTTTTGGTTGGTTGATTGGTTGGTGTGTGTCCTGGTTTCAGTTAGGACAGAGTTAATTTTCTTCCTAGTAGCTGGTAGAATGCTACGTTTTGGCTTAGGATGAGAAGAGTGCTGATAACACCCTGATGTTTTAATTGTTGCAGAGCAGTGCTTACACCAAGCCAAGGACGTCTCAGCTTCTCACTCTGTCCTGCCAACAGGCAGGCTAGGGGTGCAGCAAGAGCTGGGAGGGGACAGACCCAGGACAGCTGACCCGAACTAGCCAAAGGGGTATTCCATACCATCTGACATCATGCTAAACAATATATAGGGGTGGCTAGCTGGGGTGAGGGGGCCGGACTGCTTGGGGTTAGGCTGGACATCGATCAGCAGGTGGTGAGCAATTGCATTGTGCATCACTTGTTTTGTACACATTATTATTAGTGGTACTATTATTATTATTATTATTATTATTGTTATTATTATTTCCTGTCTTAATAAAGAGAGGGAGGGAGGAGGGTGAGCGAATGGCTGTGTGGTGTTTAGCTGCTGGCCAGGTTAAACCATGACAGTGTGGTATCATTTGGCTTTGGGTTTGCTTTGGGGTTGAGGACAGGGTGGGTGTAGGACGTCTAATTTTGTTTGTCATTTAGTTTGAAAGATCAGACTTAGCATTTATTTTCTCCATGATTTTAAAGAAAAAACAGCAGTGCTATGCTCTAGAAAATGGTTCAAAGTAGTAAATCTTAAATGGCCAAATTTTGCCCTTGTAGTTTTATATTTAATGTGCAATTTGCAGAAAAGGGTAGGATTTTAGACTCATGTCATAATTCTACTGTAAACTACAGTCTACTGTCATGCGTTGGCTGTTGTTAATTTTGGCAACAACCCATAGGATCCCTAGGAATCAAACAGAGGGGTGCTGGATGCTACTTCAAGGTCAAGTTCAACATCTCAAGATACAGTGCTGATGACATCCCTAGCCTTGAGAGGATTTCATCAGTCTGTTCCCACTGAATCTCTTGGACAGCACTACATATACATATGACATATGTTTTAATCTCCTATGATTAAGTGATTTCTACAAAAGTAAAAATGTCTCTTAAAGGAAGAGGTGAAGGATCATTCTTTTAACAGAATGACAGGTCTCTCACATTTCTCATCTTTTCCAGTGGCAGGAGCTGCTTTCTGTGTGAATGCTTTTTTTTGTATCCCAAATGAGTGTACTCATGTCAAAAGAAGGAGCTTCTCAACTGTTAGAATTGTTAACACAGAACTATTTAATTTAATTCCAGCAAATCAAGAAAAAGGTTATTAAGAGGGTATTAAGAGGTTATTCGGAGGGTTATTTTGCAGTCAGCATCCCTGTGTGATTGTTTATATAATGGCAGTGACTGGTTGCATTCTTCACATAAAGAGGATTGCTGTTAGGAACAGCTTCTTAACCTCTCTCCAGAAGGTTAGCTGGTGTTTTGTCTCCAGCTGCTACATAGGGTAATCTCTGTCACAATCCTTGTCTCTACCACGGTCAGCCGCTACTCTTGTATGATATATAGCTAGCAATGCTCACGTCTGAACTGAGACCTGCTGCGCTCTCCATGCATACCAAACAGAAAATGCTGGTCTCAACTGAATAAGTAATTTTCTATTAAAAGTAAGCTTTTCTCAGCCAAGTCAACAAAACTACTTACCTGAGCAAAGACTGCTCACCTCTTCTTTCACCTGCCTAATAAATAACTAGTGGTAGTTGTAACGGGAGAGTGCAGAAGTGGCACTTTCCCAAATACCGATGTATAAAATAAAAGTGTACTATTACTTCACTCCGTCCCTGTTGACCTGCTGGAATAACTCAACTGTAAGGCTACAGAAAAGCTTCCAGCAAGTCTGGACTGAATGTTCTATAAACAATATGAGAGTCTAGTAGGTTCACTGGTTGTAAAGCAGAGTCTTTGATTTAGGTACTTCACATTCACCCTTATCAGCATGTTAAGATTACTTGGCATTTGTCTGTGTTTTTTTTTTTTTCGTTTTTTTTTTTTTTTTTTTTTTTTTTAATAAGCAGTGGCTTCCTTACTCAATTTTTATAACTAGAAATAGAAATTCTTCATTCATTGATTTATGTGATGCATTTATGTGATGTTTAACATTTATGTGATGCATAAATGTTAAAATGAAAATGCTGACAGGTAGCTCCCTCAATATTTTTAGTCTTTCTCCATCCACCTTTAGAAATTTTGGACAACAAAATTTAAGAGGAAATGAAATCCCATGAGAGTGATTAGAAACAAGTTATTTTCTGCAAGAGAAAGGTGTTTAATGAAGATTAAATTGAAGGGCAGTGGTGGTTGTTTCCAAGGAAACAACATGTATCTCTATAAACTTCAATGAATCCCTTTTTCTGTTTTTTTTTTTTTTTTTTTCCTTTTTTTCTTTTTTTCTCCCCTGTGGTTGTTGAGGTGCATCTTTGTTGTTGTTGTTTGTTTATTTTCTTATTGAATTAATCCAAAGAAGGAATTCAGAACCATTTCACTTCTTAAATAGAAAGTGCAGTTGGAGCAAACAAGGGTGTTTAGATAAGTGCAGCAGCTAGTGCTTGGAAGAGGCAATTGCTGAATGGTAGGTTTTATTCCCTCCTATAGATGCTGCATATTTTCTCTCTGGTTTGTGGAATGGGATGGTGTGCCCTGAGTTAGCAGCAGGAGGAAGGTTGATATTGGCAGGATGTAACCTTTAAATCCTCAGCCAACTCTGTGCTGAAGTTTCCGTTTCACAAGCAAAAGGATGGCAGAAAAGAGTAAGGTGCCAAGTATTTCACAAAATAACTTGCGAAGCGGAGTAAGATGTTTTCTTTTCTGATATTTTCTACATCTTATAAATTGTAGCCAGAGATGATCAGAAGCTGTGAGTGGACAGGTCACGTTTTGTTTTTTCTTGAAGTCTGAAGGACTTAAGGGATATGAAAACTGAATAAAATAGGGACAAGCACAGTCTGTGGAGATGATCATAAAAATTGATGCTAAGATTTTGGAAATGTTATTAGGTTAGCAGAAAACAGACTGGTCAGGAATGGAATAGGGGATCCGTACAAGAGGAAGCTTGGCATTCAGTAATACTGAGAGACATGAGGGTAGGATAGCATCTGACAAGGAGAGGAACAACATGAAAACGGCTGGACTGTGACTAACAGTGTGAAGAGGACATGAGAAATTCTCCACCACACCTCACCATTACCAGGTATTGAAAGAAAATACAGAAATTATGTCTACAGAGCAACAAGGCTGAAAGCAGCTACATACCTCATGCTGCACCTGTGAAGTGTTGTTTGACACTGCCCTTAAGGAAAACTTGCAGAGATCCCCTATTATGCATCAGACATACGTGACAATGCACGTAGCACTCTAAGATCATGGGTGGCTTCAGAGACTACATATGATTTACAAAGAACCTAGAAAGATAATGAATGAGAAGAGTGTGCAAGTACCACATGCAAAGACCAACTTTTGGTATCCTCTGAAAGAAGCAGTGTGGAAACTGGGGAAGTGAACTGCTGAGAACAAAAGTGGGTTAAATGGGGGGTTGTTGTGAAAGCAAGATTTTGTAGAAGACCAGTCTCCCCTTAGAAACTTTTTTGGTAACCATTGAGCAGCTCACTGCTCAATGGGGACAGACAAGGAAGATAATTAGGAAGGTACTCAATTAATAAAAGAGAAGCGAATAAATAAGCACTAATTTAACATAAAATCAAGATGTCAAGAACAAAATTAATCAAGGCACACAGGGATAAGAGGAGAGAAATTTGCTAATTTCCTACACACCAAAGTTAGTGACCTGTGTAATAACAGGAATTGGAATGTATTTATGAGCATAAATTCAGCCTTGTGGGAAAGAAGGAAGCCTGGTGAGATCTGCATGACTGGAATATGAAAGTATTTTCCTATTACCTGTTTAGGAAGGGGTGAATAGACTAAATGGGAGGTAAAGTGGAATTCTATGTCAGAAATAATATTTGTCTGAATTACTGCCAGCTCAGAAGCAAATATTTCATGGATCTTACAGGACAATATCCTAACAGATACATAGTGCCAAAGACCACAAACCTGGGGACAAGCTGATGGGCTCTATAAATATTTACTTATAAAGTTCAAGAGAAAATGTCTGTTATCATGGACAACTTCAGTCTGAGTGATATACTTCAACAGTTTAATTCTGTCAAATATCCTCAATATGTCTAAACTCTGTAGAAGATAATCCTTAACTCAAAAATATTGTCTCTGTCACAATAGAATTTAACATCAGATGCCATTTTGACAGCTTGACTGGAATTGATCACACAGCTCAGAAGTCATAGGAATTGTGACCACAGCTCTGTGGATTTGAGTTTGGGCTCTGCCCAGAGAGGCAGAGTGATCATATTACCTCCGTGGTACATCATAGAATGGTTTGGGTTGGAAGGGATCTTAAAAATCACCAGTTCCAACCCCCTGCTAGAGGCAGGGACACCTCCTGCTAGACCAGGTGCCCAGGGCCCTATCCAGCGTAGACCTGAAGACCTCCAGGGATGGGTCACCCACAGCTTCTCTGGGCAACCTGTTCACCACCCTCAGAGTAAAGAATTTCTTCCTTATCTAATCTAAATCTATTTTCCTTTTGTTTAAAGCCATTAACCCTTGTTCTATCACTGCACCCCCTGACAAAGAGTCCCAGCTTTCCTGTAGGCCCCCTTCAGATTCTGGAAGGCCACTGTAAGGTCTTCCCAGAGCCTTCTCTTCTCCAGTCTGAATAATCCCAACTCCCTCAGCCTGTCCTCATAAAAGATGTGTTCCAGCCCTTTGATCCTCCTTGATGGCTCTCATTCTAATGTCCTTCTTGTGCTTGACGCCCAAGAGCTGAACCCAGGGCTCCAGGTGGGTTCTCACAAGAACAGAGTAGAGGGGCAGAATAACCGTCTTCAGCATGCTAACTACACTTTTTTTGATACAGCCCAGGAAATAACTGGCTTTGGGGGCTGAAAATCATTGGGCTGATATGACTTGCTTCTTGGTATAGTTGGGCTCTACTAACACAGCTGTAATGCAGTACTTGGTGTGAGTGGGTGTGGGAGGTGGGAGGACCATGCTTTCATAGAGTTTCAACCCCCAGCTCCTCTTACCACTGAGTCACGCTATTTTCCTTTTCACAGAGTTGAGGGTGTAAGAAAACTGTGATCTACTGTCTTTCACCATGGTCAGGCACTGCTGATCAGCAGATCAGAAGTATCTTTTGTTTGTGAGGCAGGATTCTCAGAGTTAGTGATTTTTTTCAGGTAGGAAAGTGTGAGAGTACACTATTGTTTCTGTATTGAGGAAGATTGTCTCCACTCCTGCAGGCACAGAAGAGCAAGCTTCCATCTAATCCAGAACCCAGCTTCCTTCCTTGACTGAAGAAAGTTAACAATGAGCTCTCACCTTTGTCTGTGAGCAACAAAGCATGTAGGTTACTGAACCATGCAAAATGAAGGACTAGAAACAAGGGGAGAACACTGAGGTGATATTGTAGGGCTGATATTCATTAGTAATAGTTCAAGCAAAGAAAAGAATCAACCAATATTCAGAGGAAAAAAAAGGTACTTACATGACAAGCTATATAAATGCTGATAGAAGGAATAAACCTTGACAGAAGGTTTAAGAGACAGCAGTATCAAGGATCTTCCCATTTCAAAGAGCAATATATTGACGGCCAGCACAGACTCATGCAGCGTCCAGCAGTGAGATGTGAGCATGTTAACAATCAGGCTTATAATGGCTAGTTCCAGCCCATTGATTTAGATAAACAATAAGTAAAATGTTTGGGTACTTGCAAGCTGTGCACCCAATCTTACTCTTGAGCCTCTGCAGTTGGTAAATGATGGCAGAATAATAAAAGTATTTTCAGTGTTACCCCCTCAGTCTTTAGTGTTTGCCTCTATGTAAAGCAATTGCACCTGAGCCAGATCATTTTGCATCTTGCCAAAATATTTGACATTGACTCCCGAAGAAGTCTTGCGGCTCTAGCTGTTCATACCATGGGCGATGCTTAAAAAGTTAATGTCCATTATTGAGATAGGAACATAGGAAATACTATTCCAAATCGCCACACTATCAGTCTTATGTTACTGGCTTGTTCAGAGTAAACTCATAATGGAATGGCACTGTGTTGCTCTGCTTCTCGGGGCTCTGTCCTTTGTATGAACAGTTTCACAGTGTCACAGAGCTGAGAACAGCTTTGACCACATCAGCCAGAAGTAGAAATCGCAATAAAAAAGCACAAATAAAAATAATGCTAAAAAAACCTGAACTTGAAGCTGAAAATGAAAATCACTGCAGCCAAAAGGCCAGACCGAAGAGTTAAAATGAGATGATGGTAATAATAATGATGTTAATTAATGTACCACTTGTATTACATAAATCATAAAGAAAAGAGAGAAAGTATGGATATTGAAGAACATAAATTAGGTCATAAACCTATAAGAGCTAGTAAAGGCACAATGAAAACTACATGGTCAGCAAAACTGTGGATGAAAAGGAGTCTCTGAAAGCAAATTTGGAACAAAAGAATATATAAAGGTGTGTTGCTTTTTGAAGCAGTATATGACATCTATGGATTTGTCTACAGTATGGTAGAAAAGACCAGATTCTTTACATATTTGGGCTTTGAAGAATAGTCAATATGCTGTTATAGCAGCACATCATTTACTGGTGATGATGATGGTGTGCTTTCTGTTCTGACAGTAACTCAAAGAAAGGTTAAAAAGTAACTATAGAAGTTGGGTATTTTTTTAAGCAGCATGTTTGGATAGCTTGCATCTGAGAATTTTAAAATGATGTTTGTGTAAAAATATCTGTTAAGAATCTCTGGATTCTTATGAAAACGTTTTTCAATAAAATGAAAAACATTAATGAAAAACATTGTTTTCCAATAAAACTTGAAACAGAAGCTAGTTTCAGAAAAAGAAAAAAAAATGAAAAGAATCCCAATTCTGTAAGAATATCTGAAAAAAAGGTAAAGTGAGGAACCTGTTCAGCTTACTGGGCCTGACAGTTCCAAAGAATGGCCAAAGCAAGGGTGGACTTGATTGTTTCTTATTGTCAAAGACTCAATAACATTAGGTAGTGCTAGTTAACTTGACATATCCTCTCAATGAGGTCATACATATTCTTGAAAAAGTAATAGTGTTGATACAAGCACAGAGCTTTCTCCACTATTTTAGACCATATGATCATAGAAATTAAAATATTACAAAATAAACAAAATGCACATTAATTGGGTATGTTTCAAACCTGAATCTGAAGCTCAGTGCATGAATTTCTAAATACAATCAGCAAATGAACATGATATTATTTGACATTTTTATTTACAATCTACTGAAAGGATTGACAGATCATATAAAGGTCATAACCCATAAAGATAGCATGTCCCACAGGAAGTCTGGCAAAAAGATTCCAGGAAGTATAATGTTTGCCATATGCACCATGGCTGAAGAGGACCTGGGGGTCATGGCAGGTAGAGACATTAAGATGAGTTCATTCTATTACTTTTCTGTGGCATTTTGTCTCATCAACAAAGACCTGAAGTATTAGAACTTAGGGTGAATTATTCACTGAACAGCGCACTAGTGTGGCACCATGCATGAGAAAACAAGAAGGTTCTTTCAAGAAGGGTTTTGTTAAACAGCAGACAGTACCAAACATGCACAGAGAAAGGATGAAAAGATTGAAAAAAAATCTTGATAGTGATAGAATCAAAGAGATTCTCAGCTGGCTTAGATTTATGCAGAGAAGATTAAGGGGATGAATTCATGTAGGCTTGTAAGCACCTACATGAGAACAGAAGTCTCATAATAGTGTCCTTCAGTACAGCAGACTGAGACATAATAAGATACACTGGCTGGAAGCTAAGGTTACATAAATCAGATGAGATGAAAAAGATGCATTAAAGCCATTGGTTCTCTTTGTTGCTGAGGTATGTTCTTGATCCTTAGAAATGTTTAAATCAAACCTACTTTACAGGGAACACCTGACACCACTGAACAGTTAAACATTAAATTCATGAACTGTGATTTCCCCAGTAATTTCTAACACTAATTCAATGCTCGGGACTCAGACTTTGATTTTCATAGTAGTCAAAGAAGTGAAAGACAGGTGTTGGCAGGTTTTCAGGTGCATTCCTGATTTTGATTCTATATCTTCATGGAATTTTATTTTTTTACTTGTTGTCATTTCAGAATGTGTTATGCACACATAAGTGAATGCATAGCTGGAGGAAGCTCATGACACCAAGAGTGTCCTCAGCAGGGTATAGAGTGGCCATAAGATAGAAAAGAAGTGGCCATACATAGAAAGCTGAACCAAGGCCTGACTTCCTTCTGTGTGCACTGCAAAATTTTCCTTTCTCTAAATGCACCTGAACATTACCAAACATACGGAATAATAAAAAATAAAAGAAGCTAAAGTAATCCAAGTAATCCAATAAACCAAAGAATGTAACAAGAGACTAAACTACTAAAACTGAAAATGCCACCATGTTCCAGGGTTTTATTTCTATTGCCATCTTTTGCATATGGGCAGGCTGTGACTGCCCCGTCTAGATTTTGCGTATTAGTATTGTGGCATTATTTTTTATTTTTATTTTAGAGGGAGACTTCCATGCTAATCTAGAGAGATAATCTCATGCAACAGATTTCTAGATTGCCAAAACCAACATATATGTTTCTGTCTTAAAAACTTGTGTTTCTTCAAATTCATCTGGAAACTCCCACACACGTAGTCTGTTTGTAGAATGAAATCAGTTATTTCTGGATAGAACTCTGGACCTTTCAGCAGTTTTGGAAAAAAAAAGTAGATAAGTGAAGTAATACATTTTAATTTTATTGAGGTAGCTAACCAATAAATATGGAGTTCTTGGTTATTGCTAAATGAATGTATTTCAACTGAAGTACCTCCTAAAATATTAATATATTCAACATATTAAAGAAATAAACTTAATAAACTTAGAACTAACAGCTGTGTGCTAAGTGCAATCTTTTCCATTCATTTTAGTTCATTTAAAAGTATTAATTAATGCAAATGCACAAAATAACAGTATATTTGTACGTTTTTGCTGTATAGAGTGTCTGCATTAAACTGATTTAAAACCTGCTTTAATTATTTCTCTTGATCAGTAGCCCATACAAATACTTTCACTGACTCAAAAGGAAGCTATTTTAGCAATTTCTGAATAAAGAATGCACAACATGCTTAGAATTTGAAAACTACTGTTGTAATTTCTATTATTACAACTGGATAATTGGGTCAGAATTCTGCTGCCTTAGCTCACATAAGGTTATTGCATTCAGGCCACAAGCTATTGTAAATACAAGGTGCTTGCAACTAAACTCTTGATTTTCTTTGCTGAGATACTAATGGTCTATATGATGTACCTTCATTAAAGCTGAAATCATTTTTATTGCTTCTCTTGTGAGTGTGAAATGCAACCTCATTGAAAAAAAAAAAAGACAAAAAAAAAAAAAGGCAGAGGTATTTAGTATTTTTCTGCATCAATCTCTTCTATACAGATCAAATTCAGTTAGGTGGTTAGAACATTCAGTATCGCAAAGAGAAATAAAACACCAGCACAGAATAGAAAAAGAATACGTATCATTGCTCTTTGACAAGTTGAATCTTTTCATAATGGCTGGCTCTGATGGATTTCATTCAAGACAGTTAAAGAAATCTCAAAGCCATTTGGGACTGAAGAAATCTCAATGCCATTTGGGATTTTCTCAGAGAACTTTCAGATGGGAGGGTAAGGTACTCTAAGACAAATATAGCTCAGGCTTTTCAAAAAGTTCTGGAACAAAACCAAAATGAATCTGTAAGAAGCCATAGGATAACTTAAAAATGGCAAAATCATGTCAAAATGCTAGAATTTCTCTTTGTAATAACATGGTTGGCATCATGAGGCAATAGTAGTAGTACTAAATCACATCTTAACTCATTTCTGGAACTGTTTCACATGATAAGGCAGAGAGGTTACCCTCCTGTATGGTGGATGTAACACTGGTTATCATAGAATAGAATCATCTAGACTGGAAAGGATCTCTAAGATCATCTAGTCCAAATTTATGTATTCAGTAGGAATAATTATCAACGTCCCATTTTCAGAAGAAATAGACATACTGACTGGGATTTTGTAATGTGTTGTTCTTGATCTAGATTAGGTTTTTACAATTGGGAATTAATTAGCTGTGGAAATACAGGTTGAGATCTACTTGGCGGTTCTTCATGACAAGAAGAAGAGATACCACATTGCATAAGGCTAAACTGGAAACTCAAAACACAACCTGCAAGATAGAGAAGGCAGTCCTTCCTCTTCAATAAGGATCAGAACATGCATTTTTATGTTCTGTAATTCCATACATAATGTTGAGATATGGAACAGTTCATAGGAGAACAAAAGGAACAAATGAACTCAGAAAAAATGCAATTTATGAGAAGATTTCAGAGCCTTGTACCACTTGGAGAATATTGAGGGGAAACAAGACAATGATTTTCAGATTTGCAAAAAGTTGCTGCCAGGAATAATGGAAGAATTTGATCTTCACCTCTGTGGTTAATAGGATGTAGCAGGCTGAAATTCTGGCAATAAAAGTTCAGATTGGATCTCAGGAAAAACTGTCCATTTATAAAGTTAGTAAAACTCTGGGGTAGGCTGCTTAACTATTGCATAGTATTATGCAACATAGTGTAATGTGTAATAATCCAGTAACCACTGTCCTCCCGACATCTGTGTGGCCAACAGACTTCTACAGGGGTCAGAGGGAGTCATCAGAGTGTAACAAAACAGTAAAATGGTAAAATTAGATTATTTGGGGGGGAATTCCTTGGGAAACAATTTCTCTAATAAACCTCCAGGAAAGTTCATAATACATTGGTTCATAATCATTCCCCAACTATTGTTTGCCCATGAGACTGATACCTGGTAGAGAAGATAAATAAAAAAATTTCAAATATCAAGGCATGTAAATGGAATTGGAAAGGGAACAGAAAGAAACGATCAAAGCAGTGCTTATTTTCACAAGTGCTATACAGACCCTGCCTGAAACTAGACCAGTATCATTTAAATGGGTTAGAAATTTGGATCTCCATGCAGGAACTGAAAGAATTTCCTATCTGGAAGACATCCACTGTTTGGCAGTAATACCTTGACCTAAATAGATCTGTCTAAGATGTGATTCTAGGATCTCTGTGACAGAAAGTCAGCTTGCAGTGACATCAGGCTTTGAGGTTGGGCTATGAATAATTGATAATAATAATAGATATAAGAAATTTAAACTGAAGCTAGCTGGGAAAAATACATTGTTTTACCAGAAATACTCAGGTGTCAAAAACTTTTCAATGTTTTCTCAGAGGAAGAAATATGACATGCTTTGTAGCTTCTCCTAATCAAATGAGAAAGGTTTGTCACAAAATAACCAAAGCCTTGGGATCAGGGCATTTGCCTGGAAGTTCTAGATTCAGGTCTCTATTCAGAGTTCCTGCTGAGGGATTTTATTTTATTTTATTTTATTTTATTTTATTTTATTTTATTTTATTTTATTTTATTTTATTTTATTTTATTTTATTTTATTTTATTTTATTTTATTTTATTTTATTTTATTTTATTTTTTTCCTGTCAGAAGACAGTGTTATTGAGCATTTTTAACACTGATAGCTTGAATCAAAGTTATTAAATGTGGAGGAATCAATTCATTCTGTTTGATCTCCACTGGAGAAATATTGCTTCATCCATCAGACCAGCATCAAAGCCATCTTTCTTCTACTTGAGATATGGCTTAGAATATATTTTAAAAAGCATATATCAGTTTGCCTTTTATTATTATTATTTTATGTTATTTTGCAGATAGTAGCTTTAACCTTGATTTTTAATAGAAGTTAGGTTCTTCTTTTCATACTTTCTTAAGTGTCTTAGCCCAGGTTGAACATTATCAGCCTGAATTTGATCTCATAACATTTTGGCACTGGGACAGTAAAACTGACTTCTAGTCCTGACTTAGACTGTTCAATCACTACCCAAATCAGCTATCATTTGCATTAATATAAAACATAAACACTTACATAACATAAACACTTGAGGGGAGTCAGTTCTTTTAACTTAAGACATCTGTGACATAGACATCTGTGCCTGAGTCATCCTAAAGTCCAACTGCTAGCCAATGGAGGGAAATTTATTGTACCAAATATATGTGACTATTTTAGGATGAGATGAATCATATTCTAAGAGAAACTGATACTGCACACTGACTGAAAGAAGTGCCTAAGACTGCTGGGAAGTCTGCAGACATGTACACTTAATCAGATTAAACTAACTTTTAAAGGCAATGGCTGAGACTAAGCCCTTATCTGGGCATATGGAAGTATATAATGAAAGCAAGCCCCAGTGTGTTCACAGCTTGGGTCCCTGATCTAGCTGAGTCCTGTACGCAAGCAATCTGATAGATAAATCAAAAAGTTAAAATAAACCATGGGATAAATCTAGTGTTATTACTACATGCCCTAAATAATTTAATATTATACTGATACTCTGGCCTGACCATGGGTCTTTTAGCTTCAGGTCTCTCAATACAACACCCTCTGCAACCCTGAATAGTCACAGAGTTGCACATCAGCCATCCCACTGTCTTTGCAAAACAGCTAAAAAACTTAAACCAGACTGAGAGTCTCCGTCTTGTCTGACTAACTACCCAAACCATTTTGCCAGCATTTATGTTATATTAAAGAACACCTTCAAATTGTTTCATTCTTAATTAAACTGCCTTGGACATATATTGATATGTTCTTGGGAGCATGTTTAATTTCGAGTGATTATTTTTTCCTAATTGTTCTTCTGTAAACCAGCAAATTCCCTTTCCAGAAAACATGAGATTTAGAAATCAGAACATTTGAGGGGTATTTATGATTACAATTTAGCTTTTTAGCTAAAAAAAATTAAAAATTTCTCACTCCCTGTGAGAAATAATTTAGTAAGACTGACAATAGAGTTCAGACATGTTCAGAAAGTCTGCCAGGCTCTGTACTACTTACTACAGTCAAAATTCTGTGTGTTCCTAGCATGTCTCATTATAATATTACGATGATGCTGCATAATAGTGTATTAAAATGGTAAAATTTGGAGGCCAGTCACTAGTGGCATTCCCCAGGGCTTGGTACTGAGGCCAGTCCTCTTCAATATCTTTATCGATGATCTGGATGAGGAGATTGAGTGCACCCTCAGTAAGTTTACAGATGACACCAAGTTAGGTGCGTGTGTCGATCTGCTCGAGGGTAGGAAGGCTCTGCAGAAGGATCTGGATAGGCTGGACTGATGGGCTGAGGTCAACTGTATGAAGTTCAACAAGGCCAAGTGCCGAGTCCTGCACCTGCAGCACAATAACCCCAAGCAGAGCTACAGGCTGGGAGATCAGTGGTTGGAAAGCTGCCTGGCAGAGAAGGACCTGGGAGTACTGGTAGATAGTTGGCTGAATATGAGCCAGCAGTGTGCTCAGGTGGCCAAGAAGGCCAACGGCATCCTGGCTTGCATAAGAAGCAGTGTGGCCAGCAGGTCTATGGAAGTGATTGTCCCCCTGTACTCAGCTCTGGTGGGGTCGCACCTCGAGTACTGTGTTCAGTTTTGGGCCCCTCGCTACAAGAAGGACATGGAGGTGCTCGAAAGAGTCCAGAGAAGGGTGACGAAGCTGATGAGGGGTCTGGAGAACAAGTCCTACGAGGAGTGGCTGAGGGAGCTGGGCTTGTTCAGTCTGGAGAAGAGGAGGCTCAGGGGTGACCTTATCACTCTCTACAGGTACCTTAAAGGAGGCTGTAGAGAGGTGGGGGTTGGTCTATTCTCCCACGTGCCTGGTGACAGGACAAGGGGGAATGGGCTAAAGTTGTGCCAGGGGTGTTTTAGGTTGGATATTAGGAAGAACTTCTTTACTGAGGGGGTTGTGAGGCTGCCCAAGATAGCGGTGGAGTCACTATCCCTGGAGGTCTTTCAAAGACGTTTTGATGTTGAACTTAGTGATGTGGTTTAGTGGAGGACTTGTTAGTGTTAGGTCAGAGGTTGGACTTGATGATCTTGAGGTCTCTTCCAACCTAGAGAATTCTGTGATTCTGTGAAAATTAAGGGATAGCCACTTGGATATGAATGAACAAGGCTATTGAGAGCATTGCAGAGAATGTAGATCCTGTTTGAATGTGCACAGGTTGTTCATGCAGAGTAGACCATTGTTCAGTTAGTTTTACAAATTGGTTTCCTTTGAATTACAACACTCCATGTGATGGCAACTAAGTTGATGGTCTTCACTAATAGAAGACGGTGCCCAGGAGGGGAAACGAAGACTTACCGCCCTTGGATGGAGTCTGCTTGTAAATAGTCCAATACTGAAACTCTAGCCTTCATTGGTCTCTAAAGTCTTTCATGAACCTCCTTTTGGTGGCATGCCAAACTCTTTGAGGTCTAAGCATGAAGAACAGTATTGCTTCCTGCAGCATCATGCTTTGATCCTTGAAATGTTAATTTTCATTTGAAGGCAACAGTCTGCTTTAATGTTGATGCTGTTGCTAATGATGCCTTTGATGTCATTATCAGTGCTGGATCAACTCTAAATGCTGATTTATCCACAAAGTTCTGAAGAGGCTTATAGAGTTTTCCTGTTTATTTCAGCTGGTCTTATAAAAGAGGCCGCTATCTGCTGGTCTTATAAAAGATATTATTTGTCTCTAGAAAGTTGTGTTATTTTTATTCACAGACCTTAATGGCCAGGTGGACTCTCCATCCTTGGAGACTTTTAAAACTTAGCTGAAAAAGGCCCAGAACAACCCTTTCCATGTCTGAAGATGGTTTTGCTTTGAGCAGGAGTTTGAACTACATGATATACATATGCATAACTTCCTTCCAAATTATATCAGTCTATGGTTTTATAAGGCTTAAACCAGGTCTGGTGGTTTTACCGTGCTAGGCAGCTAAACACCACAACCACTCTCTCACTCCCCCTCCTTAGATGAGGAGGGGAAGAAGTAAAGGAAAGAACAACTCACAGGTTGAGATAAGGATAATTTAATTAAAGAAAAAAAGAAAAAATAATTATTAAGGAAAGATTATTATTAACTAAACAATTTAACTAAAGGCAAAAAAAAAAAAAAAAAAAAAAAAAGGAAAGGAAAGGAAAAGGGAAAAGGGAGGGGGAGAGGGAAAAAACAAAACAAGACAAATAAAGGCTATGCGGAAGTGCAGAGGAAAGAAATAATTACTCTCTACTTCCCACAAATGAGCAATGCTTGACCACGTCCTTGAAGCAGAGCCTCAGTGCACGTAGCCAGTGTTCGGGAGGAGGCCTGATGTTTTCACAATAAGAGCCCACCCTCTTCCTTTTTCCACCTTTTATTGCTGAGTGTGACATCATATGGTATGGAATATCCCTTTGGCTGGTCTAGGTCAGCTGCCCTGATGATGTTTCTTTTCTCACATTTTTTGCCCACCTAGGAGGTGTTAGAGAGAGTCCTGATGCTGTGCCAGCACTGCTCAGCAGCAGACACAACACTGGTGTGATACCACTGCTGTTCTAGCTATAAGTGCAGAGCACAGCCCTGTATGGGCTGCTGCAGGGAATGTTAACGTCCCAGCCAGACCAAGTACATCAGGTAGATCTCAAATCTACTCTTTTGAGGTCTTTGTTATGAGGAATGTGATCAAATACTTTAATTCTGATAGTAGCTTGATCAGTTCATAAAGACAGATTCCCAGAAAACTATGAGAAAATATGAAGGAACACAAGTGAAATTGTAAAGGATACCACAAGGTTCCTTTTAACTGCTTTGGCTTCTCATATAAGAACTGAAGATGGTTTTCTGCAGGTCTGCCCATTTTGCATTTTGTCCTCAATGAAAAGAACAGTTCAACAGAGAAGTGCAGGGTACTAGATACATTTAGTGAAGAGTATATATGTGAAATGCATGTGTGTACACTGTACGATATCCAGCATAGCTTAAAGAAGTATCTCAGTGATGTGAAATAATGCCTCTCCTTCACGCTAGAAAGAGATCTGGGTATGAAAGAGTGTGTTGCAATTTGTCACAGCCTTATTATGTGCATATGTCTTTAGGGAAGTGGATGTAAGGAGAGAAAGAATTTTATCAGAGGATTGGAGCATGGAGATTTATTTTTACAGAAGAGCACATACAGTATCTTCAGCAGAAATACATAGTTGAATTTCCACTGTAGGGAACAAACATACTTTACATTTGAAGGAAATTTATAATCAATATCAAGTAAATTGGTAATACGGCATTTGTTACACCATTGGATTTGAAAGAAAGCTTTCATTTTCTGCAAGTATTTTGGAACATAATACTGTGCATTTATAATATCCATATCATAAATACCATTCATTTTAATGGTTCAAATATTTCCTTAATTGAAAAACAACTCCAGAGCAACAAGTGTAGTTGAGGTTTTTATTTTAAATAATATTTTACTTCACTGAAAATTAATGATGACTAGTGAGGGTTCATTTATGTAGTACAGTATAATTAAAAATGATGCACTGATTTGGGTTATTCTCTATGGCCTTGATCCTGCAAATACACATGTGACTAAGTTTATGCAAAACAGTCTTTATGCTAAGTTGCAAAGAAATATTCAATCATATATAAATCCTTAGAGGAAGTACTGTTTTTAAATTGAAGATATATACAGACATATTCTAGTGTTCAGGATGTTCTGCTGCATCCATATTGTTCTTATTGTAAATCTTTATCCACTCAACATCAATAAGAGTCCATATTTTAGTTTGCAGAAAGAAAACCAAACTTTATGTCTCTATCAAATATGGAAAATAAGATGGGGGAAGTGATGGATGTTTTTTTTTTTTATTATTATTTTTTTGTTAAGATTAATTGGTACCTATGGCTTTGATTTAAACTAAATTAACAGACTGAAATTCAAGAGCAGTTTCAATGTTGCCAACCCAATCCAGGACCTTATGGAGCCAAGAAAAAAAAAAAATATATATATATATATATATATATATATTAAAAAATCCAATGTTAGCTATTTACAGATCTTGGCTCACATTTTCTTGTAGCACAAATCAATTTGGCCTAGAATTGATTGGATAAAATGTGCTTCCTGACACCCTGTTCAGGTGAAAAAACCTACAAAAACATTTACATCAATGTTTACAATCATTTATAATATGATCTACTAAAGAGAATCAATCTCATAATTTTGTCCATAAACAGCAGTAGGATTTACTGGGGGGTAATCCATCTGGTGAGGATATAAGGAATTTTGAGATTATCAGTAATGACCCTTTTGCTAAGGTGCCTCTAGCAGTCTCTATTCTATATTGAACTACATGTTGAATCTCATGGGGTGTTGATGTATGAGCTCTGAGATAGAAGGCATGAACCTGCACCAGTCTGTTGAGACTTATTGGCTGAGTCAATCAGAAGTTTATCTAAATGGCTCTGAACAGGAGATAGCCTCAAGACACTGGACAGAATTAGTACGTGGCTGTCTGCCTCAGACCATGTAGATGTTACTGATAAATCCTCACCTGCTGCCTAGACGTAACAGTCTGTGCTGGAGATTTGCAGTTTCACATGCTAATTCTCTACCCCCTTCCCCTCCCGCCTTTTTTTTTTTTCTTTTTTTTTTCCCTGTACAAACATGATGATGAGAAAGCTCTATTTTATCTTTATCTGGTAGGCTTATATTAAAGGACTTCAAAAATGCATCTTATTGTAACTTTTAAAATTACATTTATGATCTCAGAGCCTAAACAGGAAACATGATGGATTCC
This sequence comes from Aythya marila, assembly GCF_965140915.1. Classification (NCBI taxonomy): domain Eukaryota; kingdom Metazoa; phylum Chordata; class Aves; order Anseriformes; family Anatidae; genus Aythya; species Aythya marila. The sequence continues at coordinate 66,842,749 of NC_139045.1, read as the reverse complement.
ATTCTTAAACAACAGAAAAGAACCTGCCCAATGCATTCTTTTCATTCACAGCACACTTAATAATGTCTGAGCAAACCTGTTTCCACAGGCTTTCTTCTTGACCACTAAACATAAATGCCATGGTGCTTTTGCAAAATGACCAGACTAATACTACATGTGTATGGTTAATGCATCATTTGTCATGGTCATAAAAACTTTAATGGATTTGTTTTTATTTGGGAACTGCATACTTCAGAAGCCATACTCAACAGAGAAGATAAGATTATTAGAGCCCATTAAGAAATCTTCGGATTTTAAACAAAACTTGAGAAGTGCCTCTATCTTATGTTTTATTTGGGTATCTAAACTTTTTGCTATGTTAGAATACACTTGTGCATCTTTACCACTGTTATTGTGAAAGCAGTATATTATTCTCATTTACTTTGTACAGACATTATTCTGACCAATTAAAAATTCTACACTAGTGACACAAAACTGTATTTCATGTTTATTAGAGAAGGTAAAGTCCATAGGAAGCACACATACTAAAGTGCCAGAGGACAAAAATATTATGCACACTTTCAGAAAAGTCCAAGCACACGAAGCCACACTTATAAAAACACATTACTCACTTGACAGTGAATGGGTCAGGAGCAACAGTACTTAGAACAGAATCAGAAATTCAGTAAAAGAAAAGAACTCCATTAATTTTTGTGAACATTTTATAAAACTTCATTTAAGATCACTGCAAACTAAGCAATAGATATTTGAACAGGACTTTGTTCATGGACATTAAAGTACATCTGTTTCTGTAAAATAAAGAATCTTCCTCTTCATTTACCTGTTTGGGGGAGTAAGGTAGCCCAGGCCGTGTGGTTCAAGCAATGCAGCTGCTTGCTGTGCTCATCTCCTGTTCACATTTATTTCAGCATTTTTCAGCACATCTATTTGGAGCAGAATTAAAGTGTTTGCCCTCAGAACGAACCCAGAGGAATGCACACAGCAAAAGAAAAGAGCAGCAGGTTTCTGCTCTAGCAGTGACCATACAATGGCTGCTGCTGATTTATTTTTTACTTTATTATTATTATTTTATCTTTTATTTGCTCCCATCACTTTTAAATTGAAGTTATTTGGTTTTAACTTCCCAAAGTGTTGGGTATATGGCTTGCAGTGTATTGTTGTTTATCTGTATAGGATTCTTTGTGATAGAGGGAGCTGTAGATGTACATTCTCAGATGTATTTCCTTCACTTCAGACCATTGTTTTCCCTTCATCATCTATTTCTCCTTCCCTCAACTTCTTTCACTATGACTTTTTCTTCTAGTCTCCCAATCCATCAGACTACCCCTAGTGCACTTCTGAAAACCCAAATATTCATTTTATCTTTTCATCACCTTTTCCCACTTTCAATGCTCTGTCCTTTATGTGATAGATGTGAATGGAATACAATAACCTGAAAAAGTTATTTCAACTTTTTGGAAGATCTTTCCTGCTGTTTACATAGCTCATTTTAATTCTTGGCTGCCTTGTGGGCTGCCTGTGCTGGACATACAACAACATACCACAGACTCCTTGGATCTTGCAGAAACGTTTGTTTTCTTGCCTTTTTTGTTGTTGTTGTTGTTGCATCTGAACTCATTTATCAAAGCCAAATGCTAAGCCAGAGATTAACATTTGGTTAGAACTTCCTGAGCCTGACTGGTAAAATGATTAAGAGAACAAAAAGACATTTTATGTTGCTGCAGAAAATGCTAATCTTAATTTTAACAGATCTAAGTTCTAAAGCTGAAATGAAATAACATTTTAAATGGCCAAATTGAATGAACTGAAAAATGCACCATCCGGAAAACCTTCCATCTGACTCCCAATTGACATCTTAACTAAATCATTTTAGTAAACAAATAAGAAAAAGAATTGAAAAGAGGAAGATTGAAAGACAATGAAAATGTCTGTGTAAAAGCTGAATCCCATAGTTTTATGAGTTCCAGCTGATATCAGAGAAAAGCAGTAATTACCAAGTAAATCTCTCATGCTCATCAAATGACTGGAAGGTCTTTAATGCTGGCAAAACAACTATAGATCTTCCCCAATCAACTTCCATATCACAAGAAAAGGAGGATATTTATCATTGTTGGACTTTTATGCAGTTATTTCTTTGCCACTTTGAATTCTCTTTTCTAATCCATTGATAAATAAACAGTTTTATAAATAATGTTATTTTAGAATCCTTTATAACTAAAGAAAGAAAGAACTACTTTGACATCCCAATCAAACACACTGTGATTGCAATAAAGTCTTACAAAATCTCACTGCCTATCCTCATTTCCTGTCCTCTTCAGCAGTGCTCCAGTGACAGCACCATGTCAGTATGCAAGTCATGGACAGTGGTCCCCTCTGATAGCAGGCTCTTCCACTGCATTTGGTCTGTTTGATCATCTGGTCTGTTTTCATTATATCTTTTTTTTTTTTTTAGTATTAGTTTTTTTATTTTCCCCATGTCAAAATAGCTAAAGCATCTTTCTGTAACATATCAAGATTCCCTTCATTAGTTGAAAAATTAGGTACTATTGACTACAAGCTAGCAAATAACCCATTTACATTTCTAACTGCCTTTTTTTTTTCATTAGTCTTGCAACATCGTGACATTCTTTATCATTTATAACACCTTACATAGGTTTTTCTCAGATGTGGAAAGTGACATTTTTCCCAGCCCCTGAACTGTTCATCTCTGGCCTGACAATTCATATTCCCTCTACATACATGTAAAAGTCTGTGTCTGATGAATAGAGTGGAGAATTGTAGTTGTCAGGAATGATGGCTTGAGTTACATATCTCTGGTTTTCACCTGGGACACCACCTCCCTTTTATGGATTCTCTTTTCCTAAAATTAAGGGATGTACCTGAGTCAGTTCATATTCAGTTCTTTCTAGTTCACCTGAAAATGTTTTAGAGTAAAAGAAAGGTAAGGTTTCTAGGGTATGCCATGATTGCAAAGACCTGTTCTAAAAGTACTGAAATGGAAAAGTTTATTGTTGACTTTAGTAGTAGCTATGGCAACACAGACCAATGGAAGCCCACTGAAGGCTTTTGTCAAGCAATACATTAATTTTCCTCTCAGGGAAGTGCTAGTCAGGTCCTCCAGGAGCAGAGGTCAGCCCCACATCCCTGTGGGAAGAGAGATGGACATGGTTGCACATGTTCCATGATACAAGTGTATCCTACACCTATACCATGGCTGCCACAACTGGCATTATTCAGCAGTGGGGTTGGCCTCTTCATGGGTGAAGTTCGTCCCTGATAGGAGCTGCAGCAATGACTGGCGATAAATTATTGGGGTAAAAATGTGCAGTGGTTCAGAGGGAGGGTGAAAGGCTGCAAGAAGAATAAAAACAGTTCATTAATGTGGGAGGGATTGGTTATTCCCTTCATCATCAAGCCACATTGAATATATTTTGTTTTCAGCAATTGTTTTGGTACTCCTATCAATCAAACCTAAAAATCTTTTATTTTACTGGAACTATTTGCTAGAATTATTCTCTTTAACTGAAGGCTTGACCACTAAGAAGGATAAAATGAACAAGTTCACCACCTCTCACTACATTCCTTGAGGAAGAAGGTGAAGATTTTTCATCTTAAAAAAATTACTTAATAAATCTTTGTAGACTGAAGAAGAATAAAAGCCCTAGCCCTTTTTTATGCACTATATACATATATATATATATATACATGAGGATAAATAATTTAGTTCAATACATCTCACTTCTCACTAAATAATTTTAGTCATCATTCAGAGAAATGCTGGAATGAAAATCAACTGAGCCACATTCAAATATTACATACATTTCACCTGATATATTTATTCATCTTTATGATTTCCACATGATTAAATAAAAGTACTTTCAGGGGAGAGTCTGGATGACAGTAGTTCAGGGAGGTGGCAAACAGAACACGTATGTCAACTCTGTTTCCACTCTGAGTTGCTGGTCAACAGATTTAGTGCAAACATAGGTCTTTCAATTTATTCAGTGTATGGAAAAAACAGTTTATATATACAGCTTTAAAAGGACAATGTACTGAGGAAGTCAAAACAATTTCTGATGGCTTCTGTAGATTAAAAGGTTGGCTTAAGTACGCATTACTGGAGGATAACTATTTAAAAAAAAATACTACAAATTAACCACATTTAAGATCTTGATTTAATGAATTTTCCTCAATTTCAAGTGCACAGTCAAAATCATACTATTGTGTAGTGGAATGCCTGCTGAAATAGCTATAATTTCTGAGATAATGAACATGTGTGATCTCATTTTAACTGCCAACTTCTAGAATGTTCAAAATGTTCTATAACTTCTAAAATCTTTTTGGATAGGTTTTGGTAAACTACATAAAGAAGAAACCACCTCCCTCTTCTGTTTTCAGCTTCAGTTAGAATTAAGATACTGATGCATTTTATTTCTATATGTTCTTCTCTGATGATACGAACCCACCTTCTTCCTGAGTGCATGTGCTTTCACACATTACACTGACACATTGATCACAGACTTGTGTCTGCTTTATTTATTTATTTATTTTTATTTTTCCTCTTCAGAAAAGAAAGGTTGCTTCATTGGAAATGGTTGTTTCATTGCTGTTAAAACCTATTTCCTCATCTGTCTGGAGAAGGTTCCAGTCCACCTCTCCTCCCCCCCAAACAGACCGCTACCTGACAGAACAGGAGCAAAGGGAAGGAATGGGATTTACAGCTCCTCCAAAAATTTTCTGTTTGAGAGGAGAAAGTATTTTGACTAAAGACAATTAAGGAACTCATATCTGGGGAGGCCATAGAGGAAGAATAATTCTGGATGTCACTTCTTCCATTAAAGATGTCTAAAAACATAAACATCTTTATGACAGAGAACACAAAATAGCATTTATTCTTCGAGTGACAGGAAACACAATGGTTAAGAGTCTGATATAAAAATATCTACTTAAGGAAAATACTAAATAAATAAATAAATAAGAAATAAGAATCCTCTGACACAATATCAACCAGATAACTCAAACCTTGAAGAACAAGCTAGAAATAAACTAATAGAACAATCATTATTTGCAACTCCTGGTGTTATTCCACCATCATTCATAGATAGGCAGAGAGTTAAAGTATTTCTGATAGAAAATCAAAAATATCAGAGTATTTTGCAGGAAAATATTGATTCCTATAGCATTTTCTGAGGAAAAACATTAAAATAAAACATCTCCATATGACTAAAACAAACATGTTTGAATATTGTAAAGGAGATGCATAAAATCTCATCTGAAGCTTGATTCATTTGCCTACATTTTGTCAACATAAGACTAAAGGTAGTGTTGAAATCTGGAGGTTAAGCAAGACGTGTTATGGCACTGATACTGGACATCTAGGTTTAGACCACTGAACCAGGCCTTTTTGTCTTGTTCCATTTAAGGATGAAACCAACAATTGAGAAATCTCAAAACATCATAAGAAATCAACATTTACCTCACCTGTATAAAATTACTTGCCATTAGTAAGGTAATTGTGTTTTTTGTTTGTTTGCTTGCTTATTTGTACCAAATTCAGCTGAGATCCAAAACATTGTAACTGATACAGATTAATAAAAATAATATTCTTTGAGTAAGATGCTTCGATGGTAAGGACCGGATTAAATATGTATGTTCACAGCAGGAAAATGTTTCTTATTATTAATTGTTCTACATTACATGATTGTAACCGGATCTATTTTTCTTGAAGAAGTAAAAAATCATAGAATCATAGAATCATAGAATATCCTGAGTTGGAAGGGACCCTTAAGGATCATCAAGTCCAACTCTTGACACCGCACAGGTCTACCCAAAAGTTCAGACCATGTGACTAAGTGCACAGTCCAATCTCTTCTTAAATTCAGACAGGCTCGGTGCAGTGACCACTTCCCTGGGGAGCCTGTTCCAGTGTGCAACCACCCTCTCTGTGAAGAACCCCCTCCTGATGTCAAGCCTAAATTTCCCCTGCCTCAGCTTAACCCCATTCCCACGGGTCCTGTCACTGGTGTTAATGGAGAAAAGGTCTCCTGCCTCTCGACACCCCCTTCCGAGGAAGTTGTAGACTGTGATGAAAAAGCTACATTATTTTAAAGAAATCTTTCTTCTAACGACTCCATTTTTAAAATATCTTTTCCAGTAATTGCAGCTGTAAAGGGGTGCACAGCAGTTTGCAGGGGACATTAAAGTGCCAGTAATTAAACACTGCAGGAATGAAATTTTGAATGAAGATGGTTTGCTGTTTTCTATCTTCAAAATGTTTTAAAATTAATTCCCAATAAATTCACATAGTTTTTCATTTCATATTCATTTTTTAAATGAATGCAGAATATCCATAAAAAGGATTCACTTTTTACCCCAAGAAACACCAAAGTTCCTGGAATAGCTTATCAGTGCTTATTTGTATCTCTTGTCAGTTTTGAGGTGCTTTATTTTGAGATAACTCACAACTCGCTGTAAAGGAGGCTGATGATTATAGGATTCCTCCACAGCATTGATTAAATTTATTCAGGTTAGAAATACATTACTCTCTTCACTGGTCAATATTCGTTCTCCTGAATCTTCAGATTTTATTATTTGATGAATTCTACAAACATGACAGAATTTTCAAATCTAGGAGTACTGCAAACTCACAAAACAAATGTTTGCTTCAACTTTTATCAGGATCAAATACCGAAGATATTTGAATATCATTCTATTTTCATCAAGGCATTGGAATCAGCAGGTAAAGGACAGCCTACTCGCTTTTTTTCATTGTTTTGTTCATTCAGTGCTCTCCTTTTGACTTTCAAAATAAGACAGGGGGACACATTTAGCTAAAATTCACAGGCATTTTCTTGAAACATGCACACCTATATGCTTAAATAGCTTACCAAGGCTATTGCAGAAAGATTTTGTCTTATTCCTATTAACATTGGATATAGATCTTTGCATACTGGTCACCAATTAGAAGCACTGGAGACTACTTTAAGACTACTTGAGACTACTTTGAGACTACTTAGGAGATCTTAGGAGAAAAAAGAGGGTTTATAAGCTTTGGAAAAGTGGGCAGGCCACTAGGGAGGACTTTAAGGATGTAGTGAGGCTGTGCAGGGAAAAAAATTAGGAAGGCCAAAGCTCATCTGGAGCTCAATCTGGCTACTGCCGTTAAAGATAACAAAAAACGTTTCTATAAATACATCAACACAAAAAGGAGGACTAAGGAGAATCTCCATCCTTTACTGGATGCGGGGGGAAACTTAGTTACAAGAGATGAGGAAAAGGCGGAGGTGCTCAATGCCTTCTTTGCCTCAGTCTTTAGCGACAATACCGGATGTTCTCTGGATACCCAGTACCCTGAGCTGGTGGAAGGGGATGGGGAGCAGGATGTGGCCCTCACTATCCATGAAGAACTGGTTGGTGACCTGCTACGGCACTTAGATGTGCACAAGTCGATGGGGCCGGATGGGATCCACCCAAGGGTACTGAGGGAACTGGCAGAGGAGCTGGCCAAGCCACTGTCCATCATTTATCAACAATCCTGGCTATCGGGGGAGGTCCCAATCGACTGGCGGCTAGCAAACGTGACGCCCATCTACAAGAAGGGCCGGAGGGCAGACCCAGGAAACTACAGGCCTGTCAGTTTGACCTCAGTGCCAGGGAAGCTCATGGAGCAGATCCTCCTGAGAGTCATCATGCAGCACTTGAAGGGGAAGCAGGCGATCAGGCCCAGTCAGCATGGCTTTATGAAAGGCAGGTCATGCCTGACGAACCTGATCTCCTTCTATGACAGAGTGACGCGCTGGGTGGATGAGGGAAAGGCTGTGGATGTGGTCTACCTTGACTTCAGCAAGGCTTTTGACACCGTCTCCCACAGCATTCTCCTCAAGAAACTGGCTGCTCTTGGCTTGGACTGGCGCACGCTTCGTTGGGTTAGAAACTGGCTGGATAGCCGGGCCCAAAGAGTCGTGGTGAATGGAGCCAAGTCCAGTTGGAGGCCAGTCACTAGTGGCGTCCCCCAGGGCTCGGTGCTGGGGCCGGTCCTCTTTAATATCTTCATCGATGATCTGGACGAGGGCATTGAGTGCACCCTCAGTAAGTTTACAGATGACACCAAGTTAGGTGCGTGTGTCGATCTGCTTGAGGGTAGGAAAGCTCTGCAGGAGGATCTGGATAGGCTGCACCGATGGGCTGAGGTCAACTGCATGAAGTTTAACAAGGCCAAGTGCCAGGTCCTGCACCTGGGGCGCAATAACCCCAAGCAGAGCTATAGGCTGGGAGAGGAATGGTTGGAGAGCTGCCAGGCAGAGAAGGACCTGGGAGTGATGGTGGATAGTCGGCTGAATATGAGCCAGCAGTGTGCTCAGGTGGCCAAGAAGGCCAACGGCATCCTGGCTTGTATCAGGAACAGTGTGACCAGCAGGGCTAGGGAGGTGATCGTCCCCCTGTACTCAGCTCTGGTGAGGCCGCACCTCGAGTACTGTGTTCAGTTTTGGGCCCCTCGCTACAAGAAGGACATCGAGGTGCTTGAGCGGGTGCAGAGAAGGGCGACGAAGCTGGTGAGGGGCCTGGAGAACAAGTCCTACGAAGAGTGGCTGAGGGAGCTGGGCTTGTTCAGCCTGGAGAAGAGGAGGCTCAGGGGCGACCTTATCGCTCTCTATAGGTACCTCAAGGGAGGCTGTAGCGAGGTGGGGGTTGGTCTGTTCTCCCACGTGCCTGGTGACAGGACGAGGGGGAATGGGCTTAAGTTGAGCCAGGAGAGTTTTAGGTTAGATGTTAGGAAGAACTTCTTTACTGAAAGAGTTGTGAGGCATTGGAACAGGCTGCCCAGGGAAGTGGTGGAGTCACCATCCCTGGAAGTCTTCAAAAGACGTTTAGATGTAGAGCTTAGGGATATGGTTTAGTGGGGACTGCTAGTGTTAGGTCAGAGGTTGGACTCAATGACCTTGAGGTCTCTTCCAACCTAGAAATTCTGTGATTCTGTGATACTTTAAGGCACTGACACTACTTCAAGACAGCACGCCAAAATTAAAGCAGCACTACCTATAATAAGAATGCTATATTAGAAACAAAAAGAGATATGACAACAAAATATGACTCTTGCTTTGAACAGAAAATGTAAAATATGTATTAAGTGTTGTTCATTTCAGTAGTAATCAATTCATAAATATACAGACATGGATCATTAGCATTTGGAAACAAACATTGCTTCTTTTCTAAGAGTTGAACACCTCAAGCACAGCAACTGATGCTTTTCATATTCCATTTCAGTATATTTTTGATATTTCTACTCTATTTGCTTCCAAAATAAATTAGGACTGTAATACTATCAATACTGTCCTTATAAAGTTTTTCCATACTCCCAATCACCCAATCTGACCTTTTAGTTTGTTCTTGAAATTCTGTTCCTTTAAGTCTCAAAGGTAAAAAAGAAGATAACATCCCAGTATATATTTTGTCAGTTGCTGATGGTTTACAAGTTCTTTTTAATCAAGAAACCACAAAAGAGGCCACTTCTTTTTCATATACATATGGCTCATTAAACATTCTTGGCAGTCACTGATACTGTTATTGGAAAGCCTGAATTAAAAATTTCTTCTGTTGATGGCAGCAATTGTTAAGGGAGAGCCTCCGATACTGGACAAGTCATTGCACACCCCATCATCCTGTTCTTTTCTGGGAGTTAAAAAACAAAGTACAGCCAACTGACATAAGCACTTCTGTCTTCCAGTTTTCAGTGTTCTCCTTGTGTTCTATCCATTCTATCAAAATTCATTCTATTTCCAGAGCCTGGTGTTTCCTCATTACCAGGTGTTTCTGAAGGCCTCCTTCTTATTTAGTCAACAGGAACTATTTAGGTCCTCTGAATACAGCCTAGATTACTGACCTCTAGCATTATACTAAGGAGGAATGGCACATATTCAGGAATGTTTTCTGTGTATGGAGCAAAAGCTTGGAGTTGCAGCCTCCAAACAAGAAAATGAGGCACTAACTTCTGGCCACCAACCCCCAGGCAGAGCTCCCCAACAAGCAGCAGTATACCAGGGACTCTGCTCTTGCTTAGGGACCATGAAACTGCCCTAAACATGTTCTGCAGCTGATAAAAAGCAGTGTGCTATGGCCCAGCTCTGCCTCTTGTCTTGTGAGGGACATGTGGAATGTCTACACATGCCTTGAGAAGGAGGAGCTGGGTGATAGCAAATGGGACATCATAGCAGAATGGCCCAGGCTGTTTTCAGAAAAACTCTGGCCGATGAAAATCACCATCAGCAACATTACCAGCCAGTCCATTACTACATGGAAGCACACAAAGGGCTTCCCTCTCCTGTCACTTGCAGTGGTATAAACCAGAATGAATCCTGTGGAATGTAGTCAATTCAGTCTGACATTAACCTAGAACAAATGTCTTTATCTAGCCTCTTTATGTATACTGAGAAACAGGGCTTTGTTGTTGTAATTATATTTTTTTAAAGATGTGAGTTGCATAAATCTCATAATCATTTCCTCTGCCTATAATGGCTGTAATCTGCAGTTCAAGACGATTCCTAATTAATATTAATTCCCACCCTGTGCACAGTGTGTTTTGGCAAGTAATTAGGTCTGAAGGGATGGCAAAACACACTGATCTTCAAATTTTGAACAATTTAATTACAGGCTTGTTTTCTGTGTGGAGCTGCATAAGCTATGAGTTGAGCACAGTGCATCAGTGTGGTCCTGTTATTGAGGACAACTCTGGAGTGAACAGCAGAGAATTCTCTGCAGGAGGGAAGGCAGACTGCTCAGGCCTCTACCCCAAAATCATTTGACTGAAATGAAAGCCAAACTATTAGTTATTGTGAGTGACCATTCATCTGGAGGCAGCTCTGTCAGACTGCTGAATTTGCTGCAAACGCCTTGCTAAGAGATGCTGAAAATAACATCCTGCAACAGGATATGTGTAAAATTTTTGAAAAAAAGTAGCCACTGGAATATTAAAAATTTTAAATGAGTTAAACAAAGCTGTCTTTATTATGGATCTACAGAGTAATCCTGGATGACTCCACATGAGAAACTACCCCCTTTACTCTTTTAGAAACTCAGCCCTTTGTTAGGCCAGGTTGGATGGGACATTGGACAACCTGGTCTAATGGAATGTGTCTCTTCCCATGGCAGGGGGATTGGTGATCTTTAAGGTCTTTTCCAACACAAACCATTCTATGTTTCTATATCCTTAAATTTATTGCTTAGCATTTTTACTCATTAAGCTTGACTGGCTAATGCTGAGGCCACCTGAAGGACAAGTTACTGCTACTGTTAAGGCCTATCTGTCCCAACCAGTCATTCACTACACGTTTCTTTGATGCTGCATTAGGGGATATTCACTGGTAGGGGAAGCTTTGAACCTTTTACCTGTCCTTTTAACACACATTCTAATGGAATACTGAAAATTAACACTAATAAGATAGCTGTTAAGCATCTCACTCCATTTTTAAAAGCCAATGCCTTTACCTAGCCAAAGTCATTAATGCAAAGTGATCAAAGTACCAGAAGGAACAAGATTGCTAATCTGTCAATAGCTTTCTTGACGGAGAAAGATAATAGAGGGAAATAATTAAATTTGTAATGGTAAGCAACAAATGCTTTATAAATGATTAAATGTGTTTTCACAGGTGTTTCAGAAAGGCCTTACTTGTAAATTCCTTCCTTGTAACTTAGCTCTAATTGAGGTGGATAGGATCCAAGATTTGCACCTGCTGGAATTGCTCAAGTATAAGTAGCATGAACCAGAACATCTGACAGGAGGTGCTCATGATCAAAGATCAAGAAAGAGCTATGATGCATTGGTATTTCCTTGCAGGATACTCCCAGCACTGTTAAGCATATTTGCCTACTTTACTATGCAAAGTATTTACTCAAATAATTTAATTATTAAATAATAATGGATCTTAAATAGATGTGATAAAAATGTGTATCTGTCTGATCCACATCTACACTCCAAATCCTTTCACTTGGCCCTGGTACACTGCTTCATTACTTACAGCTCCGTATTTCCCTGGGAGCTTATGAGTACTCCTACAGGAAGGCTAACATAAGAAAGGCAACATTAAGCGACAGACATGTCTTATATCCCTCTGCAACGGACACCAAAATGCATTTGAACAGGAATTCTCTACGAATCTGTTGGAAAAGAACAGTTGGTAGATGTTACAGATATTAGTCCATTTATAATAACAGTGCACGTACACTGGTATTGAATGTTTATGGTGGTACATTATGTTTACATAAACGCTCACATTTAGGTAGGGACATTTTCTGTGCTGAAGTCTGAATCAGACATTCATGACTCTTAAGCACTGTTGTTGAAACAAGAGTTTGAGTTACATTTTTGATTCTGCATGAAATTAATAAAACTTCTTCACTACGATTTTTTCTTTGTATGACCTAGAGTTAATTTGTATGTCTTCTGCATTTTCATTTTAAAGACTACTGATTGCCAGAGTTAGCTGAATCTTATAAAACTATGACAAGCAAGTAGAATACAAATAAAAGAATGTTGTCTAGTGCTAAGCTGGCTCTGTTTTCCAATAGCTGCAGTAACTTAAATAATCAAGGACTGGTAACAGATAACATAGTTTTTTGATTCGTTATTGTCTTCCTACTCCTAATCAATGATTTCACTGAGTTATCTCTTTTTGATCTGAACTTTCTATGAACTTGAAATCAACAGTTCCATTGCATGACAGATAATAGCAGGCTACGGTACTTGCTCCTACTCCTGCTGTGCATCTCTTGAGAGTTAAACTATTCTTATTTGGAAAAGCCTGTGTTCACCACATTTAGTAGATAATTTGTTCCTAAAGGTATACTGCAATTTTTGACATGTTTTGCCCGATATTCTTAAAGATTGCCATTAACCTAGCTACAAATGTAAAGTATAATTTACTGCACACTGCAGATGTTCAAAGTAAATGGATAAGATCAGAAAAAACACAGCACTTGAGTCCATACTTTTTGGATGCTCTGTGGAGATGAAAATAACAGCTTCTTCCCTCCCTCCTCTCCTTTCTCTCTTGCTTGCTCTCTCTCTCTTTCTTTTCCTTGATTCATCCTTACTTCCAAACATGAGTAAGAATGTGTAACATGAATTGAGAATAAATTTTATTACATCTTTTCTGCTTTGTAACATGCCTCCAATGAGACGTTTTCACTTTAAATGACTTGTTTACTGATATTTACTGATTTGCCATTTCTAAATATAAGGCTTCATTCATCAAAACACAGAAAGACATGCATAATTTGATTTACATGCTTAAGACCAAATCCAAAATAGACAGTAAAATGTCAAAGGAGTATCTTTGACCCATGGGTGATTCTCCAGTGGATTGCATAAAATGTACCGAGAGATACTGCTGTAGCAGGGAAGGCCCACAACAAGTCACTACTCCAAAATTATCCCCAATTTTGGGCTCCTTTCTCGACTATATCACTTGTAATATAGGCTTGAAGTAGTCTCAAGTTATCAAAGAAGTGAAATATTATAGCACAGAGTGAATACTAGAATTATTGACAATAATTTAAGTGCAAGTGTGAAAATGACTACCATCTAAAGCCAGGCTGGAACAAATGAGTGTCATAAAGAAAAGAGTAATATTCTTTATAGGGTTTTTACTAGTCCTTACTACTAAAGTCCAGGGTGACATCAGTGATGTGTTGACTTGACAGTGTACACACAAGACCCACTTGACAATAGTGAAAAGTGTCTTCCTGATTGAATTGTCCTTTCTGGCAGAGGGATATTATTCCCCCACAATAAAATACACAAAATATGCTGGATCTCTTCTGGTTGCATTACTAGAAATCAGGTAGTTTTTTAATGTGTATGATGAAATTCAGACTCTAAGGCCATATGAACATCAATTATACATACACACCATTAAAATGAAAACAAAACAAAACAAGAGAATTAAGTTTGCAAGAAAAATTAATAGCTTTAATGAAGAATGAATACATAAAGAATGATTTTTAATTGACACATTCAAGAAAGCTTTCAGATATGGCAGAAACTTTGTTTGACATTATACAAAAAGTATAGGAAACCATTTGTAAATTTTGTATTAATTCAGCAGAGATTGTTCTTTATCAAAACTAGAAAAGAAGACTGGATTAGTAATGCCACATGGGATGCTATTACAGAAAAAAAGGCAGGATAAGTTAAATCTACTCAATACATTAAGGCCAAAAAGTAAACAAAGACAAAAGAAATAAAGATAAATAAAGATAAAGATAAAAGAAAATAAATAAAGATATTAAAGATAAAAGAAATAAAGATAAAGATAAAGCAGTAAAAAGATCGGCCAAAACAGGATAAAAGGCGCTGTGCTTATAGACAGACACTGAAAGCTGAAACAGCAGCACTGAAGGGAGACATGAGAACATTCATCAAGCTGTTTAAAGACTTTATGGAGATCTTAAGCCACAATGAGGAAATTGAAATAAGGAGTAATGACTAGGGAGAAAATAAATAAATAGGAAAAAAAAATCTTTTAGAGGAACAAAGGAACAGAAAGGCAGAACATCTCAAAAACTTTGCAAGAAAATGCTTCAATTTGCTAGTAAGGAATGGCAAAATTTGATATCTATCTTGAAGAATTCTAATATGCATGAGCTTAAAGTAGCCTCTGAGAGACAGAAGAAAGATAAATTATCAAATACAATTCAAATTACTATAGAACAGATATAAGGAAATGAAAAGGACATCACAACATTAGTGTATGTCCCCAAGGTTTGATATGAAAGCAGGAATATAGAATCTTCTCCTGTTCCCTTGGAAAGTCTTCAGTCTAGCTAACTACACTGAAGCCAATTACATTACTACAAAGCAGTAGCTTCAGAGTTGCCATTCATTGCAGGCTTAGGAAACACAGTAATATTTGCTCTAATTGATCTGGTATATACAAGAGCTTTCTCTTGAATAGCATCATACAACAGTGTAAGATTATGCCTCTTGTCCTGAATTGGATGTGGCTTGATTTGATAATGGATAGTCATAGCAGGTAGTACCAACCCTGGAAGTCTTTCATGTGGCAATTCAAAACATTAAGCATAAACATGCTGTGAATTGGATGCAGCTAGGAGGTGATAAACCTTGGTAACAAAAATTGTATCATCTACCTCACCTTCACTGAAATCCATTGGAATGGATTCTGCTTTGTGATCATTACTGTGGAAATAGGGCTTCAAATATAAATGAACTGAGTAGAGATGTAAGGTCTTGTAGTCAAAATCCATCTCATAAATAAATCAGTTGAAAGTATGTGATGAAAATGGCTGTCTTACCCTGATGCCAAATAAACAGGCTGTACAATTAACAGAGATAGGCAATCCCACAGATAAACTATCTATACATAATTTTCTCTATTGAGAAGCTGAAGCTTTTACAAATTTACATAACCTTATTCAAAATGCAAATAAATGCATTCTTTATATAAGTTCAGAAAAATAAATTAATTCCTTCTTATACATATTACTGTGCTTACTATAATATACATATTACTGTCTTGTATGATTATAAAACACATTGAAATCAAGTGAAAGAGTCTTCAAATACAGTGCGGAGTCCTAGAAAAAATAATACACTCATCCTGTGCAAATGGCACAGCTATCAGTACAGGTGTCTGGGAAGGCTATTTAAAGTCTGACTAAATAAATAAGAAATGAAGAAGCCTCACAATGAGTACAGATAACAGCAACAGTACAAATAGTAAAAAGGAATAGGGGACATAGATCTATTTTTCATGACTCTCCAGTAATAGAGAGAATCTAACAAATATTTCAGTGGTAGCCCCAGGTTTGGTTCCAAAGGGTTGAAGCAATGGCACTCTTGGCAACAGTTATGGCTGAAGCAATCTTGTTGCAAAAGCAAAAAAAAAAACAAAAAACAAAAAACAACACCACCAACAAAAAAAAATACAGAAACCAGCCAGCCAAGATATGCCTAACTAACATTATCTGACTTCTGTTGCATGTTCTTACAACCAACAGCAATGATACTGCTTAATAAGAGCATGAAAAAGGTCACAAATATATGACAGAATGTCAGAGAAAAAAATGCATTATGGAGCCGAACTGATAAATTTCTCTGTCACTTTCAGATCAAACATAATACTGACTTCAGCATGGTGATTTAGTTCCTCACCAAGGTAAATAAAAAAAAAAAGGAAAAAAAAAAATGTTTTTGATTTGGTCTTGATCCCTAAATTGTTAATGAAATATTCTTTCATATAAAGAATTGGTTTCAAAAAGATGAATTAATTTAATCAAAATTTTGTCTTTCTCTGGACATTGTACTGCTTTATTTATTTATTTATTTATTTATTAAAGAAAAACTCCCTATTTTCTTACATTTAGTTTCTTTCTTTCAAAATTCAGGACAGACTACTTACTATTTACCTCTTATCCCATTTTGCTATTACATGGATTTATTGTAGCTTCTCTCTTTAACTATTTACAGAGATTCCAGCTAACTCATTCTACTTGATCATTACATCCTGAGCAGAGTTATAATGCAAATGTGTCTTTAAAAGTATACAGATGTACAGAATGTTTTGTTAGCAGTTTCTTGTACAGTTGATAAGAATGTATAATTTTCTTGATTGATGTAAAGCTTAGTTTGAGAGACTAAAAAGCACTTCCAGATGTTTAGTACATAAGGCTGTCCTGTAAACCTTTCTATTTATCTAATACACATTTTCAAAGTTACAAGGCGGAATAAAGAACAAAGTTCTCACTGAAAATCAGGAATCACCTTCTCTATTAAGAAAGAAAACTTTGTTCTTTTCTAGAGGGAGGGATTAATTTGTTGTTTTTTAAGCAGAAAATGGCATTGAAGAGCATTTCTTTAACAGAATGATTACAATTATGATGACTTAAAGATATATAAAGAGGTAGGTTTGTAGGGAGAGGTAGTATTTGCCTTTAATTCAGCTGATACAGGTGGGAGGAAAAAAACAGACACGCTTTCAAGCATACAAGTCTTTCTTTTCTTGAGGTCTTAAAACATGGCAAAGTTTGGAAGAGCTTTATCTCCAACTGGCAAAAGCTTTATCTCCTAATTCTATGTACATGGAAGCACAGTGTACACTTCTGGCAGGTGATGTTGAATTCAAACCAAATACAACCTAACAGAAGCCTAAAGCGTATCAGTAGCACTATTTCCATTGACTTCAGTGGTTGGGTGGATATCAGTTTGATAACTGCCCCGAAATGTGGATTTGATTTCTTTTGGTCAGCACTGCCAAAGATTATCCAGTGACAGGTTTTGTGATTTCCCAAGACTTAAACCCAGGTGCAGGTGGTGGGTCTTTTTGACCAATACAGACTTCTTGTCAGTCAAACTGAATTAAAGGTCAGTCCAACTAGAGAGCCCAAGTAAAGAAGAACAAGAATTAGAGACAAAAAGCTATAAGAAGTAGTTCTGCTCCCATGGGATCTTCTCAGCCTTCTGTGATGGAAAGTTTGTTGTGGATGAGGGAACCAAAGCTGCACACCATACAGCGGGTAGATGGGTATGGCACAATATCTACCGGATTACTTCAGGAAGAACTGGGCTTGGATCAACTTAAGCCAGGTCCAATCCACTGCCTAAAGGAGCCTCATCCAGTCTCTAACCCTTCCTCCCCACCTTTTTTTTTTTTTTCCATGGGAATATATTATCACCTACGGACTGTGAGCTCCAATGCAGGCCAATAGTTAGGAGTTATTAAGTATTGGAAAGCCAGTTTTGAGAATGAACAAAATACTGTAAGGAGAGATGCATTTGAATCAGCATAAGGGCAGGAAAGGATAAAGAGTAGAAATGTGCCCACCTATCTTGCCAGGTTTCTAGAAACCTTATCCTTTATGTTTTATATCAAATCACTGATTTTCAAAAACATGACTACATTTGATTTATCCACTGTTTTTCACTCTGCTCCTATCTTTGTCTCTCAGTAGACTAAGCAGATTTTCATGAGGGCAGATTTCTCTTATCTATGCACATTTTTAATTCCTCTCTGTATGGTGATATACTGCTATTTAGGCACAGAGGACCCAAACTGGATCTCATTTACATATATGAAAATCCAAACGTTACTTCACTGGCTCCAGTGGAGTTATACTGAAATGATAAATGTGTGCCTAGGGCTCACTCTGTCAGCACATACTAGTGACTGAATTATTTCAGTTACAGTACAACTCTGGTGTTAAAGAAATCACAACATAAAATGGATATTATTGCTCCCAATTTATTTTTAATTTTCCTATATCTTTTACAATTGACATCTCCTCATTAGAAATGCCAAATAATTGCTCAGACATTCACTTGTCTCATTCCTTTTGTTAAGAAACTTCGGTATTATTTCAGCAAAGATAAATCTCTATTGAAAAGCTCTTTTAATCTGAAGCCCCGAGTTATTAGCTGAAAGTTTATTTCAAGTTCAAGCTCATACAACTCCAAGATATACTTGCTCATAAAACTCAGTAGGATATGTAGCTCGGTCTGCTTTCCTAATTACCCTAAGGGAATTGAATATCATGGGGCTTATATATCCCTTTTCTAACAGTTAGGTTTTGAATTCCAAGTGTTCATGTGATTTTGCAGTTTATATTTATGATATTTTAAGCCCAGATGGAAGCAGTTTGATAAACATTCTCGCTAATGTCATCCTGCCTAATGTCAGTCACATTAGAGGTTAGACTTTAAATTCCTGCACCTTGTCCTCTAAGTTCATAAACACCATTATGAAGCTTTCAAATATGAAGAACTGACCACAAGTATTAGGAATTTACTTCAGTGGTTATTCAGCTGTCATGTTAAAAATGTGCAATTTACTTCCCGTTTGAACTTTACTAACTTCAAATTCCATTCATTTATTCTTCCTGAGGCTTGGCAAATGTTTTTAAAGGGCCCTCCTTATCAAATTGCTTGTCTGTTTAGGAGGACTTGAGGGGATATCAGATTTCTATTTCATTTTGTTCTGCTTGTTACACTTTAGTTGTTTAGGTAATTACTGCTTCTGCATTTCAGTTGCATTAGAAAGTTTAGCTTCAACATGATGTCTTTTCTCTTTTAGATGCAGTCACAAGGTGTTTGTTGGTTAGTTTTCAAACAACAAAAAAACTTCAGAGTAAATTGCTTATAAAATAGATTGTTAGATCATAATCTTCAGAGGATTTTTCTTTCGCATCAGAGCCAAGCATATTCAGTTCCAGCCCTTCATAATCCAGTCCACGTAACTAAAATAACAAAGAGAAAGAAAAAAAGGAGTCAGTGCTTGTTGCACCAAAAAGGTAACTGGAATCAGAAAATCCCTTAACATTCCCCAAAGACAAAGGCTGTTCTATTTCAAGTTGAGGACAATTATAACACCGAGTTATACAATGAAGGATAAGTTCTCCTAGGTTTATGTTCCCTTAAAACTCACCTTTTTGCATTATAAAGATTATGATCATGGCAGTAGTAAACAGAATGTTTCCACCAGACTGTGACCTTCCCAACTCCTAGGGACACTGCATTTCTGGGTCCAGATGGGGCACAGAAGGGAGGCATAAGACAGCTGCTCAGACTGGGAATACCCATAGGCACAACATCAAATTCCTCTCCTTAGAAGTCAGCAGGGTGATGATGAAGGATTTTAGGCAACTCCAAAATTAGGTAGTAGCCACGGAATCCACTAAGGCTGTGGTTTTCAGTACCACAAGACCCTGCAAGACCTGTCATACATATCCACCTCGTTTACCACATTTTTACAGAGGAAAATGTGGCCATCTTGTGCAAGCTGGTAACGTTGCCACACAACATAAAAGGCATATATTATTATGGATTAAAAGCAACTACTGAAGTAACTAGCTGTGGATGAATTCATACGCTGTCTCACCTTAAATGAGCACAGCTAATCCTGTGGGTAGCGTTATGCTACTGTTATCAGATTTATACAAGTACAAGCTCTCTGCAGCGTGGCACTAAAAAAGGCAAGCACAGAAGCAAAGAGACCAGTGGGACAGCCCTTGCTTTGAAGACTTGTGATCTAAAATCCAGGCACCAAGGAGGGCTCCCAGAAGAGGAACACCACATATATTGCTGTTATCTTTACATTAACGTTATCCTAATCTCATAGTGTTGCAAAGAAGCACAAATTATGGAATGCTACAAATTGGAAGGGACCTCTGCAGGTCATCTCATCCAACCCCACTTCTGAAGCACAGCCACTTACAGAGGTTGACCAGGACCATGTCCAAATGGCTTCACAAAGGCAATCTCAAAAGCAGATTTTAGGGGATGAGAGATGTAGGGAGAGTGGATGGAGGAAAAGAGGGTGGGAAGAGAGAATGTATTTTCCAGAGCAAGGCAGAATTTTCTCAGGATCACACAGCACAAATCACAGACAGGTTATGCTGAATTACCTACTTCTACCCTCTTTTGGGCAGGTTCAGCTAGAGAAGGCAGCGTTAAAGTGGCACTGACTTAGTTTTTGTTGTCATTCCTCAAATTTTCTTTCTAAATGAAGGTAATGTAGTCACAGGGCTGCCTGCAGAGGTCTGAGGATATATCGCGCTGGCTACTCGCCACGGGCAGAGGGGGGTGAGGCAAGTTCATGGCTCCACTCCCCACCTTCCCACCTTTGTCGTGAAGAAGCAGAGCGACACATCCACACTCCTCGTGCACTCGGACTACTGAAAACACTCACCTGTCTCTTCCAGAGACGGTCTGAGCAAAACTCTGCGGCCGCTCCGCCACCGTAACAAAGCCCGAACTGAGGGGCTACCACCTCAAAACTCTTTCCCACCCCGTCTAGACTCCTCTACCTCCACAACCACACCCCGACACCCCCTCGCTAGGTGTGTCACCGCACACCCCGAGCACACCGACCGCCGCCTACCCCCGGCACCCCCCGCCCCGGGCGCTCCCCTCAGCGCGGCGCCAACGGCAGCGGGCGGGCGGAGGCCGCCCCCTCGCGGCCGCAGCACCCCCCGCAGGCGGCGCTCCGCCGGCAGCCCGGCCTCGCCGCCGCCCCTCACGGCACCGCCAACTTTTTTCTCGGCGGGGGGCTCGGCAGCGCGGCGGGGCCGGGCGCTCGGGGCGGTTTTATCGCGTTTTATTTCCCCCCCCTCCCTCCCCTCTTCGCCGGGGTGGTGTTGCGGGCGAGGCGGCTTCACCTGTCGGGACTGAGCATGCGCGATTGGGAGCGCGATGCAAGACTAGGACGGAGCCGCCGGGCAGCCGCGACTTCGCCGGGCTTGATGCCGCCGCCGCCGCCGCTCCGGACGCCGCTCCCCGTCAGGATCCAGCGCCCGCCCGCGGCTCCCCTCGGCCGGGCGGCGCCTTCCGCGGAGCCGGGGGCTGCGAGGAGCCGGGCATGAGCGGGCGGGCGGCGGCGGGGCCGAGCCGTGCCCCGCTGTCCCCTCAGCGGGGACCGGGCGGGGGCAGCGCGGCCGCGCTCCGCTCCTCGGCGGGGCGGCGCCGCCCGGCTCTGCCCTGAGGGGTCCGGGGGAGGTGCAGCCGGGGGGAGCCGCGCGGCTGGGGGGCGATGAGGAGGGCGGCGGGGCGGCGGCGGCGGGGCGGCGGGGCGGGGCGGGGGCTCGGCGGGGCTCTGTAGGACGCCGGCGCCCCGCACACCCACCATGGATCTGCTGCCGGTGGGGAACACGAGCCTGGGCTCCCCCAACGAGAGCCTGGCGCCGGCCCCCTCGTCGCCCCTCCTGAAGCCTCCGTCCCCCTACTCGCCCGCCGCCGTGGCCAGCCTGGCGGCGGTGGTGGGCTTCCTCATCGTCTTCACCATCGTGGGCAACGTGCTGGTGGTGATAGCCGTGCTCACCAGCCGGGCGCTGAGAGCCCCCCAGAACCTCTTCCTGGTGTCCCTGGCCAGCGCGGACATCCTGGTGGCTACTCTGGTCATGCCTTTCTCCTTGGCCAACGAGCTTATGAATTACTGGTACTTCGGCAAGGCTTGGTGTAACATTTACCTGGCGCTGGACGTGCTGTTCTGCACCTCCTCCATCGTCCACCTGTGCGCCATCAGTCTCGACAGGTATTGGTCGGTCACGCAGGCGGTGGAGTACAACCTCAAACGGACCCCCCGGCGGATCAAGGCCATCATCCTCACTGTCTGGCTCATTTCAGCTGTCATCTCCTTCCCACCTTTGATCTCCATGTACCGGGACCCCGAAGGAGATGTCTTTCCCCAGTGCAAGCTCAATGATGAGACGTGGTACATCCTTTCTTCTTGCATTGGCTCTTTCTTTGCCCCCTGCCTCATCATGGTGTTGGTCTATATCCGCATCTACCGCGTGGCCAAGCTAAGGACCAGGACCCTCTCTGAGAAGCGTACAATGCCAGAGGGGTCCTCCCAGACTGAGAATGGCTTGAGCCGTGCTGCTGCGGGCTGCACATCCCTGAGGATGCAGCTGGGAGAGAATGGACATTATTCAGTGCACCACTGGCGTAAAGCCTCTGAGCTGGAGGACATTGAGCTGGAGGAGAGCAGCACCTCAGAGAGCAGGCGGAGGCGGAGCCGGGAGGAGCATCCCCGCAAAAGCAGCAAGAGCCAGTCCTTCTCCTACTCATATTCCTCCAAGCACTCTAGTAGCCGTCTGTCCCGCTCTAGCAACCGCTCCATGGAATTCTTCTCATACCGCCGTCGCCGGAAGCGTAGCAGCATCTGCCGTAAGAAGGTCACCCAGGCCCGGGAGAAACGTTTCACTTTTGTGCTGGCCGTGGTCATGGGGGTCTTTGTAGTTTGCTGGTTCCCTTTCTTCTTCAGCTACAGCCTCTATGGTATTTGCCGGGAGGCATGTGAGGTCCCTGAGACTCTCTTCAAGTTCTTCTTCTGGATTGGGTATTGCAATAGCTCCCTCAACCCAGTCATCTACACCATCTTCAACCAGGACTTCCGCAGGTCCTTTAAACACATTCTCTTTAAGAAGAAGAAGAAGAACTTCCGGCATTGAGCTGGAGGAATGGATTTGCCTTGAGCAGAAGTGGAGTTAAAAGAGAAAGAAAAGGCTCTGTGCTGAAAAAGAAGGGAGGGAAGAGGACATGGGGATGGGGCAGATTGAGTAGGACAAGGGTTCGTCCCCTTGGTGGTGCAGAGTGGTGGTGTGGGGTATGGGGATGGTGTTGGAGAGGCTGAGTGCATTCACGGTGGTGCGGAACGGCGACATGGTGCTGGAGCAGCTGTGCTGGGGTGCAGATAGGTAAGCAGAGCGTGGAGGGATTGTCTTTGAGCCCTAACAGAAGGCACAGGGAATCCACAGAGGAAAATAGGTTAAGACACTGAGTTTGGCAGGCATTGAGCTTATAGGGGCTCTGGATTTATATGGGAAAACAAGCAGAGGCATCAAGAGGAAAAGATTAAGTGGTGGAATAGCAGATCAGAGTATTTATAAACAGAGCGGCTGAGGCCTGTGGTGGACTTGTCCCACTAAGAAATTGGCTTTTGCTGCTTATTTGGGGAAAAGTGCTAGGTACCAGGCACTGGCAGTCTTTTCAGTTATGAAAGGATTTAAATGTTTGCCAAAAAACCCTAAA
Source organism: Aythya marila (assembly GCF_965140915.1). Taxonomy (NCBI): domain Eukaryota; kingdom Metazoa; phylum Chordata; class Aves; order Anseriformes; family Anatidae; genus Aythya; species Aythya marila. The sequence continues at coordinate 66,819,213 of NC_139045.1, read as the reverse complement.
GAACAATCCAAACTCTTTTCTAAATAAACCTTTGTACTGTTAAAACCTTCTGAATGATGATTTTACACAGGGCTTAAGTCAAGCATGGGGTTTTCTTTTTTTTTTGTTGTTTTCTTTTTTTTTTTTTTTCTTTTTTTTTTCTGAGGGGTCTTTTCATATAGAGTTGGGGATGGGAAATGTTTTTCCTATCTTCCTTTAATTTTTGATGTGTCACTGGGACAAACCTGGGAGTCTTGTATATTTTCATGAAATAAGAAAAAGAGCACATGCATCCCATGACCTTATTTCCCCCTGTTGGATTGCCAGGCAGTAAATTTGTACTCCATCAGTCTCAGATCAGTGGACTAAGCACCTTACTATCCTGCAGCAGGTAGCTTGTTTAAGACAAGGATTCTTTCCTAAACCAACTTACATTAAAACAAAATCATTTTGGTGAACTGAACTAACATTTTCTGAGGTAAAAGAAAAATGACAAATTTCCAGTTAGCTCAACTTGCATGTTCTCTGGGGAGCTTTCTGCCCTCAAAAGCCTGATCTCAGGGGCTGGATGGGTGCTGCTCTCATTCTCAGACAGGCAGTCAGAGGCACTCTGCTATGCAGATTTTCAGAGGAAGAGCAATCACCACACCACTTTAAAGGTCTTTAAATCCTTCATATTTATGGTCTTATAGCAACTAAATCGTTTATACACACACACACAGATACATATATATAAATGAGGAGCATACATTGCAGATCGTCAATGATTTGTGTGAACACATCTCAAAATGAAGGTGCAGCTGTTCCAAACCTTTAAAATTAATTCTGCCTTTTCTCCCTTTTCCTGTTTGCATTTTTTGGGGGATGAGGGGTGGAAAAATGTTTAAATAGTTATTATTAAAGCAAGCTGCATTTCCCAGGGATTTATTAAATGTCATAAACTGTAATGAAGAGAATGAGAGACAGGGGCTGGTGTCTGTACATTTCTCACTGAATGCATACTGAATGTGTAAGACTCAGCTGAACATTTACATCCCTTCTCCAGCTGTGTTGCTGCAAGGTGTGTATTCTGTTTGCAGGGGTAAATACTGCTCCATTTTGTTATGTGTATCACTCCTTCCATAGGCAGTACAATTTGGCATCTGCCTCAAAAGAACCTTTCCATGGTAAACAGCTCTTTGAAAAATAGAACAAAATCTAATCTAATACAGCAGGCTGCTTGAAACAGCTACATCAAATTTATACCTGGGAATCATTAGATACACCCTTCTTTAATCCCTCTCTTCTGTCTGAAAAGTGTCTGTAGCCTCTTTTCTCTTGAAATCTCTATGGCAGAAGTGGAAATGATAGAGCAATCACTTTGCTTGTTTCATCAGTTTTTCATTCATTTCACTTAAACCTGGAAAAGCAAGTTGTCGGTGGTTACTATTCTGGTGTTAATTGAATAAACAGTTTAACTTCAGGGCCAACTCAAGTGGGAGTTCTGCCTAAGTAAGGATGAATGCACCAAATGCATCTGAAGTTAGCTTGGTTTCACTAAAGAAACAACAGACACTTTCAGAGTCTTAAACCCATAACTTATTGGATACTTGGAAATAAGGCTTGGAGCTGTAAAAGGAATTGAGCTTTGCTTAGACATATGCACTTAAAGAAGGCATATTAAAACTTATTTTCAGCAGTGTCCCTTTGTAAATTGCAAATGTTTTGGTACAAGCATGTAGCTGAAATAGACAAATATGAGAAAAAGTAGTGACTGACCGAGAGGAGGAAACTATAAGCCATTTTCTCTTTTGTAAAATGGAGAATTCTTTTTAATCTGACATCAAGAAGAGCTGAGACAAGCTCAGATTGTTTGTAAGTAATGACATAGCTAAAAAGTTCAGGTTTGTCTAATCTGAATAAACTATATAATTGCCAGAGCAACCAAAGCAACATATGGTACATAGCTACTACCTCTGAGCTACTCGACGGCTTCATTAGAGATACCCATTCCTACCGAGACAAGGGTCTGTTTTTGTCACTTAAAGCTCATTCAGAGTGATTTCCCGGTCTGCAGACACACAACAGTTTCACTGTTGCACTGCTTTTGAAATACGATTTGTTGCCTGTAAGAACAATCCTTCCCCTTTGTTTTTCCTCAGAAAAATCAAGGAGTCTATGGAAATGAAATTTAATCAACAGATTTAAGAGGAGGTGAAGTGTGTAAGGAATGGCTGATGTGCCTTAAAAGTAATTTCTTTGCTATAAAATTATTCTGTAATTATAATAAACATAAAGGAAATAATGCTTCTATTTTTCTTTTGCCTTTCAAAATGCCTAAAAAGGGATTGATGCAGATACTGAACATCTATGTACAGCAGCGTACTTAAAAACAGGGCATTTTCTGTGGTTTTAATTTGTTTCTCATCACAGTTACTCATATGATTCAATGCCTCCAGAGGATCTTATTTCTTCTGAGCTAGTTAAAAAGTAGTATTCATCAATAAAGATGTGCAGTATACACCCCTTTTAAGTGCATTTCCCTCCAAATTAGTGAATACAGAGGATTTCTATAAATATTGTTTTTAATGTAACTACTGAATATGCTTCAAGGAAGTAAAATGGGGCTGATTTATTTTTTTAATTAGTGTTCTATTATTACTTGTAATAGCTGAAGACTGGAATTTGTTTGTAACATGTCATGTGTTGTTAACATTTCATAAAAAGTTATCAGCTCTGCAATTCACACTGTGGTTGTGCTTCCACTGTAAGTTGGCTAATAGCATTTCCAGGAAAAGTACAGTCAATGAAGGATTTACTAAGAAAAGAAGAGAAGATATTTTATGTTCTGAATGTGTCCAATTGTATCTCTGATCATATCTGATAAGCTGGTTGAAACACTCAGTCTTTTTTCTCTACTATTGTGGAAGAACGAAATGTTACTATAAAGCCATATTGATTTTAACAAGCACCTGATCTTTAAATGTTCATTTGCGTATTTCTCCAAGAAGAATATTTTCTGTCAGTCTCAAGTGAGAAGCTAATGTTTCATTTTCAAAATCAATTTTCTGAACAGTACCACTATTGGTTGGTTATTGAAATATCGAACAATACAACTTAGCTTGGGTAAGATCTCAATGCTGCTGTCTTTCAACTCTCTTCTGTGGGAGTTTTGGATGAGTAAGACCTGCAGAATCAGCCTGTTCAAGGCTTGGGGCAGATGGAAGATTCCTTATATATAGGAGATATGACAGGATCACAGCTTTAAATTATTGTTTAAAATAAGAATCAGGCCCTTGTTGTTCTGTGTGATCTCTCTTCAGAAGAGTCATGTTGCTCCAAGAACATTGACAGTTTCTGGGAGGTAAAACTGAGATGAAAGACTGCAATGCTAACAGCTTTACACACACTGAGCTTTATCACCCTTTGTGAGTAATCCCAGAAACTTCAGTAGAGTTTACTTGTGAATGAGGGAACTACTCAGTGTGGGCAACGACGTTAGGAGCTTCCTTCCTTAGACGTTGCTCTTTTTTTCAAGTAAATGTGCCTGAGGAATATAAGTAAACATATGTTTGTAAATGTACAGCTGATGGAAAGCAGTCCTCTCTGCTTCACATACTGTTCAAATCCATTGATGGCGTGGGTCGGGATTTCTCATTACAACAGAGCAACAAACCATACTGTATGTTCAGGATGAGTTGTATGGAGAGTATTTTTCTGATTGCATCTGTTTTTCAGAGAAGAAAACTGATGGTCTGTGGAAGTTGGTATTAGTTAGACCAGCATCTATTAAGTAGAAGGATTTTTTAGGGCATGTCAGTAAAATCATGCACTCCAGAATACTCTAGCTTTAATGTATAACTACAGACAAGGAAGGATTGTCTACAATTTGTGCAAAGTGAAGGCAGATGCTATCTGCGAGTTTGTTTTCACACTCACTCATTGTGATCTTGTTGAGCAGAAGGCAGCTAGAGGCTCTAGACTTTGGAGTGCAACGTGTTAGAGTAATTAAATACCCAGAGCACCAGAGGAATTAGTATTTGCTTACCCTCTTTGTACCTTAGGCAAACACACTGGAGGCTTTTTCTTTGCACATTAGCCAGTGCTCATTTACCTTCCAGATCTGTGGGTCAACTAGGCCATATAAAAGATGCTGTAGGAGGAGGAGATTGTTCACTTTAGTGTTCAAAACCTAGCTTAAGTTTGTCCTCTGTCCTTGAAACTAAGTCAAAATACAACTTGGCATGTGGACCCCAAGGGCCATGTATCATAATAATGCTGTACTGAATTCAGTCTACTTTTCACAGAAAGTATTGTTTTTTACTATATACCTCTGCTTTGGGACACAAACGAAGAGTCTGTCATTTAAGGCATGTGAGAAAGGGGTAATTAGCAGTTTGAAGAGTGCATTGTGAAATTTCTCCAGGTCACATTCTGGCTTTAATTTTGTAGCTTGCCAATCACTTTGAACTCCAAGGAAAGACTTAAGGAGGTACATGACATGGAAGTAGCAGAAATACTGCTTCTCAAGGAAGCAGAAAGTGTTCAGGTCTCTCAGAGAATTTACCAGATCCTCCCATAGGGTGATAACTCTGTTACTGTTTTTAATAGGAAAGGCTGGGGTATCTTGGGCTCACAGTGACCGTCATGCTTGGTCTGAATTTAAGTGAAACCTGTAGTTGGTGCACTGCCTGTTTTTAAGTTACGTCCTTAAGAATATTACCGGAGACAATATAAGTAGTTTCTCTGTCATGTCCTTCATCACAGTATCCCAAATGTTTAAATGATTTTTAATTCAACTGCACAACAGTTAATAATGTAAAGAAAGATTTCCAGTATATTACAGAAAAAAAGAAAAAAAAAAAAAAAAAAAAAAAAAGAAAAAGAAAGAAATAGAAAAGAAAAGAAAAAAAAAAGTGTAGTTATGGAAGATACTAGGAACTGAAACCTGGTCTCCTAGTCCTAGGTTGCTTTTTTTCCCCCCTGATCCTTTTTATTTTTTTTTCTTTCCTGGAAAACAAATTCAAGCAAAACTGCAGTTTGTTTTTAACTGACTGCATTAATGGTACTGTTTTTACTAGTAAAAAAGAGCTGTTCTGTCAATAAATGGCATTCTACTATAAAGCAATTTACTATGCTTCTCTGAAAAATCTAATGAAAAGTAAAGCAGCACTTAATTCAATTTGTCTATATGTACCTCTTCTAACAAAAATGTTTTATGAAAGGTCCTGAATGTAAAGTACACAAATCAAATGTAGCTGCCTGTTTCATCAAAATCAATTAGTTTTAAGTGTTTCAGCATTTTTGAGAACAGCAGTCATTCATTTTCTGTGATACTTTTTCTTGATAGCTCTCTGCTGACAGAGAAAGCTGTACACTATTGGGAACAGGTAAAAATGAGGATTTATATTTCCCTCCATTACCTCTGTTACATTATTTCTAATAAATTAAAAAGCAGGCCACAAAAAGTATTTTTTCTGGTGTGATGTCTAGCAAATGGCATGGGCCATAAAAACCTGCCTGGTTCTGGAATGTATGGCACACTCATACAGAGGCAAACCTGAGGTTGTAGGGACATGCTTCCTTTTTTTTTTTTTTTTTTTTTGTTCTTGGTGCCATTGACCCAAAATCTAAGATGACTTCTAAGGGGGAACAGTTTCAGCACAGCATCCCTTTCAACTCAGTCCACTGGAGAAAGAAATTAATACTGAGGTCTCCCACTTCCTTACCAAGTGCTTTCACCAACAGACTATTTATAAAGGTGATGCAGCTGAAATGCTTTTCCTTTAGGCACATAAATGTTTTATTTAATCCAGCTCTTTGTTTCTCAGTAGACTAACACTCTCGTTCCACAAGGACATTCTCTGTCTGGAAAGCAAATACATGTCAAACATTGGGAAGAATATGAGACATCCTGAAAAGAAACCCATCACTCCAGCTAAATTATGAAAGAAAAGGCAAAAGCTGAATTAAGGAAAAGGCTTAATCTTGTCTGTGTTGGGGATGTCCTGTCTGAGAGCTTCTCAGGTGAGCCTTTCACTGGATTTTGGTGCAAGCAGGGTGTGGAGCTGTTCAGCTGGAGCTCTTGAAGGAACAGAGAGGCACAATTTCAGGTGTCCAGCAAAGGTTAGAATAGTAAAATGTGAGCCTCTTGAGTCACTCCACACATAGCAGGAGAGAAGTCTCACTTTGTCTTTCTGTTCCCTGTTTGCAGCCTTTAAAGCAGTCCCTGCATGCAATCTGAGTGCAATACACAGCAGACTCTTGCCGAGCCTTTGCTTTGTATGCCTCAGTGTCTGATCTACAAAGGGTAGTTAGTGCTTGCCCTCCTCCCAGGTCTTCTGGGAGGATTCCCCAGCAGACTACCTGCGAGGTGCTTCCATGCTGTGTTACACTGTATGGAAGTACTTCAAGTGGAAGCATGCAAGGGGTGATGTTAAAAGTCCTTGACTGCAAGCCATACTGTATTATTCTTGGAGAGTTTTATCCCTGATAAATGTGTGCGTGCAGAGTTCTGACATGTCCATAAATGTGCATTCCCTAAGATAGGTATTGATATTTCAATATTAATATTATTTTAATGTTAGCTGCAATCTCTTTCAGTGATTAAAGGGAGACTTTAAGTCAGTCCATCAGACTGCTAGTTTTGAGTTGCCACATGGTATGTCAGTGGTGCATGATGTGCTGTTTTAAAAACACAGTTAACAACAGATTAAAGATTAAAGATTCTTGAATGGCTTTTTTTTTTTTTTTTTTTTTTTCCTTTCAGAAAAATACCAGGCTGATGAAATCAGATCTTTCCTTAAAGAATGTATCTGTTTTGCCCCATATAAAATGGGAACCAGGAATCTTGAATCAGCTCCTGCTGGTCTGACTGCTAGGTGGCTTGTCTGGCCAGCTCCTGGGCAGGCTGCTGGGGAAGGAGCCAGAAAGCCGAGACTTCCAGGCTCCTGGAGGCTGGGCACTCAGCGCTGAGCTCCATTATCACTGTATCTAAATACTTCATAACCTTTGTTATGCTCAGTCTGTCAATGCCTTTATGCATAATAGAGGGACTACCATGCCCTTTTTGCTGATGAGAAACCAAAAGATTAATGGCATCGAGGTAGGTAAATCTCAACAAGCTTCTACTTTATGTGGACCTTTCATTGTGAATCCACTATTGACTCAGATCCCTGCAAAACTCCAACGTTTATGAAGTTCTGCCTGTGCTTTAGAGATCTGCTTCTGGCTCTGTGAATGTTGCATGCCCACAGAACTTGCACATGAATCCTGCTAGGATACACAAACCAAGTGTTTCTCTCTTTGCTTGCCTCCATCTGGGGGCAGACCATTCAATTTGGCTTTCACAGAATAAGAAAAAAAACTAATTTGTGAGGAGACACTAGCATCACTCTTTTCTAAGGACTTTTTTTTTTTTTTTTTTTTTTTTTTGAAGTCACAAATGTTGGATTCATACTCACACTTTGAGATGCCTATTTTTCCTGTGTATTGAACAGGTACCCTCAGGGCATAACTCCAACCTATGATTTATACTGAAAAGGGGTGGACCTTTTCTGTATTCCAGAAGTACTACTGAAGAAAAGGAAAGGAAAGGAAAGGAAAGGAAAGGAAAGGAAAGGAAAGGAAAGGAAAGGAAAGGAAAGGAAAGGAAAGGAAAGGAAAGGAAAGGAAAGGAAAGGAAAGGAAAGGAAAGGAAAGGAAAGGAAAGGAAAGGAAAGGAAAGGAAAGGAAAGGAAAGGAAAGGAGAAAAAAAATCTGACCCACAATGGCAAAAAGCTAGGCACTGAAATAACCAAACTCATTTATGGGTCAAGGCTCAAACCGAGGCAGTGAATCAGAGAGAGAGACAGGCATCTTACATCTCTCTCATTTGTTTTGGGATCTGCCAGGTGTGTTGGGATATAATATGGATCACTGAATCATTCTTTTCTCATATTTTGAAAGTCAATTCCCTTGACATTACTGAACCTATGTCTTCAGAAAGCCAAAAATTACTTACAGCCCAATGAAATATAAATATTATAGAGTCAAGAAATAACATACATTACTATAACATTAGGCAGGATGGACCCCCTAACAGGCAACATACCTTTTGGGAACTAATATTTTGGGCTACTGAGAAACTCTGCATATATTTTTCAGGTAAAATGATCACCAAAGTGGGAAATCATGAGACCTTGAATGCCAGTTGAACATTTTGTACTGAGAAGGCTTCCTGACAGTATTTACCACCCTCAGAAAAGCCAGTCAATTTCCATCAAACTCAGTGGGAGACTTTTTGTAACTAAGGGAAGGGGTTTTCCCTACATATGGTATTAAAGTAGCAAAGTAGGTAGAAGCAATTTTAAAAAGTAGTCATGCATGGTAAATGCTGAAGGAGGAGAAACCTGTCTGTTCCTGAAGAAAGAGTTCAGCTGCTGTTCATTCTTACATAATTCTGCCATCTCCAGCTTGGGATAGCTGATAGTCACATAGGTCAAGACTGCCGTTGGGTTACCATGTTTTCAAAAATTGTCACAACTTTTGTGTGTATTAACTAGATTTTTGTTGTGGTAACAGTTACTATTATTGATGGAAACAACTTTTTTTTTTTTTTCTTTTTCTTCTTCCTCTCCCTTTTTTTCAGAGGAGAAACAAACAGACAAAAAGACAGGACAAGAATAACTGTTCCCTTTCTATTTTGGCAATGTGAAAATAAACATTAGGAATAAAAATAGTAAACATAGTCATTAGGACTTGTGAACGTACATTAACTATTTCATTCTGTGATTAATCGAGCACAAATCAATTAACTCAATGCACTTGCTTATCCCTTATTATATATGTCACAATAAAAAATCTCAGTTGCCCAGAAAGGCTGTGCTGCCTGTGTCCATAGAGGCTTTCAAGACCTGACTGGATAATGCCCTGCATAACCTGGCTTGGGTTCATATCAGGAGACTGGATTAGAGACACCCTGAGTTCCCTTGCAAACTGAACTAGGATTGTAGGAAAGCTAGGATTGTAAGAAATACGTGCTCCCACTAATAAACAAAAGGAAAGTACTTATAACTGGATAGCATCAAAATAATAGCCTATATATAGAAAGACACACATGCGTTGCTATAAGTGGGCAAACTTTGCTCATCTTTTCCTTAGGCTGTTTGGACCTTTAGGACTCTAAAACTTTGTATCTGCCATGTGCAAATGAACACTTTGTGCAAATCTAACACTTTTTTTTTTTTTTTTTTTTTTTTTGTGGGTCCAGGGCAAAACCTTTTCTTATTTATTTAGAATTAATTTAATAACTATTGACACCTATAGCATGTTTCCTTTTCCGCCTCTGCATCAATCCTTAACAGAGTAGAAGCGCATACACATATAAAACTATTTTACAGGTATTTTCATTAGAACTCAAGACCAAAAAAAAATTTTTTTTCCTAAATACAAGACACTATGTTTATGTCCAGAAAGTCAAATATGTCTTTGTGATCTACTTTGTCTGAATTGATGTAGAATATAAATCATAAAGCACCACGTCATGATTTATATAATTTCTGTCATGAGTAGGAAAAATAACAAGGAGATAACCATGTTTCCATACTCAACTGAAGACATAAATGCTGACTAATGGGAATCTCTGATCATGGCATTTGTTGCTTCATTTCTCATTCATTTCTTCATGGAAAGTAACTGACCATACTGCAGACATAAGTGGCATTTCAGAGGATCACGTGCTAGCTGCTGAAGTCATGGATATGTTTTCACATCCAGAATTGTAAATCCTTTTATTCTTTTCAAAATATAAGTCATGTTTCCCTGCAGTTACAATGCAGATGCTCTTGTAGGTTATGGCAGCATAGTTGTATATTACATATAAGTTATGAGACTGATACTAAACATATTGCAAAGCTAAAAAAGGTTCTTAATAAATATTTATAATCCTTGATTTAGTTTACAGGAATGCAACATAAAGTATCCATCTGCTCTGTGTCCAATCCAGAAAGAAATAGGATAATAGGATTCCCAGGGTCAGATCTACAGCAGGAGGAGAGGAGAGCCTTGCTGCAGTCCTAGTTGATGGACTCCCCTTCAGCTGAAGCCCACCAGAGTGAGGAAATGGGAAATCAACAAAAACATGATCCATGAACGACATCTGTTCCTCACTAGACCCTTTTATGGGATCATCAGGGTAGAGGTCCCATTGCTACTGTTGTTCAATGGTACTGTTCTTTTTAGTTATCAAACCCAAACACTTCTTTCTGCCCGCCTCTACTATTATTTATGTAGTTTCAGGGGTGCTTGGAAATAGTCATGGCCCCGCCTAGGTTCAGAAACTTCAGAAAACTATTGAAGGTCCTCCTCTGTCCTCAGAAACACTTTAAAAAGCCAACAGTTTTATTTAGGTTTTGATACTATTCAGATAGAATAATAATGCCAGTTTTAGACCCAAAACTTAAAATTCTGTTTTATAAAAAGTTACCAGCAGAGGCACTATTCAGGCCTGAACAAGGACTCATGTTTAGTTTCATTCCTGGTCTCCAGCCTAGTATGCTATGCACTTTGAAACTGTCATATAATCTGTATTGTTATAGGCTATGAACAATTTTACTTAGCTCATAAATAACTCTGAAAGTTATGGACAAAAAATGTGCTATAGAAGCCCTAGACCATTACTATTAGAAATACCTGTAATAAAAAACTTGAGAGTAGTCACTGAGGTATTATTTGTTAAGGAATTCGCTGGTCCTCTGCTTCTCTTTTAAATGCTTGAAAATTAAATGTTGTAATATGCATAGTCAGTGTCTACTTTTATATCTAACTTTCATAGCTTCCCCAAACTTGTACACTGAAGTAACTGTAAGAACTTTGAGTTTGTTGTTCTTTTACATATCTACAGAAGGTATTACAAAACTGATTATTTAATGTAGCTAATGGACAAAAACAAACAAACAAAAACAAACAAACAAACAACAAAAAAAAGATTTTTAAAGGAAACCTTGCCTTACATTTTCCTGCTTAGCTTAAGTTAATATTATTCATAAATACTCAGTGCAAATCCTCTTGCTGGCTGGGGTACAGCACTGGGATGAAGGCATTAATCTCGTGGGGAGCTGTGATTCTGGGATCAATGTATACATTGAGACTTTGATGTTTCTAAGGCAGCTCTTGCTCTGGAGTTTCTTATGTGCAAGCTCGGTGCCTGGAAGCATGATTCCTGCTCAGGATACAAATAATGACAAATTGTCTGAATGTGGAAAAAACTCTGGAATGATAAATGTCAACGTTTTGTCTACATATATCCAGAAAGCTGCACTCGTGAGGTTTCTAAATCAGTGTGCTCTGTTTGTGTTCTTTGAAGTTATTTTTATAACTATTTCCCAAGCAGTTGCACATCCTACAATGAGAACTACATATGCCCCAAGATTAAAATATCAGAAATAAGCCATTTTTAAACTGTGAAAGCTCTAAACAAATGTTGAGCACTTTCTTTATATGCTAGCTAAAAATTCAACTAAAATAATAAAATAAATAATTGGATTTTGGAGAAATACTACATATTATATATATTTAGCATTTTAAAAATGTAAGTTGATCCCTTAGGTTGACTTAATGTATAACTAAATTTACCATATGTTTTTAAAGCTTTTGTCTTAAAGTTCAATTTTTATTCCTTTTTTAAGGAGCAATGACACGCACACATACGCAGGTAAATAGTTCCATGAATAGCCTCAGGGTTTCTTGGCAGGAATGTAATTGTCTATGCACTGGCTGTAACTGAATTGCCTTCCTTAATAATGAGATATTGGTTTTATAGGCCCCTGACTGCTCCCCCTTAATACCCATTAGTTATTTTTTTACCTTTTTAATGTCCTTTTCTCTTTTTCTTCCTCCATCTTTCTTATGTTTCTTCCCTTTTCCACATCCCCGCTGCAAAAGTGCAGTGAATACAAGAAAATAAAGCAACAAAATGACTGTAAGCTGCCATTTACAGACTCCTATTTTCAAATAGAAGGTCCTGCAGTGCAATTGCTTTAAATGATGGTAGAGCTCAGAAAATCAAGCAAGCTCTCTCCTATCTTTCACAACGACACCTCTCTGAGGTAAAAAAGATTCTGCTGTCTTGTAATCTTTTAGGTCCAGAGACCTATAATATTGAAAAATAGTGATTTTGTTGTTGTTGTTGTATTTTTTATTTTTATTTTTTTTTAAGTATAGTTGGGAATAATTTTCAGTAACATTTTAGAAAGAGCAGAGGGGGTACCTATTCTGCAGTGTCCAACAGGTGGCTACTAGTCCATGGACCTCATCTTCTGAATGGTGTCTAGGAGAAACCAACCCATTAAATAAACATCATTTCATCAGTAGCGAAGCGAATTGCTCTATTGCAGATGATTTGGGTTTTCCTCTAGTGTTTTAGAGAAGTTTTAGTTCTGTGCTGGAAAACAGTATGTGACATTTCAACTCCCAGAACAAATGACAAAATTAGTGTCTAGGTCTACTGGGCTATTAGAATCTATGTGTTATGGTGTTGCTGGAATTATGACTGCAGTATATGTTGTCCAGTAGAAACAAATATATCAAATAAAATATCAAAATAAAATCAAATAGGTAAATACTGAAGAATTCATATCTCCAGCCTTCTTTTACCACAGAGTAGCCTCACAGTATTGATTAGTAAATCCTGTGAACTGTGGAGGAGAAAGTATCATTCATTCATGAAATGGAAGTAAACTGACACTGAGCAATTATCTTGAAAGGGCCAACTACTCATAATTCCTCTAGAAATAATCCATCATTATATTTGAACTTGGATTCTGGGGCTCAGAGGGAGAAAAGGGAAGGAGTTCTTCTCCGTATGGTAACACAGAGTTTATTTTAACATGCTCACTAATGTCTTCAGCTGCCTTAACAGCTGATGCCTCCTCTGCATGAGAGCAGAACACCAAAGCTGATAGAGGGTTTTGCTGGAAGGGAATGCACAGACTTTCATGATAGGTAGTAGCAGATTTCAAAGATGCAGAAAGCTGTTGCAAAGGACAGGAACAGGACTGGGTGGGTTGCACTGAGATATTGCCCAGCTGAATAAAAAACACAGCTGAGACAAATTAGCTAATGATGCTGTCTGGCATGACCAGGCAAGACATCCCCTGAGATAAGAGACAGGCTTCTACTGCAACACCTGGATCTTGAGCAGACTTGAGAGTTGGGGATGGTGTTATTAGTCTGGTCAGTGGAAGGAAAGAAACCAGCTACTCCTGAAGTTGTCAAGGATGAGGTTCTTTGCTTTGCGTATGGGTTCTTTTTCTATATTTCCCTGAGCTATGAAACATTTACTCTCCTAGGACTGACTTGGTTATGTATATCTGTGTGCTAGCAAATGGGTAAGACTTTCCTCTAAGCCACCCCACAGGCTATATTAAGTATTCAAAGACATTTGAATAATTAAAAAAAGCCCAAGCACCTAATTAGCGAATATGAACCCCTTTTTATACCAGTAGCTACCTAGCAGAACTAGAGCTAGCTTTCAATATAATTTTGCCTTTCTTTCAATTTTTTTTTGGTGTTATAACATTTTCAGATTTTTCAAATGGGTAACACTGAGGTTGGGACAAACTCTTCCAAGTTTTATGATTTAAAGCCCTTTTTTTCCCCTCAATTTTTATTCCTTTATACCTGTGTTCATTCTTCTGTATTTTATTTTATTTTTGTATTTTTTGATGGAGAAATGTAAAAAAAAAAAAAAAAAAATAGAATTTCAGACTATTTTTTCTTGAATAAGTTCTTAAAATCCAAACAAGAGAAACAGAGAAAAATTCAGATGAGTTACTGAGTAATAAATCACTTGTTGCAGAGGTATGGTTTTCTGTGTGCTTTTTTTTTTTTTTTTTTTTTTTTTTCCCCAAGATATCATTAGTTTCCATGCTACTGTGATTCCCATTTGAGCAAGTAGGAGATGATGTGGGTAGACAATAGCCATATTTCTGCCTCTGGTTTTATTCTTTTCTAAGAGTAAATTTTGTAATGCTTCTGTCAGAAACTAGATTTCATAAATGTTAACTAAATAAACTGCAGTGTTCCAAGGGGAAGATTGCCCAAACATGACTACAATTTAGCAGTTGCTTGTTCATACTATGAGCACTGAATATTTTTAGAAAGAGCCACTCCATTAGCATGGCAGAAAACTCAAGTTTGGAATTCAGGTATCTTCAATCTAGAGTAAAGAAAATAACTCTTGACAACTTTTTAAAATCTTGGTTCCTTGCATCTGATTCCAAGTAAAAAACACTACATTAAATCTTCATGCTAGGATTATAACCGATTTCTATTATTGTGGTTTTGTAGCTGTTAAATCACTTTGTGGAATCTTTTGTTGTCATAAAATAATACTTTTTTTTTTTTTTTTTTATTCAGTCTCTTCCATCAACACTTTTTGCTTTCATAATATGTTCTATCAATAAAGCATTTACTATCATTCAATCAGTGTAAACTCTGTTCAGGCTCATTTACTGTACATTTCTTGATGAAAAATTTGTGACAGCTCTAAAAGCAACTGATCAGGGAGTTGATTTTTAATCACATGCATGGGTGAAAGTATTTTACTAAAAAAGGAGATATGGAAAATAAGTAGATCATTATTACTGAAGCAGAGATTGTTTTATATTTTTATCTTCTAAAAAGCAGCTGAGAAGATCATTATTAAGAAGAGAATGTTATTTTTCAGAAGGATTTGAGGCAGTAACAGCTAGTGAGGCATTTTTATTAGCTTCAAGAGGGAATGCCTGTTACATAATATTAAAGCAACCATTTCAGGTCACAAAATTCAGAGCTAGATGTGGAGGATAAAGCATTCACGAGGACACATATTCAGAAATTTGGTTTAGAAACTTGTACAAAATTGACATTTCCAGATTTCTTGTGTTCTGTATAGACATTAATGAGTACTTTTGCTTGAATAAAGTATATACATTTAGTACATACATTTACTACATGATGCAAAATACTTTCACCTTGCCTTGGTCGGTATGGAAATATTTATTACTGAAAATAGATTTATATTGAAATCCATTATGAGATTTCAAGCTATAATAATAAAATATTTGTTTTAGGGGGAAAGGTCGTCCCCTCCCCCCCCCCAAAAAAAATCCGCAGAAATTTTGTTCTCAGGGCAGGATGTATAGAACAGTTTTCCTTCTTGTATTAAGGGGAGGAAAGTTAAACTTCATTTACAATAGTGAATGCATGTTTCAAGCTAAGCTAATTGAATTTCATCTACTTGTTCGCCAGTAGTCATGACACTTTTATTTCTTTCTGTTTCATCTTCTCCCCAGTAGGCTTTGCTTATTGGCACAGATGGATTCTGATATCAAAGGCAATTTCCAGTTGGCTTTAGGACAACTGTTATTTAATTGTTCCCTTTAACTGCCTTTCTCTGTCACCAGAAGCTTCTGAAAGTCTTGTATAAAAAAAAAAAAAAAAAAAAAAAAAAAAAAAAAAAAAAGGCTGTTGGCCTGCTGGGATATTTCTTTGGAGCTATACTAGTAACAAATTTCACCTAGTAAATTCCACTCTCACTGCAGCATCTTACATTTCTCCATACCTTTTCTGGTGGCTCATTTTATAAAGATTTTACAAACTAGCATCTATACCCTGGCCAAATCTAATTACCAGCACGTTGCAAGTAAGCAGCAAGTTGCACATTGCTGCAGCAACACCTACTTTTCCCCTGGGCTACTGAGGAGATCTACTGGAAAGGGGCTTGTGGCCTGGCAATGAAAGTGAAGGCTTTCAAAGGAAGCAGTTTCCATGACTGAAGAGGTCATTGCACCTCCTCATGTCACCACTTCCCATGGAAAAAGGGCAAGCACTGGATGGGACCATGGGGCAGCCTTCAGCTTTCTGGCATTTTCAGAGATGGTTGCTTGGGGAGGTAAGTTGATCTTTGAAAAGGGAGCAGAAAATGAAAAGGGGCTTTCAAAGTATGCCTACATGATGTCTGTGGAGGACTGTCTCTGTCCACACTCATGCTGGATTGAGGAAGGAAGCCTGGTTCTAGCCATGGTGGCAGGACATGAGCCTGTTTGTCTCCTGCCACATCGAAGCAAACCTGTGAGCACATCAGGAATCTCCATACCATGTTCCCAGCATGGGGCAAATGTGTCCTCAGTCATAATGTACAGACTGAACTGCTTCTGGGACATTGCTCCTTCTGTTGGGATGCATTGTACTTATGCTGGTAGGAACAGGTGTGTGCTGTCAACTATGCCATTGTAAAAAACGTTGTTTGAGTAGCTGGTGGCAATGAAAGAAGAGACGGTTTGTAATCCTACCTCCTTTCCTAGCCAGACAGGTCTTGGAAACTTTTTTTTTAATATTTGACAAATTAAATAAAGAATATGCTGAAGACAAATTTACTTCTTTCCCAATTAGTGGATCAAAATCGGCTTTAGCTTTCTGAGGGTCAAGAGGGCATGAAGAGGCTTCAAAGTAGGTTTAGATGTGTCCTGTAGAATATGACAGCAGCATTTCTTTGTGTACCATAATTATTAAAGAACTGTTGATTGACAGACAAGAGGTGTGTGCATTTGAGCTTCAGAGCAGTACAGTGTGTAAATAGGTGAGTAGTACACTGAAATATTGTTGCATTCAGCTGAAAAGCTGCAGGGATAATTGATCTTGACTCAAAAGGAAATGGAAACTTGAGCAGGAGGGATAATTTGGGGTTATCACATTAATAAAAGGAAAAGAAGGTGCAGACTTAGGTTATTTCTTTGAATATTATTTCACACGCTTACAGCAACTTATATTTGACAAGCCATCAAAGATGCCAGAGACAAAGTTCTCTGCATTTCCAAGCACACAATGTGCTTAGAAAGTAAATTCTTTTTCTGTAAGATCATGTGTCCTTTCTAAGCAAAGGCAATGCAAAGAGCTGTCTGTAGGAAATATCCCCAACAAGAGCTCTGTTCTGAACCTTTTTTGCATCTGAGTTTTATTTATGCCATGTGCTCTTGTGTGCATGTTTCCTGCTAGTTCAAGAGTGCATAATCAATCCCACAGAAGATGCACTCCTAGGCCATGAAGTGAGATTCAATCAAGGATACACTTCTGGTGCATTTAAATGGTCCTTAAGTAATATTTATTTTTATGCTGACATATATATAATCCTAGTAAACCCCTCAATCATGCTCTAAATATAAAGCTGTAAGCAAAATTATCCTACAGACAAATAAACTTAAGGATTTAAATTTTAAAACAGGAAACTTTTATGCTGATGCAGTAGTAACACTCATGGATATAGTCAGGGGCATCATTCATTGACAGCCAGCTCTGTGAAGTGGCTTGGCATCACAGTACTCCAATCTGTACTGTGCTGAACTCCAGTGTAACTCATAAACCCTCACATCAAGTCATCATCTCCCTTACATATTCCATGAGAGCAAAGAGCACATGTAATGAAAATGGGGGTCTGCAAAAGCACATGCAAAGCTGTTGGAAAAATCCTTAGCAGGGAGTGGAAAGACATTTTCTCAGGGTACTGAGCAGCTAATTGGGCTTCGGGAGAGCACCTCTCTTTCCTTGGTATTTACAGGAAAGGTCAATTTCCTGTGATGAAATAAATTCGGGGTAGAAACTGTGCTTTCTTTTCTGGTTGCTCAGGTTCACTGCAGTAGTTTGACCCCTATTTCTCATGACTTTGCTCTGACAACGGTTCTGCAGGGCAATCTGATAGTACAGTGTCTCTGTCATTCACAGGTGGTAACTCTTTTATTCCAACTCCCCCCATATGGGGAATAATTTAAATACCAATTTGTCCAGAGTAAAGAGTGAGTGCAACCCGGAACCTCCAGTGTTACAGCATTCACAAACAGAAAGGGGAAACCTGACCTTCAGTCCTGCACTCTTTAATACTTAGGCTGAAGCAGGAAGAAAGCCACACTTTCTGTGGCCCAACAAGCATGTAATTTTATTCAGCAGGGAACAGTTTTGACAAAAACAAATAAGAGGCAGGCAGGAACACACACACGCGGAGAGCTTTTAGCAAGGCTGTCAGTCATGCAGCAGGTAGACTCCAAGGGTAGAAGAGTGATCATCCACAGCCCTGAAGAGAGGGTGGGAGGAGGGAGATATTAATATATTCCCATACATTTTGTGAATAATGACTGTGGCCCCAGATCTGACTGGATTGAATTTACCATGAAAAGTGCAAAGCTTGTTTGACCGAACAGACTGCACAGCGGATTTCACCAGCAGTCTGATGGCATGTCCAAGAGACCCTTTCGGAATGATTTGTCCCACTGTTGCTTTTATAAATAAGCCAATATAATTATAAAATAAGCCAAATTATTATTATTCTCAATAATATAAATAATATTATTGAGAATATCAAGCTGTACTGCCAGTTCCATCTCTCTATATTGTTCACCTTGCAAATGGGATTGCTTGTGTATATTAAAAGAAACTTTATTAAGTATATATATATATGATCACTTATGGTGATCATGTTACTGCTACTGTTTCTATCTATTGAATGAGGTAATGAAGTAAGGAAATGAAACATTCTTTGGTTTTGAGATTGCTAGTTAATTATGCAGACAGATCATTTTCCCATCTTAAATCTAAATAATTCAGTTGCCATAGGATCAAAGTATGTGTTACACTGCCCTCAGTTTTCCACGCATTGATTCATCCTTATTCCCCTTAGCACATTTTCCCTTTGACTTGATAATGCTCATAAAAGCTGTTGGCAGTGAGTGTGGTCAGCATCCAGATTGCTCATTATCACGCTTATTGTTCTAAGCCTTATGTTTGCCTCCTCCTTTTGTAACCATTTCCATTTGAGAAGTAAAACCTTATCCTGTGTGTGAATCTGTGCAAGCACTCAGGAGAAAGGCAAAACTGTTGCATTTGTGCTGTACCATACAAAAGCAAATACTGCAAAATATTTTTTGTTGTTGTTGTTCATAACTTAAATTTGTGAAGTAAAATATGATAGCATAAATACAGATTCAGTCACCAGTGATATTTGTACTTAACTTTCTCTGCTATATCAGATCAACCACATTCTGCTAGAAAAATGAGACTTCTCAGAGTGAGTGTCTGGTTTAGTGACAATATTTGAGGGCCAGTGGTGTTAAACTAATGAACTTGGGTGTTACAAGCCAAGGACCTTTTTGTTCACTGCTACACTTTTCACACAGCATCACTCTACTGAAGCCTGATGAGTTGCCCCAGGTTAAGAGTGACACAAGTCTGGTTCTCCAGTTACACAAGTCAGGTTCTCAAGTTACTTGCTAGCAGAGAGAGAGCAGTCTTCCCCGTGTCAGTCTATAATTGTATTTTTTAGACACTGTACATTTATAGAGAGCTCCACATGGAAGGACACACTCGGAGTCATTCCTGATAGTTTTGAATTTTTTTAGTAATGTATTCCAAAAGGCTCTTTGTGCCAAAGTCTTTCAAGCAGTTCCTTTAATCACCTTATACTATCCTTATGCACATGGATATATACTATTAAATCTCTTTTTATCCTCTTTTCCTTAACAAAGAATTATTTTCTATATTTATCTTGTCTAACAATGAAGTCCCAACTATATGGAAGCGTCTTGTTTCTTTCACATTAAACATAAATAGCAATAAAAATAGTCTTTTCTATGACTAGTTCACCCAGCTCTAAAATAAGTTACTTGAATAAACATTGTTTTACTATTTTAATGCAGTTTTAAATGGTTTTCACAGTGAATGATTTATTTTATTTTATTTTATTTTATTTTATTTTATTTTATTTTATTTTATTTTATTTTATTTTATTTTATTTATTTTTTTTTTCTACTAATTGTAAAACTGATGAGAATATTCCTTGTTACACAGAAAAATTCTATTTCACAATTTGCTTTGGGTAGAAACTTACAATTCTCTAATTCAGCTTATTTTAAGATGTACCTAAAATTCTTCCAGAAGAAAGAAAAGTGAGACTAGAGCAGATGGCCATTTTTATCAGAACAAAATTTTTGTCAGATCACAATATATTTAATGACACAGCTCTATTTTTAGGTCTCACACTTGTTTTTGTTTGATTAAAAATATTAAAATTTAAATCTCAGTTAATGAAATTGAAAATTGCCAGTTCTACTCAGAAGCAAAAGTTCTCAGCCTTCCTTGACTTCACACATCTGTTGGCTTTACCACTGAGTCACCTTGTTTTATCAATTGGTTGTAAAGGATGGTTAATAATGTTCTGCAGTCGTCTGAAAGAAAATCATGTTGCAGAGAAATCTAGGGGACTTGGGCACATCAGTGGTATTGCCACAGTAAATGTACCGAGTTGACAATTGTATTGTTATGTTTTCTGGGACTTGTAACACTGAAATTCAAATCCATGAGATATGCACATAAGTGCTGCAAGGGGGACAATAAAATGGTAATATTGTTGAGAAAGGAAAAGGAGAAACTCACAGCTTCACGTGCAACTTGGTATCATCACAAGTACTTCTGTCTTACAAGGAGTCTTTGAAGCTTGACTGACGGTAGAGTGTTTTCTGCTTTATATTCACATAGAGAATATCCTTTCTCAGCTCAGAAGTCACGCAGCCCATTGAGGAGATATGAGTGCCCAGGTTCAAATGGTTTGTCAAAATCAGAGCTGTTTTCTGATTTAACACAATTTGGTTTGGAGGGTTAATTCTGGTTTTTTTTTTTTTTTTTTTTTTTTTTGTTTTGTTTTGTTTTGTTTTGTTTTTGTTTTTGTTTTTTCCCAAATATATAATTGAATTCATACCAGGAAAAAACACTCTTTTTTTGTACATTAAACACTAGCTATTTATGGTTTGCACAGAGAAAACCATAAAACCAAGGAAAGAAAAAAGACTTCAAAAGATTGTTTAGACCACATCTCTGAATTGGTGCAGCATAATAGCTCCTGCATCAGCTCTCACAGATGCTTGCCTAACCTCTTCTTGAAAGCACTCAATGTCACATTGTTCTGATTTGGACTCTTTCCTCCCTACCAGTTACAAAGTTTTCCCCAGTTTCCAGCCAGAATCTTCTCTGTTCCAAATTAAATCTATTTCACTTTGTTCCTCCCAGCAGGCATGCAAGACAATTGATCTCTATCCTCTTTCTGTTCAAACAAGTAAGACTGGAAAACATTTCACATAAACATGCACATTCATCTGAGAAACCTCTCTGATTCATTGTTTCTCTTTTGAATGGGAAGCTGGACTGCTGTGACTGGTGATTTTGAGATCTTACAAGAGTTGCAATCTACTCTAATTTGTAAATAAGATTTCAAATTTCAGAAACAAACAAACAAAAACTAAATGCAACTGAGGTATCACACATCAGGCACCTTCCCTTCTGCTTCCTTGAAA
The DNA here is from genome assembly GCF_965140915.1 of Aythya marila. Classification (NCBI taxonomy): domain Eukaryota; kingdom Metazoa; phylum Chordata; class Aves; order Anseriformes; family Anatidae; genus Aythya; species Aythya marila. The sequence continues at coordinate 66,797,902 of NC_139045.1, read as the reverse complement.
CATAGCTTTCAATTACATAAATAATGAAACAGTCATACTGCAGTGCAGCTATTTCACCCCATGTTGTGGTATTAGTCCAGCAGGCAGCTAAGCACCACATAGCCATTCACTCACTCCCCCTGCAGAGGGATGGGGGAGAGAATCAGAAGGAAAAAAAAAGTAAAACTTGTAGGTTGAGATAAGGACAGTTCAATAGGAAAGAAAAGGGGAAAAATATTGCACAAAACAAGTGATGCACAACACAATTGTTCACCATCAGCCAACTGAACAATGGTAGCACCCAATGGCCAAGTCCCCCTGGTTCTATTGTTGAACATGATGTCCTATGGTATGGGACATCCTTTTGGTCAGCCTGGGCCAGCTGTCATGGTTCTGTCCCCTCTGAGTTCTCTGTGTACCCCCAGCCTCCTCAAAAGCAGGACAGCATAAGCTGAAACATCCTTGACTTAGTGTAAGCACTGCTCAGCAAGAACTAAAACACAACTGTGTTACCAGCATTATTCTCATTATAAATCCAAAACACAGCACAATACCAGCTAATAGGAAGCAAATTAACTCTATCCCAGCTGAAGCTAGGACGCTTCAGAATATGCTCCATGCTGTTCAAAGCCTGTACAATGCAACATTACTTCCTCTACCAGCATCTCCTACATATCTTTAACCCCTGGAGGAGGGGGCATCTTGTTTATAAAGGTCAATGCCACCACGTGAAATCAAAAGAGCTGGGATGCCATGGTTTGTTCAAGCCACCACACTGGGAGGATAGAACAATTGGTTGGAGGCATCTGGTAGAGTTTCTTATTCCTTTTGTTGTGCCTTTAAATATGTGCACTGAAGTAGATGATCTGGGAGTAAAAGTGATTCACACTGATTTGATTTGATTAGAAAATGCCAACAACCACAAGGAGATTCTGCTATACATTGCACTATAATTCTCATAATGCAACCTTCCATTTCAGATAATTGAGTATTTCATATTTAGTGGCTAGGTTCTGAAATTATCAAGTCTTTTCCTATGTTCAACCTTATACATCAGGTCATACAGGGCCTGATGACAAGATGACTAAGGTATCTATAGGCTTTTATGCAAATCACTACACTAACGTAAGTCTGCTCTTTCTTACAAGACTACAAATCCCATGAAGATGGCTCCTTCTGTACCCATCCAGTTCTACTGGTGATGGAAGACAGTCAGGTAGAGAACTGTGCCAAGGGAGAGTACTTGTGTCCCATTTAAGGTGCAACAGGAGACACAATGACTCAAGATCAGAGAGTAACTCTTTTTTTTTTTTTTTTTTTTTTTTTTTTTTTTTTTTCCATTTTTTTTGATCTAATCGCTGTATAGATAGTAACAATCTCTCATTTCTTGAGTAGGACTCATTGATTTGTTTGTAAAACAGGGGCACACCTGGAATGAGTCTTGTTTGGGTGTCCATGGGAAGTGTTGTCTGTGGGATCACCTCTATGAGAAAAGACTAGATGGTGTGCTATGCCAGACACAGACAGTTCCAGACAGTTTTGCAATGGACCCATCAAAGGACACAGCTAAGCTCATCAACCAAACCGGAGGCTCCACTTGGAAAATGTATTTAAGAAAGTGCAAGATGCTATATAACAGAGAGAAGAATGAGGAAAAAAGTGTATGAAATAACCCTGCAAATGTGAAAGTCAGGAAAGAAGGAGTGGGAGGAGGTGCTTCAGGTGCTGGAGCAGAGATTTGCCTACAGCCCAGGGTAATACCATGGTAAGACTTAAAGCTTCTCCCCTTAAGTCCATGGAGAGGACCATGCCAGAGCAGATATCCACACTGCAGCCCATGGAGAACCCCCACACTGGTACAAAGTTGACCCTAGGAAAAAATGGTGATGAGGGGAAAGTGGTGTTTTAATTTTGCTTTCATTTCTCACTACCCAAAACAATCAAACTTGCATTAAATTAAATTAGTTTTCCCCAACTTAAGTCTGTTTTTTCCACTACAGTAATTGGTAAGTGATCTCCCTGTTTTTATCTTGACCCATAAAATTTCTTTTCTTACGTTATCCCCTCTCCCTGTTGATTAGGGAGAGTGAAAGAGTGGCTGGGTGGGTGTCTGGCAGACAGCCAGGTTAAAACCACCACAGAATCATTGCATGCAGTGTTTGTAAAATAATACGTATCAGTATTTTTGAAGCTAGAATGAGTCATTATAAACTTTTGATCCTCAGGATTGGATCACCAGCATTTGTGCATGCTATCACTTAATTATTTTTTTTTACTTACCATGACTTTTAAAAAGTTTCTGAATTTCAAGGTATTTTATATGTGACTGGGACATCACTCTCCTGATCTCTGTACATTGTTATCCTTTGATCATATCACAGGTAGGCTTAGTAACACCACTTATTTGAGGGTTCACAACAACTTGGATTAAATATTCCTGGCTTCAGTTGCTTATAACATTGATACATTTCTGCTTTTGAGATACATGATTTCTGTGGTGTATGTATATTTTTAGAAAATATAAACTAGAGTATTTCTATCATTTCAGAAAATGAAGTAATGGAAAAATGTTATTTTGTCCATCACAAAAATAAAATCATTCAGAAACAAGAGTCCTTAAAAAGGTGTACTAAGTATCACAGACAGGTCCTGCCAGCCCTGCTTTGGCACTACCTCCGCTCTTCTTTGTTTTATCAAGATACACATTCATTCCCTAGCCTCATATCTAACTTCTAGAGGAAGTAATATTTTCTTATGATTGAGTGGAAACCAGGAGCTCTGTTCATTTATTGGTGCTGCATCAGAACAATTATCTTTTTAAATGATTACTGTATCTCTATTCCCTACATTTATTTTAAAACAGCTATTTCCTTCTCCCCATTTTTTATCTGACCTGACAATTACATATGTATCAGGGCTGAAATGCCATCTGCGTGTTTGTGGAATGCTTATTCTACTAGGGCTATGCCTTAAAATTGAGTACTTTTGATGTTGTCATAAAAATATAATCTGGAATATCTATCGAGACCTTTAAAATTAGGCAACAGATCTTGGTGCTTTAAGGATTTACATACTTTCCTAAGCAGGTTTAATCTCCATGAAGAAGCAGGAAAAAAAGAACATTTTTGCATCTGTAACAATTCTGTAAAAATGACAGTATGATATGTCTGGATAGACAAAGAGAGTAATATGAAAGGATGTGCACTGGTGTTTTTCAGAGCTATATCACAAAATCCATGAAGGTGGCATGAAGCGGTAGTTGTCACTAGTACTAGTATCTATCTTCTTCCCTTGTAACACTACAGGATCTGATACAGTGGGGATCTTTTTCCATCTCTCATCATGACACTGCACCCAGAACTATCAGATTTGACATTTTATATTGCACATTTGTAGATAGGGAAAAATTATAATGTTATTTATAATTTTATATATTATTTTTATATAATTTATATATTTATTATGTTATATATATATTGTATATTTATAATATTAATTATAAAAAGTTGGGAAAAAATTGATAACAGGACTTTGCTTGGATGAGATCTCTGGTTAGTTTCAGACTTCATAACCTACATGAGGATGTGGAACACAGATGGAACATCTAAAGAAATCTTAGTCATTGTTAGCATTACACATCCTTCTGTAAGCACAGGAGAATATGTCATCACAGCTTGAAACATAGGACCTTCATGGATAAGCTAAATTACATATTTTGCCAGTTTATGTAAGAATACAGGCTCTGTTTTATGAACTCTACCTTAAATGTCAAATAATCATGCATTTATATGATATGTGTTCTAGTATGGCCAATGCACAACTACAGAGCACCACACTCATTATTTATTCATTTTTCTGGGTATGGGGAGTACTAGACGAATGAAGGATAAAGTCAATAGAATGGATGTATGGGTTTAATCACACCATCTGTTTCTAACATTTAACCGTACCCAATTTGCTTAGTGTATGGCTATTTATAGGCTGTCAGACATTACCATAAGGGTGCAGTAATGAAGAGAGGCTTCTCTAAGTTCTGGTAATTGCCTTCTTGGCTTAAATATTTAGTGCAATGTTTATCCATGCCATTATGTTTCATTATTTAAGTATACTGGTGCTTTTACCAGCTGGTTCTCTGTGGTGAATGTAGTGATTGACATTTTCTTGGAATGGTGACATCAAATGAGACCATTATCTTTTCTAGGGTCAGGAGTTCGAAGAGAAGACAATCTGAAAAGTGCTCTAGAAGTGTTACGAGAATGATATGAGTTCTGAAAAATTGTCTTTATCATAAAGACATAATGGAAAACAGTCTATTTAGTCAATTCAAAAGGTTAATAGATGAAGATCAAAATCAAGTGATCAATCTAATTGTGGAAGGATTATGACTGTTTAATGCAGAACAGAGTGTTTCAAAATTTAGAGGATGAACATTCTATATGTTCAAATAGAATCTACATTCAAATAGAATCTGCACAGAAAACTTTTAAGTGAGGATAGCTAATAGTTGGAGCAACCTATTAAGTAATGAGACAGATCTTCCAATCAACTTAGAGTGCTTTTTTAATAGAGTGATTATAGCATAATGTTACAGTCTTGATGCAGAAATGATTGGTGAAGGTCTTTCGTCTGTATTATGCAGTGGAGTCAGACTAGACTGTCATAACAGCCTTTACTGTCTGTAGAAACATATGCATATATCATTTAATCCTGGATAAGGGCAGATGTTAGTGGCATAACATCTCCTCTAGACCCTTTCAATCAGAATCTTGCCTCTGCATTCTCCCTTACGTTGTATGTGAGCAGTGAGAATGGTGTTCTTCATGGAATAAATAAATATAAAAATAAAAGCAGTCAAGAAACTCCTCTTCATAGAAGTCTTGGGACATTTCATGAGAAAAGTTAAAAATATAAAAATTGAAACTTTAAACTAGTTGTTTTAAGTGCTGAGTGCACAAAAATTAAACAGGCTGCCCTCAGGGAGGTTTCAGTATGAGGAGCAATCTTTTGAGTCATCTAAGGTAAGAAAGGGATCTTAAAGAACACACCTTGTCCATTTCTCAGCCCCCAAAAAAGAATCACCATGAACCATTTGTGATTAAAAACCCTATCTAAATGCTCTTATTAAGGGAGATTCTACCACTAAGGCTGTTAAAACATTCAAAAATTGTAAGAAATTGTTTGTTTGTTTTTCCTGACATAGATGGTCTTTGCAGCAGACTATTTCTTCTGGGTTGTTACTAACAGACAAACCAAATAATGATTCCAATACTAAATACAAGAAATTTACATTAAATAACAGTGAAGCCAAGGTGAAGGCACATACACATAATGAAGGTGAAGGTAAGGAAATATTGTGAGGATTTTTTTTTTTTGATCTTCTGTGGAGATGTGTAATGGTTGACCCCACAGCAACTTGATGATGTAATTTCTAAAATTCAGATTCTAATTATTCTGTCCTCTCCGTCAGATAGGAAAATTATCTGTTTACCTTCTATTGAACATCTCATAGATATAAATACTCTGAAACGGGGAAAAAAACATAACTTAGATTTTGAGGTGCAGATGAATGAGGGTGCCCCAATGCAAAAGGGCTCAGTTTAATAACTTTCAAGCTTTTATGAGAATAAACCTATATATTTATTATTTTTCTCCAGTCTCTGAAACCTACTAGCTCTCAATTTGAAGCTAACTACTGAAGTGGAAACCTTCATGGCCAAGGGGAGGATACCTGGGATCAGTGTTGAAGCTGAGTAGAGAACCCTCTGGGAAGGCAGCTTCAGAAATACATCTAGTTTTGGGTTAAGTTTGTCCAGTATTTTTAAAGCTTTCCAAAGAAGAGATATGGCTAGTCTTTCTGACAATGAGGATATGACTGTTTTGAACTATGTATGTAAAAGCTGATTTATGCCCATTGCTTAGAAAAAAAGGTTAGAAATCAAATCAATGTATTTTGGAAACAAAAATATAAGTGCTTTTACTTGTCATTCTTGTGACCTTTTATGTCAAACATACAATGGCAGGGCACTGCTAAGAGCTAGTATCACTTAAGCCTTCACAGTTGTTAACCAACATGATAGTTTGAAGAGAGTCAGACAAACAAGCAGTGGCTTCTGTATGACAAGATGGCACTAAATGCTTTCCGTTAAGGACGTAAGAATGCAAGCATGTGCAAGAAGAAGAAATACAAACTTGTGTAGCACGGATGTAGTGGAAAGAAAGGAAGGAAGAAATAATGTGTAAAGAGCATCTTTGTCTCAGAAACTGCCACAAAGAAACAAAATGAGATTACTTCAACCCTTACAAGTGAGCGCTGCTGGAAATGAGCAGCAGAGATGAAAGGAAGCAGTGGTTTGATCACAAGGTACCTAGTGAATATTCTTTCTTATGTTTTCTTATCATTCTTTCACCCCCTCTATAATTCTCTCATCTACTACTATATGATTTCTATTTTAGGTCTTAGCCTGATTATTTCTTTCTGCATGGTCAAGCTTCTCTCACTGCTGTGTATAGCTAAGGTTTAGGTCTCTAATGATAGGCATTAGACCATTAAAGCAGAATCTTATCTATACTATTCTTACTCAAAGAAATTCATTCTGATACCAAGGCTTTGAAAATTATTCACATGGTCTTAAGCACATTTGGGATTGAAACTGACAGGCTTTACACCACAAGGCTGAAAATGTAACAGTCACTTTCAGAAAAAAAAAAAAAAAAAAGAAAAAAAAAAAAAAGCCTGAAATCAGATACCAAATGATAGGTTTTTGTGAATGATAAGGGAAAAGAGATGGGACTGGGTCAGCAAGAAATTAAGTGTTTAAACCACCCAGGATGATTAATGAGCTCCTCTCAGTGTTTAAACATACTAGGTATGTGTACTGTGTGATGCTTTTAACATTTCTGAAAGACCAAACTCTTAGGAAAGCCAAGCTAGACTTTCCTTTCTATCAGCTAATGGATTTCCTTTACTGTCTCATTCCTATCATCCCATAGCTCTAGTAATGAGTAACAGTGAGATGGTTTGGCTCAGATCCTACCTGAAATCTTCAAGTAATTCAAAATATTTGGTCTTTTGGGGGAAGTCTGGAAGATATCATGCATTTTGTCTCCTGTGGTTCTAGTCATTTTTAATGTCACCCTTAAAACCTAAGTGGTGGGTGAGATGATACAGTTGTATTATTTGACTTCAAGAGATAGAAGATATTAAGGGCATCTTAGCTTAAACAGCACTTCTCTTTATGCTCAAACATTAAAAGGCCCTGAAAGCACCCTTAGGAAGGATAATACTGCTTATGTTTTTGTCCTAATGAAATCAAGTGAAGCTTTCAGACCTCACTGAAGGATGCTGGCCTCGCTTTCAAAGAATTTAGAGACTGTAATTTGTGATTATTTCCACCAACTTGGTAACATACTTATCCAAACTCTAAGAATTGCACTTTTGTATTGCTTGTGACTTTCTTTTTGTGAAGTTGGAATGGATTTAGTACTACAAAAACACCATGATGGAAGTGGTTAATTCAATTTTTAAGTTGCAGGGCAGCATTCAAAGATAGCTTTTATTCCTTAGGTAAGTTGACAAATTTAATTTAGGGTTTCTGGTTCGGGGACATGTTTTTGTGATTCCTGCTATTCCTTTTGTATTATGCTTTCCAATCCCTAGTATTCTGCATGGAAGCTAAGAGTTAAAGAAGCTAAGAGTTAAGAAGCTAAAAAGTTTGCTATATTCCTTACAGTCTTTGTATATTGGAAGGGGTGAGAGAAGGGGAGAGAAGTAGACAGACAAGCAGAGAGACTATCAAAGGGAACAATCCCACTGGCTAAGTGCACTGAACTACTAAAACACAGATGCTTGTGTGGTGATCTTTCCCTTTAAGAGTGGTGAAAATTTGAATTAAATCTGCTGAAGACAGTAAAAGAGATAGAAATTTCTGTGACGCACTGAACTGGATGGCAGGTGTTATAAACAGATTTGCTGTTAACTCCAATGCTGGGAGCGAGGTACTCTTCCAGGTTGATCTGTGTTCCAAAAGCCTTTTTGCTGTGAAGCTACAAACTACCACATTGCATAAAATTTGGTCTTCCAGCCACCTTTTTTCTTTTACAGTTGAGCATTTTTGATACCACCAAATAGAAGCCTTTCTTATGTATATGTATGTAAAACACATGTACTTTATGAGACATTTTGCTTTACACTTGCATATCATTATATTGTACACATAGTCAGTAATATTCTAAATAGTCCCAAGGAAATCAGGCAATCAAGTACCATCTCTCTTTTAGAGGAAAACAGAACATCTGAAGCCATAAGACATCAGGGGATCCACAAATCCAGAAAATGATACTCATTTAGTCTTTGATGGAACAAAACAATGTGGGACAAAAAACACCCTCCACTAACCCCCCAAAAAAGTTTCAACAATCAAAAAAGCAATTTAAGAAAATGTTCATCAAAATTGTCTCATTTTTGACCAGCTGTCTCACTACTGTCTGCATTCATTGATATACCACCAGCAAAAGCAAACTGATCAACCCCAGGGCTAGACAGAAACAGTACTGATTACTTTTGAACCTATTCCTCTCCGGGTGAAATCTTGTTGATATCAGATTTCTACTATGTATTCTTTCAGATAGGATTTCTCTGCCCAGATCTTGAATGTCTAATTAATGTTTATATCTTAGTACTACCTACTTCTAGCAGATAGTATTAGCTTAGAATTAGCTCCAGATAGAAGAGTGCATTGAATGTGAAAATTCATCTTTTACCTACTGACAAGGGCACACACTTGCAAATTGATCCATTCCAGTGGCCTTTGCAACATAACACAAATCAAGACAAACTCCTGCCTCTCTGTACCAGGATCCAGTCTATGAAGCCTGAGCATCTTCTTTCTGCAGTCAATGTGAAAGCTACCATTATCTTCACTGAAGCAAGGCTCAACTCATGTGCTTAAATAGAGGGGTGCTTTCATTTCTATGCATTCCTGATGCATGGAACTTTTCCAACACACTTCAGAGGGGAATACAAACACAGATCCTGTCCTGTTACCTTGGTGCAACATATCAACCCATCTACTAAAGCCAACACATCCTTCTCTTTATAATAAACTTGATTGAGCAACTGATATAAATATTCAAAATATTTGTTTTTCATAGCTCTTCTAGCTTCAAGTTTATGATAAAGTAAATTGAAGATTATGCAGCAGGGTCTGCATTTACAACATGAAATTTATTTGTTTTCCTACTAATGCAAACACTAAAAGTGTCTAAAACTGAAAGCAACTCAGTGTAACACTAGGGCTAAGCAGGCTCAACACTTGAATGCATTTTGGTGAGCTGGGACTCCTGCATTCACAAATTTCCTGTATGATCTCTGATGTACCAAGTTCTGTACACACTGAGAGGAGCAGAGGATTTGCTGTAATACCAAAGTGTGGCAGGATAAATAGAGCTATTAGCAGCTGTAAAGGCAGAAGCCTGTAATAATTGCTCTGTTCCTTTGTTTATTCAGTTGGAAAACAGTGTCTGTGATATTTGCCTGCTTCTTATGGGGGTGTGAGGCTTAACTAATCAGAATATGCAAAGTGTTTTGTTTGTTTGTTTGTTTGTTTGTTTGTTTTGCTTGAGGGTATTTTGCACACAAAACATTTTTCCTTTTGGTCTTCTGAAATTATTAATTATACTATAAAAGCATCAAATGGCTGTCCTGGTTTCAGTTAGAACAGAATTAATTTTCTTCCTAGTAGCTGGTGGAATGCTGTGTTTTGGCTTAGGATGAGAAGAGTGCTGATAACACCCCGATGTTTTAATTGTTGCAGAGCAGTGCTTATACCAAGCCAAGGACATCTCAGCCTTTCGCTCTGTCCTGCCAACAGGCAGGCTGGGGGTGCAGTAAGAGCTGGGAGGGGACAGACCCAGGACAGGTGACCCGAACTAGCCAAAGGGGTATTCCATACCATCTGACGTCATGCTAAACAATATATAGGGGTGGCTAGCCGGGGGGAGGGGGCCGGACTGCTCGGAGTTAAGCTGGGCATCGGTCAGCGGGTGGTGAGCAATTACATTGTGCATCACTTGTTTGTACATATTATTAGTAGTAGTACTATTATCATCATTGTATTATTATTATTATTATTATTATTATTTTCCTGTCTTATTAAACTGTCTTTATCTCAACTCACGGGCTTCACTTTCCATTTCTCTCCCCCGTCCCAGAGAGGGAGGGGGGAGGGTGAGCGAACGGCTGTGTGGTGTTTAGCTGCCAGCCGGGTTAAACCACGACAATGGCATAAGTAGGAATTTTGTTCCAGTGCAAAGTCATCTGGACAATGCACACACCAAAGCCAGCCTACATCTCAGTAATTTCACACAAGATAAAAGAAATGTGCAGAGGAAGGAGCAAAGAAGCTCTAATATAATCATGCATTTCTACAATGGGTCTAGAGCAGTACTAACTAGCTGTTTCAGTTGCTTTAGATATGTAGTTTTCCCTGTACATTAGTAAATTTGGAGGTTGATTTTTCACCTTTCCAGACCTTCTACATTTAAATCTTTCTATTATTACTTACCTCTCTTTTTGGTCCAAATTTTTGAATGCTTCTTTTTATTTCTCACTTCGTCAACATTGAGTTACCTACACCAACTTTACAAACAAATCTATGGACATCTTTATCACCTTGGTCACTTTGTTAAACATGAGGTTTTAATCCCACAATTATACTTCCATTCAGTAGTCTCTTGTCAGTAAAACCAACACTATAATACCTGCAGAAAAATGTGCTGTATTAAATTCTTGTTTAGGAATTTAGCATTGACTTTGCACCCTGACATATGGCTGAAAACTACAAGCCTCCTACTTTGTTAATGAAGGTCATGAAGCAAAACACTATTACCGAAAAATTAATTTTCTTATGACTATAATTAAGATTTATGATACAAATGCCTGGATTTCGGCTCTGTTTTATTACTAACTTATTAATATAATACTGCATCACTGTGATTAGAGAAAATGAAGATTTTCATTTTCACGATTAGCAAACAGAAGGCACTTGATTTGCATTTCTTTTATCACCTTTATATAATTTTCTTCTCTGTTGTTGGAGTGGAATATTTCATATTAATATTTTCTATTTTTCATTCATTGAGAATACTTAGCATCTCATTACAGTTGAAGAAACAGGAAATAAACTTTCATTTCTAATTTGATCAGAGGAAAGAGTATGAAATGTTTTATGGATATTTTTATTTATTTATTTATTTATTTATTTTTCTTGGAAAAGGAGAGAAACTTCCAGTTATGTTTTGCCTGTCTTTTTCAAATTGCATAATTTTACCGTTGCAGACTAAAACCCAATAGGCATTGACAACTAGTTTTCAATATATGGTCTGTAACATTTTCAAATTACAACTGAGAAAAGCAAATTTGTTTTCTGCAGATTTAAATTAACCATTCACGTATCTGCACTGCTATTACAAATTTTGCTGGATATTTTGGTACCCCAGGAAGACTACACATCAGTGATGTGAACAGACTTAGTGCTACATGTTCAAAGGTTGGGCTGAAAACCTTCAGTTGAGTAAAATCAATCAGTTTCAGCATTGCATTTGACAGTACCAAGATTGTAAATTTTGTATGCATTATTTTATTATTAAAATAAACAAACAAACAAACATATGAAGGAGATGACAGAAGTAAAAAAATGAAGTCTTCCTGTTGCTTAGTAAGCAGAGGTTGTGTTGATTACTTCAAATTATTTCTGAGAATGGCAGGGAGGAATCCTTAGTGCAGGATCTTATCCCAGTCCATCACTTTGCCACCAGCAGCACATGTTCTCTATCAAAAGCTTCAAATCTCTATACCTGATGAAAAAACAAAATGTCTGTAACTAAAACTCAGACTTTTCAGCCTGGTTTGGGAAGATGGCAATTAAGGAAGTGGTAAGTGCCAAATATCCTTTATATTTCATAAAAGAGGTTTAGGAAGCCTTCAGTGAAGCCCTGCAGAATGGAGTGTTATAGAGAAGAGGGTAAGCTTTTTATCTTCTTCACAGTGAGATGAAGACATCAAGTTGGTAAGTAGAAGCCAAGGAGACATCTAAGCCAACATGCACACAGATTTACAATAAACTTGAGGGACAAAAATGCCAAAATATTGCTGCACCCAGCAGCATGTAACAAAACCCTAGGTTCACGCAGCTTCAGATACACTTCCCAAGCAAAATAAATAAATAAATAGATAGATACTTACATACATACATACATACTTTCATACATACATATATAAATAAGTCAGAAAATCTGACTGCAATATCAGTGAAAGTCACAGAATCACAGAATCATCTAGGTTGGAAGAGACCTTCAAGATCAGCTAGTCCAACCTCTGACCTGATACTAACCAGTCCTCCACTAAACCATGTCACTAAGTTCTACATCTAAATGTCTTTTAAAGACCTTCAGGGATGGTGACTCAACCACTTCCCTGGACAGCCCATTCCAATGCCTAACAACCCTTTTGGTAAAAAAGATTTTTCTAATATCCAGCCTAAAACTCCCCTAGCACAACTTTAGCCCATTCCCCCTCATCCTGTTGCCAGGCACGTTGGAGAATAACCAATCCCCACCTCGTTACAGCCTCCTTTAAGGTACCTATAGAGAGCAATAAGGTTGCCCCTGAGCCTCCTCTGAACAAGCCTCCTTCTCCAGTCTGAACAATCCCAGCTTCCTCAGCTGCTCCTCATAAGACTTGTTCTCCAGACCACTCACCAGCTTCATTGCCTTTCTCTGGACTCTCGAGAACCTCCATGTCCTTCTTGTAGTGACGGGCCCAAAACTGAACACAGTACTCGAGGTGCAGCCTCTTCAAAGCCAAGTACAGGGGGACAATCACTTCCTGCTGGCCACACTGCTTCTTATACAAACCAGGATGCTGTTGGCCTTGGCCACCTGAGCACACTGCTAGCTCGCATTCAGCCAACTATCAACCAATACTCCCAGGTCCTTCTCTGCCAGGCAGCTTTCCAACCACTCATCTCCCAGCCTGTAGCTCTGCTTGGCGTTGTTGTGCGCCCCAGGTGCAGGACCCAACACTTGGCCTTGTTGAACTTCATACAGTTAGCCTCAGCCCAAGTGAAGCATTACCGGACCTGGTTCTCACCAATGTGGATGAACTCATTAGAGAGTGTAAGACTGGAGGCAGTCTGGGCTGCAGCAACCATGCTACTGTAGAGTTGTGCTCTACAGTTGATCACTGTACTGTGATCTCAAGGAATATGGGCCTGGCAAAGAGCAAAGTCAGGATCCTGAACTTTAAAAGAGTCAATTTCCATCCATATAAGGACCTAGCAAATGAGTTCCCCTGAGACATAGTCCTCAGGGACAGAGGAACTGATCAGAGCTGGAAACTCTTTAAGGACTCTTTTCTTAGAATTCAAGGGCTCTCCATCCCTGTGCATAAGAAAGCAAGCAGGGAAGGCTGGAAACTGGCATGGCTGAGCAAAGATCTGCTGGTGAAATTGACAGATTTACCTGTTTCTTCCAGACAGTGATAATCATGTGTATTCCACCAGGCCTCTCACTGCTATGACAAACTAGATTACATCTCAAGACAAGCTCTGGGCCAGTGAGTGGACAAAATACCATTTAATTCAATGGACTTGCATCTATTTACAAACCTTTAATATAACAAAAGATTATTCTTTACCCATTTAGCCCTAGAAAAAATAACCACAGTATGAGGGAACTTCTACTGGCTCAGGTTCTTATTATAATCTAAAGTCAGAGTAGAATCCTAGAGAGCCAATTGATTGCTTCAGTGCAGTAACAGCTAGTATATTCAGGCCATCAGTCTTGCAATAATTGTGTTCAGTTTTTAAGTGCTTGTAATTTAACACTAGCAGAGCCAGGAAAACAAATATCTCTGATTTCTGTGAGAGGTTCCAGGACATTTCAGACACACCATCCAAAAATACCTCACAAATGTTAACAAATGATATATTGTTCCACATGCAGTAGCAAGATGGCTTGAGAAGAGATGCTAAAAATGTAAATTGCAGATCCCAGGACTGCAGCCTGGGAGAACTAATACTTGGAAATGTTCTCACTTTTCACATCACTAACATCAGTTCTTGGTACTGCCTTTAGATGAAGAATTTAAAAGAACATATACCTGAAGAACAATATGAGAAAACATGAGCACAGACAGCATTGACAGAAGTGACAGACAGAAGTTGGCTGGTCTCCTATATTCTGTGCCATGCACAGATTAAATTCTCTCATAAGAAAAAAAGGAGGGTATTTTATGGATGTATGTTTGCATTTGGAATTTGATCCTTTACTTCTCTTGCATACATTACTTAGAGTCCAGTAACTTCCCTAGAAAGCTTCAAAAAACAGGAGGTAATTTCCACCCATGCAAATGCATAATTACATGCCATGATTTTTAAGCCTGTGGCACAATTATTATTCTTTGTAAGGAAGAGTATGATATGACTCATTATCTTTGAGCTTGCAGAGTCTGCAACAGCATGAAAGCCACTGTATGAAACTCAAGAGATAGCTACAGCATTTAGGTGGTAAATTGTACAGTTGAATGAGTACATAAAAATACTTTTTGAAGTAAGATTTTGCAAGAAGCATTAAGGTCATTCAATTACATTTTGGGGAAATAACAATCTAATTACATTCATCCCAGAATGTTTATCTAACATTGTATCATAACCCATAAAATTCATTTGGTTTCAATCTACGTAGTATGGAAATCTAGATAATATTATTTCTTTTCAAATAGGCATGATCTGAGCATCTGGACAGCCAATTTAATTTTATGATGTTCTGTGTGATAAAGCAAGAAATTTTCAGGATGCATAAGGGCCGTAATATGTTGGTCCACATACTTTTAATGATTTTTTTTTTTTCTTTCACATATTATTCACTACAAATTGATGGCTCAGATTGGTTGTGTGAATCCTGCAACATTCACTGTTGCACTTGTTCTCTCCGAGACAGGGTTCAAAATAATGATTTTTTTGGAGATCTGTGCACAAATTATTGATAATGAAGTATTTGAAGCAAACTCTGGGATACTAAAGATTTTTTTCAGACAATGCTATCTCCTATTGAACTGCAGAGTCAGATCCTTCTCTGATGAATTGATTAAATGATTTTAGATGAAATGAAGAACCTATTTTCTGCTGTTATGCTGTTGTCCTTTTATGGTGACCTCCAGCTATGAGAGTGGATGTCACCTGACTTGCTTTGGTTCTGAGGATGGGTGAATAAACAGCAGCCCTAGGTTCAACTCCATTTTCTGGCTGTTTTAGAGAAAAGTCAGCTAATTTTTTGCCAGATGAATGCCATAATCTCTTTGCTGTCAAGTCTCTCCCATCCTAATTCTCTTCAGACAAATCAATGTGTCATTATATCCTGCAAAAGAGGGGACAAGTGAACCCTACCCCAGAAGAAGTGGTAGCCTTCTGAATAAAGAAGTGCCACTTGGGGTATAGGTTCACTTCCCCTAGGCAAGGGAGGAAATTGAGCAAAGGCTTCATTTCAGCCAAAATTATTCAGAGAATTCCACCCACATTTGCAAATAGGATTCAACAAAATCACTTCACTCCTTCCTGCTCCATTACCATGAGGTGCTGTGAGAACATCTTTTCAAACTCTCTGGCATCCCACACCTTTTGCAAGGTATTGAGTAATGCCACTCCAGATGAGTGTCATGCAGGCAGAACACCTTTCTTTCCATGCTGATGTTGCCTCTGGCGATAACATATCACTCAAACAGTGTGATGGCTGGCTGTAGCATAGAAGCCTATAAAAAATAACTTCTAACTAGTAATATATTCTCATTAAACATTGAGAGGCTGTCTCTGGGTAAATAATAAATTAGTTAATTTTACCCATGTACTTAGCAACTAAGGATATTATGCTATTTCTTAATTTTTAAGAAACATAAACATAAAAGAAATATGTAATTAAAATCAGTCAGATAAATTTGTCAGTCTTAAAATTAGCATAGTAAACAAACTTTTAGTTGTAAATTCATAGATTATTGTAAGTAATTAAACCCCCAATTATATAATAAGCAGTTTACATAGCAGTGTTTCATTGCTGAGGCAAGCAATAATGCCAGGAATTTTCTTGAGTCACATCTGAAGTATTAATGTAAATAAGATGTTAAAAAGATGATTTTCTATTGAAAAATATTTACTTGATAGATGTAGTACCACATTCATGTTCACATTTTGTTTTTCATAGGACTGCTCTCAGAAAACTTGTCAAAGTTAATATAAAATATTCCCTCATCTGGCTCCTAATAATACCATGCTAAGCCTGTGTAATTAATTCTTGTTGATATATGGGGTAGTATATATAGCTTACAGTAATGAAAAATGACTTGCATGAGAATGTCATTGTAAATGCTTCCTTTGGATGATTCAGGTTGTAATGAGCATGCTGTTGTGCAGCAGCACATGCATAATATCTCCACCCACAACAACGGAGATGTTTGGCTGGAACTACTCTGACCATAAAACTGCTCAGGTTGCTTAGGTAAATAGCAGTAGCTACAACTGGGACCATCAGAATGTATAGACCCCTCAAAACTACATATGTTTTAAATTTCACTTTCAGAAGGTTAATTAAGGCAGAGAATATCAGTTAAAAACAAACAAAACAAACCAACAAACAAACAAACAAAAACCCTGTGAGAATAACAGTAAAAATGCCAGAAATCAGCAAAACAGGAGTTAAGATAAAATTACTACCATATCTTTCACTCTTTTATTCAGACAATGTGGCACACTTTTGAAGACCATTCTTCTATCTTTCAGCATCTCTGCACAGGCAGCTGTAAAAAAATCACTTTCAGACGTAATCAGGGCTCATTCCTCATGTCCTGCTTGACTATATATCTACAGAGAGCACCTGGTTGATAGTCTCTTTATTGAAACTAGTCGGACTTGGTCACATAGACTAGTAGACTACTAGCATTCTTTCTGATTTTTAACTGGGCTCAGTAAGGTCTCTGCCTCACTTAAATGAAGGCAGATAACAGGCTTTCAAAAACAGTAGAAAGCACATACTAATCTCTCTCATTGACCTCTCTGTCAATGTAGACTCACTCAGGTTGCAGACTAAATATTTGTAAACCTGCGGTGATCCTTGTTCTGTTAGTCTACCTTGTGTATCTGATGGGATCAGCACCACATGGAGAAAATGCACAATCATGCGACTCTATCCAATATCACACTGTATCCACAGTTCAGGATAAATTCAAGTGACATAAGCAACTTTCATGTTTGTCATTTTACTGTATTTCCTAAGCTTTCTCTTAAGGGAAAAGGAATAAGAAAGTTGCTTTTTCAGGCACTGTTTTATGACTCAGAATCATGTTAGCACAAACAGCTGCCATTGCAGCTGGAGAACTGACTGCATTAACCAGGAGGCTCTCAAAAGGAGGACAGAACTGGCCACAGGGTAAAGAGAGACTTCACACACTGCCCTTTTTCAGGTATGCTTAAAATTTTGGGAGGCAAAAACTTGCAGGGGCCTTGATAGGTAAGAAAGTGCAATAGGTTTTTGGCCCTGGAGTCTCATAGGGATATTCCTTGTCCACAAAGGGATCTCAAAGGGTTGTAAACCACTGAAGTATATATAACATTCAATACTGTATTGAAAGTTGAACTTCCATAGTCTGAGCTTATTCTAGAAAATAGTACACCTATTATTAACATATGAGGTATAAGTATCTTGCAAAGAGAAAGCTGAAAGAATACTATATACAAAAGTTCTCACTAACTCATTATAGATTGAGACCATCTTTAATAAAAGTATATGCGGCTATGGTGGTATCCCTCTCAGATTATTAGATAACAGTCCTCAGGATGACCCTTTGCACATTCTGGATATTGTCATCTTTAAAACTACAAACTGAATCACCACATATAATACAAAGACATTTTGAATCTTCTGTATGTTCAGTAATCACTGCCTCTGTGGTAAAATCAAAAACTAACACCAAATACAGCCAAGATTTACTCCAGATCAAATCCAATACATTTAACTGATACTGCAAAAACTAAAACTCTTGTGTCCTCTTGTTCTCTCTCTCTCTCTTTTTTTTTTTTTTTTTTTTTTTTTTTCCTTCCAAAAGAATGCTTTAAGGATTGCATTATTTTGCAATATATTTAGACATATTTATGCATGGCTCTCATAGCAAGATCTGGAGTTGATATAAACACAACAAGCTCCCAAAGATCTACTTCTCTGTCTAGTATTTCATCTATTCATATTAGATTATCAAATATATTTTGAATGATAAAGAAGCATCTAAGTGAAGTTGGCATCATGGTGAAGTCCTACAGCTTCTTTGCTGCTAGGAGTAATAAATTAAATATTCCAGTATATTGTTTATGAATGTTAATAAACATTGCGAGAGATGAGAAACAGAGATTGAGGATTGTTCTCTCACTAAATTAAAACAAACAAAAATGAGCACACTTCCATAGAAACTGAGTCAGTTTATAGCAAATAAATGTTGTCTACTTGAAATATAATTTATATAGATTTATTATATGGAAGTAGGTGTGTTTTTTTTCATGTTACTATTCAGTTAACCACTTCTTTCATTCCCCCAGCAAGAAAAGATAATAGAAACATTTGAACGTCCTGTTCAGATACAGTCCAAATCTATACAAATGATATGAGAGAAATTTGACCATTCAGGAGCACTGTGACCAAGGTGTAAGACCTCCTGCTCTTCATGAGCATGTCAGATTCAAAGGCATTGGTCTGCACCAGTATCTTTACCCAAACCTTCCTCCTCCCAGTTCTTCAGTGCTTGACGCTCCAATTACCTGTGTTACAAGGCTCCCACTCAATGAGTGGGTGGACTTGAACGTTGAGGAGAGAAAGTCGTGCATGTTTGGAAAGTTTCAACGTTCCCAGCAAGCCCTTCCTGTGAGAAAACGCGTACTATTTAAATATCAGACAGTAATAGTAGGGAAATGTTCCCATGTGCAAAATGCCATGAGAAGTCAAGATCTATTTTGGAGTAAAGAAATTATGGGTTGTCTTCACTGGGTAGACAAAGACAAATTCTAACAGCTCCACAGAGCCCAAAATATACATAACAAATTAAAATTATATTGTATTGGAAAGCAGCTTGACACAGGATTTTGAAAAGGCTTTGTCACTCAGACAATGCTGAATGGATTGAGTTTGCAGAAGGTGTAAAGTTAATACAAAACTAAATAGAGAAATTGATCAGGTCTTGGTCTCAGTTCTAAAGATGGAAATGGCAGCAGATTTTCCAAATTCTTATTTTCTGCTGAATTTAAATGCTCAGAAAAGGATTTGGCCATGGTGTTAGAGCCACCTTAATGTACAAGAAGGACAATATAGTTTTCTACCATTTTTCTGTATTTATTTTAAGGAAAAAGAAAAAAAACAACACAGTGAGTATAGTTTTGCAGTCTTTTCTGATGACATATTTTGTCAAAAAACAAAATAAATATTAATAATGAAATACTTATGAAATATTGCTGAAATACTAATATTCAAAACAAATATTTTCAGACTAAATCTCATTCCAGCTTGCTGTTCAGTAATTGCTTGTATGCTCTTCACTAGTCAGATGCTGTTGTACACTAGTTTTATGATTGTTTTTTGTTTGTTTGTTTGCTTATTTAATAGGTCTGAATGTATTGCAAGTACAAGGAAAGGTTGTTCAACCTGCCCTCTGAGGACACCAGATTATTGTCCTAATAATTCTCTCCGACAGTAAGTAGCTAAACATTATCTATTAACTTCAGGCTTTCTCTTTCTTGCCTGATTATTTATAAAGTTTTTATCTTTCTCAAAAACACAACTTCAGGATAACTGTTGTATTTAGGCTGAACACCAAACCCAAAAATATTTCTTTGTATAAACAGACTATTTTAGCTTTATTGTATGAAGAAAAAAAGAAAAAGTCAGTACAGTCATCTACATGCCAAAGTTTTGAATTTAACTTTAGTGTTAAAACATGAATGTGGATACTTCATCTTAGTTTAAAACCATTTCCTCTGAGATTTTGATGACTGTAAATGCAAATTTAGGTCAAACAAAATATGTGGCTGTTAGATGATTTAACAGAATCATTATGATACAGATTGCTGTGGGATACAACACATTCCTTATCATAAGCTTTAATCCCTTATGTGTGCTCACCATCTGCCAGGACTCACAAAATTCTCACACATCTGTTGATCACTGACCAATTTATGTTTTCATGCAAGTCGAAATATGTACTACAAGGGGCTCTTACAAGTCCTGCAGCTCACCCTGCATTCTCCACACATGCAGAATGAATCTGTCACATGCAGTGACTTCAGCAGACACACACACACACACACGCAAAATAAAAGTATAACAAACCAAAATAAAAAAGTCTTAGGCCAGACACTGAATTAATGAATATCCCACCACCACCACAGAATCATTTTCACCACACCATAGCAACTTGCTAATGAGCCAATAATGGAAGTAATAGTTGATAAATATTCAGTTTGGAATCCTTACTACTGCAATTGTTATAGATGTGGATAAATTTCATATGACAATCTGTGTTACATTCTGTGATTTTTTTGTTTGTTTGTTTGAACTCTCTTCTTTAGCAATAACAAAAGAAGAGATCAATTATCTTGAAAGCATCTTAAAATTATTCACTAACAACACTATAGATTATTTTTCCATGTGCTAAGGATTTGATTATATGTCCACCAGTTAGTGTGAACACTTTGGAAAAGAATGAAAGACATGCTATGCTACAACAATTTTGAGGGTTGATCTTGAATATTCAAGTGCTTATTACAATATATTGTTTAGAACTGTCTGAGATAATTTTGATGGATGTTCACAGAAGCATGAGAAAATTACTGGAAAGAGTCCAGCTGAAACAAATAATACAAGATTCTTTAAATGTGTAGCACTGAATTCAATTCCAAGACTGAAATGTTTCTGAAACATGTGCACACACCCACTCACCCTTAAAGGAACATTAATAAGCACCTCTATCCTAGCTGACAGCAGCCAAACAGTCTCAATTGCAAACCACCCCCAATTACATTAACAGAAACATGAGTAATCCATACTAAAGAATGCATATGAGTCAGTAATGATGTGAATTTATACAGTGGCTCCCTAAAATAGTGACCTTTAGTTCATGTACTAAGTTTGCTACATCCATTATAATTTTGTTTTAAATCCACAGTCCCATTGTTATAGTTCAACCTTGTCAGCCTAGACAGTGCATGACTATGTCAGTGCTACAAAATCCAGAACCAGCAAAACTGTATTTTTGATCAGAGTATTCAATTTTACATAACATTAGAAGTTTTTAACCACACGGGCACTGCAGATTAAAACACATCAATATAATACAGGATAATTGTATAAACACCATTAACCTTAGCTAGGAATGGTGAAAGATGAGGTGAAGGTATATAAGAAGCTATTTTAATAGCACTCTTGGGTCAATGTCTGCAACATGCCCTGCTAGAGCTGAAAACATGTCATCCAACCCCTTATGTAAAATCTGTTTTAAAGAATGAGGGATTTTGACTTTGCTACTACATTACAAAGATTGAAAGAAACTTCTCTTTTTATTTATGGCAGCTTTGTACCTATTTTTTCTTGAAATAACATCTGAAAATACATGTAGGTCTTTTCTATGCCTATTATTGCAAACTACAAGTACCTGATTTCTTTGTGGGATTAATTCCTCATAGCATGACCTGCAATTTGTTTTTCAGCATGCTACTCACAGCTGAGTAGTTCTTTCTGTACTGTATTTTGATTCTCTGTCTATTGATAAAACTTCAATTTCTGTTACCAGAATATTTTGTTAGCACACACATACTAGACTTTCAGTGAAAATATCAAATAATATCCTTGAGACTTCATCCATTCTTCCTTATAACTGTCATTTTCTTCTTCAGCCTGTTCCTTGCTCAACATTTGCACTGTTCCTCAGCTGTCCAAAATATTTAGTGGACAATTCTGAAATTGTTGTGGTACCTGATTTTATATAATCACGTCAAAAAGGAATAAATTGCAAATTTGTAACATCTGCAGAAGAAACTGAATTAGGAGTAATTACAAGCAGTACTGAGACTGAAGAAATAGAATGATCTCCTATTCAGTTCCCATGCAAGCATCTCGTGAATGAACAGATTTACAATATTTGGAGTGAAGTTGCTCTGAAACTCTGAATATTAAAATATCACAGTGAAAGTTGCTGAGGACTTGAATCAATCTCTACCAATTCACTGTTCACTGACATTTCATGTGCCTACACAAAAATACCCTTGTATACAAACAAAATAATGAAAAACTCTTTGGGCACTTAGGGGAAAAAAAAAATAAGAGAGAGAGAGAGAGAAAAAAGAGAGAAAGAGAGGAAAAAAGAAAAAAAAGAAAAAAGATTCATAACTGTAAATAGAGGAATAGAGGTTCCAGGTAGCACTAGGACTTATGGGATCGCTCAGACTATTCTCCATAAAATATGCTGGCCGGCTCACCGTGCATGTAAACCACAAATCACAGCTTCCCACTGACAGTCTTTTTCCTGAGATGCACTTGACACAGAAAATGGCTTAGTCCTCTCGGGCTAGTCCTAAACCTTTAAAGTCCTTTAAAGCTGCCAGGCTGCATCCTGACATGCTGAACTGCACAGTCACGAGTAAGCAGAAAAACAACTGGTGAGGCAGCAGTTGCTGCAAAATGACTAACCAAGATCCCTGGCTGTGTAAGCTCATATATAGAGTAGCTTTGAAAATAGCCTACCATATTAAGAGATATCTTACTGGACTATTTCTGAAATAATCCACACATTTCATATCACAGCTTCAGTTCCAGTGTCTGAAGTTCCTTCTTTGAAAATATTTTGAATTAAAGGCAAAGCTGGCAAAGTAAATACTGCTAAACTCAACTCAATCTTTCATATTCCATAATTGGAAAGTTAAAATATATCTCTTTTGAAAAATCTGAAAGAGTTAATTAATTTTGCCAAGCAATTATTTTGTTAAATCATTTTATAGATAATGCCCCTTTTTATTAGTAGTAATTATAGTGTACTACCATTCCTCTCAATAACAATATCATTACTTTATTATATAAATGTTTTGCATATGACTGGGAGGAAGTTCGTTTGTTTGTTTAAAAAAAATGATTTTAACATCTGACTCAATAAATGTATTTTCTTTATGAAATTGAAATACCAGTCATTACATCCCATGATAACAAGTAATTTAGAGTTAATTGAAATGAGAGTTTTCATTTCGTTTTTGCACTAATAGTCCTCAAATTATAACTAAAACTTAGGTCAACTTTGATACAACAATGCCTCAATAGTATGCTTTCTTTCTTGAGGAATCCTAAATATCCATATATGCTTGGCCTTGCACCAAATGTCTCCCTGTTGTCCATTTTGTCCTGATTAGGACTGAACACCTGCTCTTCTCATTGCTTGTCATGTGAACTGTGTGTACCCTGCACTTTTCAGTATCAAACCCTCAAAGGACTACTGGGTATAAGGACTTAAAAACAGCACAGTCTCTTTAGGCTAAGACTCAGCCAAACTAGCATCATTTTGGTATTATACATCATGGGAAAATGTAATTACTTAGGGGAAAAAAAAAATAAAAATCTTCAGCTACCAAGGACATCCAAACAGTACGGAAGTCAGACTTTTTGCTTATATTCATAGTAGCTGCTGCTTTCTGAATTCAGTGCCCACCAGAAAACTTTTCTTGGGAAATAAATGTTTTCACCCTATTGGCTCCTCTTTTCAGAAGAATGTCATAGAGTTTTCCAAATTATAAACAGAGGATGCCTTTCTGATGACCCTGTTTACATCAGAAACAGTGTTTTTGCCTATTTCTGGACTCCTTCTGAGCATGAAGGAATTCTGGCTTGTTCATAGTGATGGAGGTTCCCCCATTCTCAATTCTGGTCCTCACAGGAGTGAAATATGAAGGAAAAATTGTGTCACCTCCATGTAGTGCTTCTTCTGTTTTAGGGACAGCTCTGTTCCTTTCTATGGTAGCCTTTGGTCAAATAAAAAGGTTAACTATGCTCCTCCTGACACAAATCTACATGCACTAATTGAAATGAGAGATGTATTATGGCACACTACTTCTTCACCAAGTTTATACATAGAACTGCTTACATCAACTGAATTCTAATAGGAGGGAGACAAAAATCTCAAAGTCACTTACAACCTCCTTAAAAATCAGCAGCCAGACAGGAGACATAAAACACAGGAGGAGTCAGGCCTGTGTTAGGGGATCTGTAAAGATGTTTCTACCTTTTGAGATGTGGTACTAAAAAACAGGTAGCAAGGGATAATGGATTCATTTTTTTTTCTTTGATGAGATTTAGGTCATTCCTCCCTCTTTTGTTTTCTGGTTCGTGGCTCTCTTCTCAAGCCTTTTACCAGAACCAGATCTCCACTAGCATAGATATTAATTGGAGCAGGAAAGGTGGTGCCTGGCAAAAGTCATAAAGGATTTGGTCAAGTAAAGGGCTAGACAAAGTCTTGCAAAAGGAACAATATGAACATAGCAGAAGTCAAGATGTCCAGACAACCTTCACTTCTCTCATTTTTGAAAAGGTCTGTAAACTATGAGGGGATTTCTACCAAAGGTAGAAAAGGTAGGTGATGGCCTGTGAATACTCGCATGAATCTCGTGCAGAAGAAGCTAAGTATGGTTGAGGCAAACTTGACTTGAGCTGAACTCAGGAGCTGTCATTGCTAAAACAGGCCAGAAACATATAAAAAACAACAAACAAACAAACAAACAAACAAAAAAAAGTAATTGGCTCCTAGTGGGTTACTGAAAACACCATCTCTGATACAAAAAATATTGTGCTTCAAAAGGTCTATGCAGTCTGTCTGATGCAGTTCTTGGCACTGTCTCAAATGCATGTGGAAATTCATCTTGTAATATAGACCTGTCTCTTTAGAAAATTAGCCATGTAAAATTTTCTACAACCATTTTCTTTGTCAAAATGTTGCCTTTAGTGAAAAACAGAATGCAGTAACAAAATTCACAAGTTAAAAAGAAAAAAAAAAAAAAGAGGAAGGCAAGGCAAGGCAAGACAAAGCAAGGCAAGGCAAGGCAAGGAAAGGATGCAAAAATGTACCAATAGAACAGCAAAAGAAGCTTTAGGAGCATATTCTCAGCTGTGCTCATCAGGGTACTTGTATTGATATACCAGCATTTAATTCTGTGTGAGGTCCTACACAAACAAAATGGAGGAAAACCTCCTTGCCCAGAGCAACAAGTCATTTTGGAAAAAACAAAAACAAAAAACAGAAACAAACAAAAAAAAAAAAAAAAAAAAAAAGGAGAGGAAGTTAACTGCCTGCCTTTCATAGCAATAAAGAAGATTTGATGGCAGGGGGTATCAAAAGGACCTGCAACAAGCCCAGAAGCTGAATCCTAATTTCAGGATCCTTCCAGCAAGCAAGGACAAAACAGGCCAGGGTGAAAAACTGCCTTTTTCATTCCTGAAGATAAGTTTTAAGAAAAGAATAAACATGGTCAAAGCTTAAAAAGCTTTGACTTGCTATGAAAAGGAAACGAAGTCCTCCAAAGGTCAAGGAAGGAAGGAAGGAAGGAAGCACAATAAGTTAAGTAAGTAGGATAAATCCACCGTAGTAGGATAAATACAAGGTCAAAGAGTTACATGGAAGGAAAGGTCAGGTAGTGATAAAAAAACAGTATACATGGCAGTGGCTGAGACAGTGACCTCAAAAAATATATGTGTCAAGGAAAGGAACTTAGGCAGAAAAGACAGCCACAGCAGCTGTTCTGGAGAGAAGGTAAAAAAAAAAAAAAAAAAAAAAAAAAAAAAAGGACCTGGAGAAAAACATGTATCTTTCTATATGATTTCCCACATCTTAATGCCAGAGCCTATAGCCTTGGCCAGCTCAGCCTGGGCCTAGCTCAGCCATGTAGAAGAAACAAACAAACAAACAAACAAACAAAAAAGGAAAACAACAACATCAAAAACAAATACACAAAAATAAACCACTCTGCTTTCAAGAGTTCTGTAAAGCCAAGCTTTTCTTTTCTGTAAAGACAAGAAAAGAACGTCAACTCATCCACTCCAGTTGAGGTATCTAGCACAACCACCAGCACTCAGCTTTTTAAACTTATTTATACAGAAGTGTGCATCACTTGCCTTCAAAGAGCAACTTTGAAAGATTCTCATCAGAGAGATTAGATTCTTATCAGCCCTTTGATAGCCTCATCACCTACTTTTAGGAAAATGAGAATCCTGACTTAGGTGCTTTGTTAAAACTGTAACCACAGTGCTTCATTATGTGATGACAACCAATGAATTCCTACTGCTTTAAGATACAATGTGTAGAGCCATTTTATCAGTGTCTGATATTTTAAAGTATGATCTCAGGTCTAGTTAGAGGACACTGGAGTTTTGGCTGCGGTTTAGATATTTTAAGACACAGAAAATGCATCAAAAAAAAAAAAAAAATATATATATATATATATAAAACCCACTGCTCTTTCAAAAGCCTGAAGATGTCCAAAGATTCAGTCAGAGTCCTTTTGGCATTTTTTGGTGATAATGTAGCTGAAGCACCTGTCTTTGTTGGGAAGAAAATGTGCAAAATAAACACAAGTGACCGGGCCACCATAGCAATGGATAGTCTAAAGATTTCTAATGTTTTTCCATTATCCAACATGTCATATTGCAGGCCATGTTCTCCAGCAGGATAAAAAGAGCACACAAGCAGTTTCATATTTTCCAGTTGCAAAATGACCAAATTGACCTAGCAGGATTTCATAAACATCAACTGATTTTAAGCATGTAGTTATTTTAAAAGGTCTCATACTGCATAAAGCTTTTCTTCAGAAGTAAGTAGCCTCTGGAACAGATGCTGCATATTCTGCCACCTCACTGGCACAGATGTTTATTTTTCAGAGCCCTTGGAGAGGCTCCCTGTTACAGGGTAAGGGTAGGGAACACTGTGATAAGAAAAATCAAGTGACTTTTTCACTTCTCCTACCAGATTTACCTAAGGAAAATTGATAATAAACAATTTGTACCTTCTAGGGAAAGCGTTGCACTCACTGATGTTCCTTTCTTCAAAGACCCTAAGAAACAGATTTAAAAGGACTCATCTTTGCATTTTGTGTTCTATAATATCTTTGGAAAGCATGGACGCAGTAACCAGACCACCAAAGATCACTATAGGTAATCTCAAATAACTTCTGTTCACACACTCTGTCTTTCAGTCTGTAGACGGCTCCTCTCAGGGAGTCAAGGCAGCAAGACAACTAAAGCACTGCCCTAAAACTGCTTTTATAATTTCTAATTTCTAACATACTGCAACTTATTTTGCATCACTCTTTAGAACAGGAGAAATTCGTTAACCCTGTCTTCCCAAGTAAAGTTGGTGTTTGAGAGGTGACTGATGTCAAGGAGGCATGTTTGCATTAGAGGGACAATATGGACCTGTATCCAAACTTCTGTGAGGTTGGTGCGAGTAAGTAAAATTTAGCACCTATTAAAAAATTCAGAACATCTCCAACTATCTTTCTGATGAAACTCTTGTATTTGAGCAGCAAATTTGATCTTATTTAATAAAAGCTTTGGCTGCTACCAAAAGTTTTCCTTGCTTTTTCTTCCTAACATTACCATTAATACATTTGCATTTCCCTTTAATGGATTTTCTCTAATAAGGAAATTAATATGAGCTCAGTTTTCTTAGCCAATCCATAGATTTCAATTCAAGAATTATGTGCCGTTTCAAAAATGGATTTAATTCTCTGCTGAAACCATATTGTGTAACTTCTCAGTAAACCCACAGAAAAAGTATGATTCAATAAAGAGAATTATATATGAATGCTGGTTTATGTTTTTTTGTTTTGTTTTGTTTTGTTTTCCCAGAAACTTAATTTTTTGCACTTTTCTAGCTTGTTTCTAATTGAAGACTACATGTTGAATCACAATTCAGCAGTACAGTGCAACCAATTGATCAAATAGCAATTTTTATATCCTTTTATAAAGTAGGACATAAAAGAATGAAAATTCCTTCTAAGTCTTGTCTTTGAACTCTTATTCCTCTGGCTTTCCCTTTATCTATTATATCCTTGCTATCCTTACTTGGAACTTTGAAAGACAATTTATATTTAATCTTTTTTTTTTTTTTTTTTTTTTTTTTTCCAAGCCAACTTTACTTAAACTGTTTTTAAAGCCTTTACAGAATGGTTTTGCCAAAATTAAACCTAAATGGGCTTTCTCCCTATGCTCCTTCCCTTCCCTTCCCTTCCCTTCCCTTCCCTTCCCTTCCCTTCCCTTCCCTTCCCTTCCCTTCCCTTCCCTTCCCTTCCCTTCCCTTCCCTTCCCTTCCCTTCCCTTCCCTTCCCTTCCCTTCCCTTCCCTTCCCTTCCCTTCCCTTCCCTTCCCTTCCCTTCCCTTCCCTTCCCTTCCCTTCCCTTCCCTTCCCTTCCCTTCCCTTCCCTTCCCTTCCCTTCCCTTCCCTTCCCTTCCCTTCCCTTCCCTTCCCTTTCCTTTCCTTTCCTTTCCTTTCCTTTCCTTTCCTTTCCCTCAAAACCATCAGGAGTCAAAATGCATACAACTTCAATATGTATTTTCTTATGCACCTGGAAGGGTGAGATTGTTGTGCTACTATGTTAAGCCTCTATTGTATTTTTACTTGTCTTTTAAATATTTTTCCTTCTTTGATGACATATACAGCACTTTTGCCTCAGTGTTGAGGAGTCAGAATATCATATCCATACAGGTTAATGGGACCCAGTCTTGCTCCAGTCTAATATTGTGTTGGCATTGCCTGTGTTTTGCATATTTTTTCCTCAATCTGCCTAACTTGACAGTGCCAAGGCTACTGACACAAACCAGATCTTCCCAGCCAAGAGGCAGTGAGGACAACTCTTTTCAGAGTTTGTTCCCACTCATTCATTTGCTGGTCAGGTTCCTTATGGTACACAAGTCATTTCTTTCCCATCACAGGGCAAATCAAAGACATACTGGTCTCTAGTAGGTGATAATGGTAGATTTTGAAATCATCTAAAGTATTTTTTCTAATCACTTGGTTTTCTCTTGAAAAACCCACCCGTCCTGATTGGGATGTCAAAAGCCAGTTCCTCCAACACATTCTTCTGTAGGAAGTCTTTCAGCCAAGTCCTCAAATGTACATAACATTCAGAGGTTGATTGTAATGAAAATTACAGGTGCTCAGCACAATTTCAGCATTTGACCTTTTATTGGGAAGGTCAGAGGACTGTCTGTTATCAGCAGAAGAGCCTAAACCTTTGCTGCAAGTGGATGCCAGCACAGAGTTGCTTAAAAGCTTTCTTCAAAAGTTAAGTCTAATTTGTAGGCAGATACCTTGTAGGCCTTTGTTTTATAAAAGGCTTTTCTGAAGTTCATGGCTGTGAAGTACCAGAATGTCTATGCCCTTGTACAACACTGGTTCTGAGAAGCTGTTTGAAGAGCACCTGGTTGGCCTTGGTTTGATCTACCTTAGATGCTTTCAACAGCAGTCAGCTTTCAGCTCTCACTAGTGCATCTTACCCGCTTTTTCTGTTCCCCGCAGCAGTACAGTAAGTACAGATATACTGCAAATTCTTACTTCTATGCCTCAGATTTTAGTGTTTGAAGACCTGATTTTGTCAGAGGATTTCTCTGAAAAAAGCTTCCCTGAGCTGTAACAGGTATATGAGTACATACAAAGGGACACAGAACCAGCCCTTCCCTAAATAACTAAGTGAATTACTAGGAGATTAGATCTGCATATAAAGCAAAAGCAAAAGCAAAAAATGTACACAAACAAGAAGTTTCTTTCTTAATGTAAGACACAATAGGGATATCTTAAACCCATTATATGCTGCAGCTCATGGAAATTATATTCTGCAACTGTATCTTTTCAAACATGAATTGTAGCAGTCTGTTAGCCTATATGGTGGCACTGGTAAGTACTTACCACAGACTTTGATGCAGAAATTTCTATCAACATTAATATAGGCTGCTGTCCAAAAATGATGGCATTATATACCTCCAGTTCTTTTTAAATCTAGCGCAACTTTAGATGCACATTAAATCCTAAGTACGTGCCTAAGTGTTTTTCTGGATCAAGGCCATAAACAGACCCTTGAAATCAGTGTGGAGAAGAGCCCCATAAATATATGGTTGACTGACCAGAGTCTGAGGAACAAGAAATATGGTATTTCCTGTGAATGCATCTCTAATCAAGCTTAATCATGGAAGCATTTTTTTGGCCAGTCTCACACTGATCATACAAACACACTCGATACAAAACATGTTGGCACACCCTGCATGACATTCTCTGTCCTTTGAGGTTTAGATAGTAGAATATTCCTTTCACAGAGATATAAACTAAATAAGGACACCCTTCTTCAGCAAAATTTATTTACTTTTTCCCTTTTAAAAAGATAAAGCATGGAAGAAAATAAGAAGAGAGCTCCCTTGTCTGAACCAGAAGAAGAGCTAATAGAATGCTTTTGAGATGACAAATAGGATTACCATATTAATCATATTTCACATAATTTTATTATCTCAATTTTTCTACTTTACAAAAAAGCCTAAGCGAGAGACAGGGACGCTTCTCTTAGCAACAGCAGTGCTTATCTTTATGATATTACAGACTCGGAAGTCTGCACATTGACAGCAGACTTCTTAAATTGGTCAAGAGTGCTATGAAAAGTAACTTGAGAGCATATAATTGAACTGATAGCAACAGGGTACAACAGAGAAGGAAAAACTACCAGAAGGCAGATCACTACTCGTAGATTTTTTCCCATGGTAGTGAGCAGAGTTTAAGTTAAACCACCTAAGCGATGCTATTTTCAGGCAATGGAAGTTAAGCTGTGATCACTATATCTGCTATGAATAGTCATGAAATGCGAACACACAAAAGCTTTTTCTTCAAACTGCAATGAAATGGAAGAATGAAGAAAAAAAATATATGTATATATATATATATATATATATATATTTTTACTGGAATGAGATTCACTCCTGACTTAATCTGCTGGTTTGGCATTATACTATGTGACACCTGCACCCCACACTGCCCAAATTTTGAATATGTAGTTGAAGATCTGTAGCAATTCTTCTGCTGTAGTTCATTTCCAACTTGAATAATTAAAGAAATAAATAGGTTAAATGTGAAGAAAAGATCTTATATACATTCATGATGACATTTAGTTCTTATTGAAAATATAACTCAGTTTAAGTATCTCAGTATATATTGGGTATTATAACATGACTTTTCTTGCCTTCCTTTTGACATTATTTTTGAGGCACTTGCCAAAATCATGCTGACTTCAACTTTGGACACAGAAAAGTTTCCTTCAATTAGGAAAATCCTTAACTGAGGGATATTTAGCATATATCCTGGCACAAAAGTGAACACCTCACACCCCTATCCGCAGCCACATATTTTCCTGTTTCTCCTGTGTATTCTCCTATCAGGTGGGAGACACAAGTTTAAAAGTTGTCTGACAACATTGTGTCAGTTACCTCTTCTCTCCAGTTTTTCAGATTCATTTGGCTTTGTGGACTCTTCTTTTCACACTTATAAATTTAAGCTCTTTATTCCCTACATGGATTGATCCAGGCCTGCACACAGCCTTCTGGAAAGTTGTTTATAAGTACTATTGGATCCATCTACGACCACAGAAGGAAACCAAAGAACGTGAATACGAGTTAAGTTTGACCCTCACCCGCTCTAAGACCCAAAAGTTTACTGAGAAGGATATAAACGTTTTCTGGCACCTTCTGCTAAGGAAGAGAAAAAAGTATGATCAATCTGCACACAAAAGGTAAATGGACTATAATCTAAACAAACTATTTTCTTCCACCTGTTGCTAAGGAACAGAAAAAGAGAGGAGAGGAGGAAAGGAGGGAGAAAGAAATTAGTGGAGTTTCATTTCCAGCAAGACCAATGCCATTGTTACAGACACAACACATAAACTGGAATAAATCACAGCCATGTGTAACTTGAGTTTGATTCTCCTGTTGCTGAAACAATTACACAGAAGCATTTCCTCTCATAAGAGGATAAAATTGCCCCTTTCTGCTGAAGTCTACAGAAGACAGAATGATTTAATAGCTGTTGGAGAGGATCCAGATCTTGGCTAAATTGCAAAGGAAATAAAATCTACTTGTGTGCACATATGCACAAGTTTGTACCACACAAGAAAATGAGATGATTTAAAACATTCCTTTTTCAAAGGAGAGACCAGCTACCTCAGAGTCAATTTGTAATCTGTAGTCAGCTACATCCAAGATGTGTTGATGATGTGGCTGATTAATTAAGAAAAATGTATGCTACCTTTGTTGTAATAAATAACTCCAACTGATCTTGCATTAATAAGATGCACCATTTTACTCACTGCCATCAGCATTTCATTAACACTGAAAAAGCCAAACCAAAACAAAACAACAAAAATGTCCCATTATTTTGATGAATGAAATACCCACTGCTAGATTTGTAGTCAGGAGGAACTTTTATTCCTCAAAATCAGAGTAGTTGTGACCACAGGAGCTTTCCTCTGCAGATCTGGATTTAACAAATTCCTGTTACTGCAAAGACATAGAACACTGGGAAAGCTTAATGACTTTCTAAATGTACTTTAGTTTCAGCATGTTCTTTTAGTCCAGGTCTTTGAATGGTTATTTCTTGAAATGGTTCCTGCTACTGCTGCCATGATTACAGCTATACTGACATTTCCATTAAGAACTTGCTTAGAATTTGACTGTTCTAATTTAAATTTTGCTAGATTAGGGAATATATCTTCTGCCCACACTAGTGGGTTTTATGTGTATGTTAACACCTTAGATATTAGTTCTTTTTGGTAGCTCAAGCCTGTCAAATTGTCTCATCTTTCATTTTCAAATAATGACTTGTCATTCTCCTGATTTGAAAAATAAACTAAAAATCACTTTAATTTAGAAAGCATTAATTGTGAAAATGGTATTATACTGTAGATATTTCCCTACAGGCTAAAACTGATCCTGTAATTGAACGTGAAAATACAATTAATATACATTTGTGTGAGCTATTTTTCAAATGCATTAGTTTACTAATCATCAGCAAGCCAGACTTTGAAATGTTTAATTGCCATGGGGACAAATTCTAGTTTCAGTTACAGTTACATAAATTCAAAATAATTCCAGTGAAGTCCCATGTGGCCAAAAGCATAACTGAATCTATAATAGCCACACTTCAAACAAGTCTTAGGATCTATCATAGCTGAAGTCTCAATATAATAACATGCCATCATGAATAAATACTTATAGTCATAGAGACACAGTCTCTGAGTGGTTGAGGTTGGAAGGGTACTCTGGAGATCATCTAGTTCAACCCCCCTGGAAAAGCAAAGT
This sequence comes from Aythya marila, assembly GCF_965140915.1. Classification (NCBI taxonomy): domain Eukaryota; kingdom Metazoa; phylum Chordata; class Aves; order Anseriformes; family Anatidae; genus Aythya; species Aythya marila. The sequence continues at coordinate 66,764,485 of NC_139045.1, read as the reverse complement.
CACATAGAGCACTTTGCACAGGATCACAACCAGGTGGGTTATGAATATTTCCAAGGAAGGAGACTCCATTCCAGGCAAGGAGACTCCACAGAATCTCCAGGCAAACTGTTCCAGTGCCCTGTCATTCCCACAGAAAATAAGTTTTTTCTCATATACAGATGGAACTTTCTGTGTTTCAGCTTATGTCCATTTCCTTTTATCCTGTTGCTGGGCAGTACTGAAAAGAGTCTGTTCCCACCCTCTTAACAACTGCCTTAAGATATTTTAATACAAATTCCCCCTTCTTGTATAAAAGAAGTGAATTATTCTCTTTTCCAGGCTAAACAGGCCCAGCACTCTCAGCCTCTCCTCGTAGGAGAGATGCTCCAGTCCCTTGATCACCTTTGTAGCCCCCTGCTGGACTGTCTCCAGTGGTCTCTCTTGTATGGGAGAGCCCAGAACTAGACAGAGCACTCCAGATGCAGCCTTACCAGAACTGAGTAGAGCAGAAGGATAACCTCCCTCAACTTGCTGGCGGTGCTTTCCTATTACACCCCAAGACACTATTGGCCTTCTTGGCCACAAAGGAACAATGTTGTCTCATGGGCAACTTGTTGTCCACCAGACAAGTCTCTTCTCTACAGAGCTGCTTTCCAGCAAGTCAACCCCCATCCTGTACTGGTGCACGGGGTTAGTCCTCCCTACATGTAGGGACATTGCACTTGTTTTTGTTGAACTTCATGAGGTTCCTCTCCATCTCTTCAGCCTGTTCATTTATCTCTGAATGGCAGCAAAACCCTCTGGCCACTCCTCCCAGTCTTGTTTCATCAGCAAACTTGCTGAGGATGCACTCTGTCCCTTAATCCAGGTCACTGATGAATAAATTTAAAGGGACTGGACCCAGTACTGACCCCTGGGGGACACCACTAGCTACAGACCTCCAGACTCTGCACTACTGATCACAACCTTCTGAGACCTGCCATTCAGCCAGTTCTTAATCATTGTTCATACTTCCTGAGCTTACCTATGAGGAAGAACTCCTGAAGTCCAGCCTTGCAATCCTACTTGTTGCCCTACTTCCTCCATGCAGGATCCTAAACTCTGTGATCTTCTGGTCACAGCAGCCAGGTCTGCCCCCAGCCTTCACACCTCCAGCCAGTCCTTCCTTGTTTGTCAATACAAGGTCCATCAGCACATATCTCCTCATGGATCCACCACCTGTGTCAAAAAGTTACCACCAATGCTCTGCATTAAGGCAAAACTGCTAAGATTGAGTTCTAATAAAAGAGCTATGAATCCATATGTAGCCCAGATCACATGTTTTAAAGGTAGCTCAGCTACCTTCATCAGAGCCTGTGATAGTGACATACTGAGAGAGATGAGTTCACGGGTTGGGAGGGAAATAATGGTAGGGTAGATCACAGTCCAGCATGAAAAAGGGCACTTGAAACTAATTTGAAGAGAAATATAGGAGCTGCTCAGGGTCATGAAACTCAATGTGACATCTGGCAGGGTGTCTCATACACTGAGAGGATTCCTGCCTACGTCAGAAGCATAAGATCACAGTTTTCAGGCGCCTATGGCAATATACATATACACATACATGTATATATATTATATATAGTTTGTTTGCCTTGGTTAGGAAATTGGTAAAGAGGCTTCACATGTAATTGTATGAAATGGGCAAGACTATGTTTTCACTTGCATCTAACTGTCCTTACAACAGATGTAGTCTTGTAGAAGTCTGACTTTATTTATTTACATTAATGTAATTCCCAAATTAGGCCCATTGACTCAAAAGGTCTTCTGCCCCCAAAATAAAACAATCTCAAAGCTAGGGGTTGTAGACACAAAACCAGAATTTGTCATCTGGATAAGGGAAAATCCATTTCCTTCTAAAGCCATGTGATTATATAAATAATATTTTTCAAAATTTAGTTTATGCTTGACCATCTAATAGGCCTTAGACTGGGAGGAGAAAGAGACACTGGATCTCTTTCTCATGACTCCATTTCATTATTAGTCTTAAAGGTCAAGTCAAGTGTCTTGTATATTTTAATCTTAAAATGGTTATATTTGGGATAAATTTCATCTTGTTTGGAAAGGAGACAGAAATACTTTGCCAAGAGATTTGTTTTCAGGAGCTACAAGTTCTAGTCTGAGCTAATAAAAAAAGAACCATTGGTTCTGATTCATGGCCAGTGGAGAACAACCAAAAAAACCATCTTATTGACTAACAATGTTTGCCTAAAATGGCTTTTACATTTCATGCCTCCACAGGGTTTTGCATTGGCTCCTCAGAACCCTGCAAAATTTCTAGATACTCTAGACATGCTGTGGCTATCTACTTCCACATTTCCCAAACATCCCCCCAATTGAGCTCAATCTTTATCAAGATACTTCAACACTTCTACTATTAATCCCTGGAATATAACATTATCAGAGATAGTATTCTATTTCTACTGTACATTTGATATTTTATACTACTTTTTACTTGAATGTGAACATTGCTATCCTCATTAGAACTGTATATATGTCACCTAAGTACATGATCCTTAAATAAGCACAATGTACTCATAGTTTCATTATTGGCATGACTACATATTCATCACTGAGAATATTTCAGTTTGAGAGACTTGTACACAAATCACTGATGATATAGTCTTCCCACTACAATGTTGTGTATTACATGATAACATCTTTAATTGCTTGCTTTGTTATTATTAATTTTTTTTAGTACTATGCTCCATCTTGCAATAAAAGGAGCAAACTCGTTTGTAAATTATATCCAAGAATTTTTTGCAACAGCAACAGTTTAGGAAAATACATTTGTAAATACATAAACTAAATATGTAATTCTTTATTTTAATAATGTAAGTGGTAGGGAGTGAGTAATCAGTCTACTTTAACTTGTATATTCTTGATAATGAAATTTTTTTTTTCCTTTTTTTTTTTTTCTTTTTGGTTAGTGCCATGTGTCTTCAATGTAGAAATGTTCCATGTTTTATAAATCATTGATTTGGTTTCATAAGTTAACTGTGTTTTCCACCAGAATGGTGTCCTGAATCAGGAAAGTATTCTAGGGATATAAGAGATTTAAATGTCTTCTTAGAAGACACACTAGAACTGCACTTTGAGGACTATCCTAGGAGATCTAAGACTTAATAAAGAAAAATCTTGTGACTTCAGTAAAAGGTTTAACAAAATTGTATTTAGAAGCATACTCTATCAAGGGGTTTTTAGAAAAAAAATATTTAATTTAATATAATTTGCTAATGCTTTAACCTGAAGGCATAGATACTGTTTAAACCAGATACAGTTTGCTATAGTTCAAAATGTTTAGGTATATCTATTTATATGATTCTTTTGCAAAATGTCCTCTCTCACATTAATACATTTTAAGGTGAATTCTTCTTCAAGTTATGATTAGTGTTTTGGCATTAAACTGAAATTTTCATTCCAGTGTCTGATGCTTACATTACTTTTTGTCTTTAGAAATATTAAGCAATATAACTATAGAAAGAAGACTTTGAAGAGGAAACTCCATAGGCAGGAATTTGTTGTATAGCTTTCCATTCTTTACTGGGAATCACTGGGGCACAGAAGTTATGTTAGCTAACTTAGTATACCTTAGCCATGATTCAGATCAAAATTTGTCCTTAATTGTGAAGATTGTGCTTTGGATAGGAAGCATACATTGAGAAGGACCATCCTAGGCAGCATCATGAGACTTTGGACAGCATTGGAACATCCATTTCATTTTTAAAATAAAAGAGTTTTTCTAAAGGCAAGAAAAACAAAGTCCTGATGTTTGAAATCTATTTGAGGAGAAAGAAAAAGCAAAGCTGGATTAAAGCATGCCAGCTTTCTATCAGCTTTGCAATTTAATTCACTATGCACTCCTAGCTTTTTCTCTTTGTCTGGTGCCTGTGAGATGACCTTGAAGAGGTCATGTGGCTTCTCTTTGCCTCCAATTGCTCCATCTAAATTATTCTTTGAGAAGAGGGTCTCTTCTTCTATTCAAGCCTTACAGGTAAAGATAAAAGACATTTTTCTTTCCATCTTTCTTTCTAGTCAGTTTTACTTCAGTGCATTCAGTTGCACAAGTTCTGCTCTACTAGATATTTAACCAGATTCACAATAAGCTAGCTGTTCACAAAGTAGATTTAAAAAAAAAAAAAAAAAAAAGATAACATTGCTCCTTGTATATTTTGAATTTTGCCTTCTCTTTCTCTTCCTCCCACTCCCTTCTGTTTATCTTTAATACTTCATGTGTTAATTTTGCTACATGAATTCTTCCTGTCCTTTTCCCTTTTCTTTCCTTCACCTTTCTAGTTTTTTTCTCTTTTCCTTTCCCTTGACAAGACCTCATTCAATCGACTCTCAGGCTGTCATTGGTAAAACTCCTACTTATTTAGGCCCTCTTCTCCACCTGATCATCACTGCTCGGCTACCTGATAGTCACATATTTTGTATTTCCTACTCTGCTTATCTTGGGTCTCACAGATTTGCACTATTTCTGCAGAAACACCTTTCTTCAGCCAGGGTTACAGGTTTGCTTTGACAGCCAGTCTTTGCACAACACAAGCCATAACGTCCCTGATTAAGACTACAAGGTTATCTTTGCAAACTCCTCCCAAGTCTATGTCATTGTTTCCCCCCCCCTATAGCTAACACCATGTGCCAAGAGCTGTCTGAGCTGTATCACTCCACTGCCAATAATAAGTGATCTTTAACAAAGATAAAAGCACAGCTATATAGATTATATATATATAAACACACACAAATGCATACAGTTTTCGGACTGAAAAGGAAGACTCTATTTACAGAAGTTTAATCTAATCACATGCTCATGTCTGTATATGTGCACATCCTTCCCATACCATGGATAAATAGAAACTGAGAACTAAGTGCCACAACAAGCAGCTCTAAATTTTGTTCCCTCTTTCATTTTTTTCTCATCTTCAATGTCTTAGACTACATGCTGTTCCATAAGGTGAAAGTCTTCATTTCACTTTTGATTTGAGTAGGGAAGAAAAAAGACATTTCCTTTCCTACTTTCATCAGAAGTCTCAGTCTGCTTATTTACATAGGGTCCACTCTAACAGTTGGAAGCAATTTCATCAACAAGCTAAAATTCTGGTTCTGTTAACATGGCCATCACTTTATTCTGCCTTACTGAGAATTTGCTGGCTACTGATAACCTGAAAGGGCTTACATGTTTCCACAGATGTACAAGCTATCATAATGACTATACAGTAAAGGGACAGCTTTCTGGGACCTAGCCAAAAAAAGGAGAAATAAAAAAAATCATCTTTTTATCTTTCTCTTGCTCCACTTTGAATTCTACTGAGCTATCCTGAAACGGGATATCTCAACTGCCCCATCAATATTTGGCAGAAGCTGTCTGTCAAATCCCTTTGATTTTTCATGCTCCAAAGACTGCCTGTACTGCTGAACTGCCCTGTGTATTTGTTTGTTTGTTTGTTTGTTTGTTTTGTTTGTTTGTTTGTTTGTTTTTTTCCCAGTCATCATGTGTTGGAGGCAAACTTCTGCACAGATAATCTGATCAGTTATAACCATCTCAAATAAAGAGCTGGGGTTTCAGGAAACTGTCTTCTTACTTGAGACAATTTGCCCAAGAAGTTTACCATGCTGCTGTAGCTGCTGTTACAGAAGTGCCATGTGGCAGCAATGGCATGCTGAATGGGGAAGATTGGCAGAAAGAGGAAGCAGAAACTATGTAAGTGCTGAGGACCTCTCTTAAATGACTCTATTAAGTGCTGAGGACCTCTAGCTTCAACATGTCCTTTTGAAGGAAATGATGTATCTGCAGAGGAAGAGGGCTGCTGACAAGTCTTGAATTTTTGGTAAAAACACTGTCCTTCAACCCAAAGAATTCCTAAAGCAGTGAGGAATCAAGGGAAAAAAAAAAAAAAAAAAAGAAAAAAAAAAAGACTTTTCTGTGTTTGGGCTATTTGTTTTTCTTTAGAGGTGGTCTGAAATGGGTTATCAAAAGGTTTCTTTCATCCATTTCTTGAATGTTAAACCATATAACAGCATTGTCTCTAGCGCGAAACATTTAGGAGAACATGTGTGAGAATGCAGGGAGCCTGGGGGATTTGCTCTTTGCAAAGAAACCATCTGAAAGTGGCACTAAACATAGTTTCTTCCAGGGAACTTGACCCAAGAGGTCACAATCAACCTCTGCTGGCTTGAAATACTGCTCAATCTTCAAGAAATTTTGAAGCACAAAAGTTCAGAGATTCAACAATAACAACAACACATTTCATAGAATCATAGAAGGCCTTAAATTGGAAGGGACTGTAAAGATCGTCTAATTCTAACCCCCTGCCATGAACAGGATGCCACACACTAGGTCAGGCTGTCCAGGGCCCCATCCAACCTGGTCTTGAACACCTCCGGGGATGGGACATCCACAGCTTCTCTGGGCAGCCTGTGCCAACTCTGTGAAAAATTGTGCCTCACCACCTCTGAGAAAATAATTTATTCCTTGTATCTAATCAATATCTCCCCTCTCTTCATTTAAAACCATTGCCCTTTGTCCTGTCATTCTCTGTCCAAGTAAAAAATTACTCTCCACCTTTTTTTTGTAAACCCATTCAAATATTGAAAGGCCATAAGGTCACCCTGGAGCCTTCTCTTCTTCAGGCCAAACATCTCCAGACTGAAGTGGCTTAGCAACTCCATCAAACAGTTTCCTCAGGACCCTGGTGCATGGCATCAGGCCCCCTAAACTGGTACCTTTCCACTTTCATCAGGTGGTCTTAAACCTGCTCTTTGCTTACAGTGGGAGGGACTTTGTTCCCCCAGTCCGTATCTATGGGTTCAGGGAAAGGAGAGCCATGGGAAGTCTGACTAGCAGTGAAGACTGAGGCAAAGAAGTTATTGAATAACAGCCTTTTCTGCATCTGTTGTTACCAGTTCTCCCTTCTCATTATCAGAGGGGGAACACTCTCCTTGGCCTTTCTTTTCCAGCCAATGGAAAATTCTTTGCATCCCTTTCAAAGCTCAGGCACATCTGTGCCTTGTTTTTTCTGATCCCGTCCCTGCACATCTGGACAACATCCCTGTACTCTTTCTGGGCCACATGTCCCTACTTTCACTGCCCATGCACTTCCACCGTTCCTGTTTCCTGTAGAGAGATCTCAAGCTAAACAACTCCTAGGTCTAGTATAACTCTGTTCCTGTGGCCAGCCTGAAAACAGAAGCTTCATGTGGGTCTATATCCTCATGAGATGCATAGGGAGAATGCTGTTCCCACAACTTTTAATTGTTAATCTCCTAGGCAATCTACAAATTCCCCTCCCTGAAATGGATTTAAAGTAGGTATTAAGAGATAGACACACACAGAAAAAAGATCTGAGCTCTGAGAGGTAGACAGATAATAAGATCTGGGCTGAGGGCAGAGGAAGGGAAACATCAGAGTTAAGGAGAATGTTATTTCTAATGTTCAACATTATTGAGATTGAGTATATGCATTTCAGACTGTTCTTACACATTTGATTACTTGGACTCTGATACAATTATCTTATTACTTATCCATACTTAGAATGGAGTTGAAATAAGTCTGAGGAAATAATAAAATCAATCAAACAAATGTTTCTTTAAAGTTTATGAGCACAGAAGCAGAATGTACTTGCCTGCCTTTTACCATAATGCATAACGATGATGAGAAAACAATTATATTTTACTCACCTCACTAAGAAAAATAACACCCAAAGGATGTGTGTGAATAGGATTTTGCAAAAGTGAAATTAATAAATTAAAGAGTATAACATGAATAGATGCTCTATTTAATAATGCATGTGAAAAAGAAGAATAAGAGCTTGGTTTTATTGTTTCTACAACATATGAAGCAAAGATAAATAATTTCTCAACCTGGGAAAAGAAGTTATGCTCTTCTCCCTGAAGGCTGATTCTGCCCTCTCTCACATTTGGAAACAGTTCAGCTGAAGTTGATACTTCATAACCTCTGTGAAAATGACAGTGACTGAAACATGAGGTTTTGCTGGTATCAAACATAATTGCAGCAGCAAGTAGAAATAGTAATTGCACGGAATACATTTCCCTAGGAAAAGCAAACATTTGCATTAGAGTCTGTGGCTGAGTATCTGCGTTTTCACCATCCTTTTTTCTGGGTAGGGTAGGTAGTTTACTTGTAACCTGTAGATAACTGATTACTAAGACTCCCAGGTCACTAATGCCTGCTAGGAGAATCTTTCCTATGTTTCTCTTGTGGGGAGAAAATTATACATATATAAAGGAGACATTAATCCAAAATAGATATGTTCAGCGCACACAGAAACTCTTCTCCCGTCATCCCTAGTTTTGTTCTAGAAATGTGTAACACCAATCCCTGTATGAAGAAGATGTCTATGGGAGCTCCACCAGTAATCTGTGTACCCAGGAAGGGCACAGCATTGCAAACAAGAGGTACTGTCTCCCCAATATCCTCAGGCATCAGTCCAATCAGTCCAAGGAAAACCAGAGGTATTTTATTAGGTTCTCCTGGAAACTGAAGCCAATTTACTACCTTAAAGTCACAATATAAATACATTCAAATTTATTTATATTCAATTTTATACAACTCTGTTGTCATCAAAAGAGCAATCCAAGGATAGCCCATTAAAGGTAAACCCTCTGAGGTTGTTGACCAAACCTCATTTCTGAGCTTGCTGAAAGCTGTAACAATTTTATCTAGTATTTTTCCACTGTGAAAGTGCCAGTGGGAAATGCCAACACATTGAAATAAAATAATTCAGTATGTTGCTCTCTGCTGAATATCACAGACTGAAACTCTGTCTACAATAAATTCATGTGGAAAACAACAACAAAGAAAACATTAACCAAAACTATCAATACTCTCTAACATATCCTTATTGTGAAGCCTATAGTAAAACCAGCAGCTTGAACTGAATATATTTTGCAGGTCTAAAAACAGATCTGAATCATAGCAGTCAGTATGTTATATCATCGCTTTACTTTTTATGTCCTTAGATTAGAAAATAATTATGGAAATTTTCAAGTAGTTTCTGCAAATAAGTGTGACAGATACAATGGTTTTGCAGGATCAAACTAGCTCTTTGGCAAAACATACAAGGTCCACAAAGCATGACATAAATTTATTTAAATAAAATTTAACACCATAAATTTTATGTTAATTATTTACTATTTTTCTGATTTTGTTTTCTGAAATTCTGAAGTTCCAGCCACATAAGAGTTTATTTCAATAAAAGGCCACAAATGCTCAGTAGTTTACAATCAATAATTCAGAAAGTACCCATAGACTGCAATTTGTTCACTTGAACTATTCTATGAATTACTTATGAATAATGAATACATATGGAAAAAAAAAATCTATATACGTATGCATATATTTTCTAACACTGAAACATTCAAGCATTCTCAAAGAGACGACAGTTAAGAATAATATTAAGATGCCAGACTGAGATGTAGCAATCCATTCATCTCTGACTGTAAATTATTATTACAAGTTATTACAAGTTATTAAATAACAGACAAAAAGCAATGCAAGTGATTTTCAAAATATTACCTATATTGGCCAAACTCTTGAAAATGAATGCATGAATAGAATTGTCTAGGAGGCTGAATTCAACTTGTTCACTTAAAAGATTTGATCAAGTAATATCAACCTTCATCTGTGGGACTTCAATATCCCATGGCACAAAGACAACATATTGCACAGCTTCACCCATATGGCAAAACACATGTAGCAAGTCAGTTTGGATATGGAAAAGACAACCAGCAAGTGACTAACCATGACTAGCAATACCTTTTGTTACTGGGAATTTAGGGATGTTGAATTTTATGTCAAATACATGAACGTGCATCTATGGGTGGAGATATCACAGTAGACCATTTGAGAAGAAACAGGATTTCATTTTATTTATTTATTTGTTACTAGTATTATTTTAGGGACAGAGAATGAAAATGGGAACTTCCAGCTATCTCTAATGCCAATCAATTACATCTGCCACATGCCACATCCTGGATCCAGATACAAAAAGTCACAGCAATAATAAAATGATTTGTTTAGGGAAAGCTATTTTTCAATGAATCAAATGCTTAGAGATAGTGCCAGGGTGACAGTAAGTGAAATGACTTATTTTTCTCCCCAAACAGATGTATAAAAACCCATACATAGTGCAAGTTTACTCCCACCACCCTCCCAGGGCATTTCAGGGTGACTGGAAAGCTGTTACTAGCAACCAAACCAGTAACACCCCAATTTCTCTTGCTTGACATCCCTTCTGGAGCCAGTGTTTATCTGTACAAACAAGCTCAGCTTAAATTTAGCTATGGAGACTGTGAAGCATTTGGCTCTGGTTGGCATCATTTTCACTTCACACTTGTGCACTGCAGACATACACAGTTCTGCCTGGGACATGGGTGCTTGAAGTAGAAGAAAAGGAGGTATCTCCACCACCACACCATACAGCAGCTAGCTATGAAGAACTGCAAGTGCAGGTTTAAGACATATGAAAAAAAAAAAAAAAAAAAAAACCTTTTGAGACAATATGAAAAAGCTTCAAATAAACATCCAAACCCTGAAAGCTTGTTCCAGCCCATTTTGAATGCTCGTGTGGCTGTATGCCAGACTTGGTGTTGACTCCTAGCCCTTACACCCTGACTTGCCACAGAGAAATATAAACAACGGGTGTCTAGTTGCAAGCCCTCATTTCAAAGGGCAGGGACAGAGATTTAAGAATTAAAAACAAATTCATTTTACATAATCTTTGGTGACAGCAGTTCAACTACCTGCAGAGACTGAAGAGGATCTTTCTCTTGTTGGATTAGTTCACAGTGTCAGAAGCCACTTTATTTCTGTCCCTGAGCAGAAGGAAATGAGCCACCCTGACACCACCAATACCAGTTAAGTAAGGCTATGTAGTCCAGTTCCTTCACAGAAGGAAAACTTGGGAGAGATTCTCTCTGCACGAGATAGTTGCATGAATAGCTTTTCTTTTACTTTCTGCTCAGTCTGATATATCATTTCAAAAATGATAGGTTCAGATAGTGTATTACAAAACACATCAGATCTCTGCCTAGGTGAATATGATTTTAACACAAATATACAGGATTTATGCCTGTATTAGTAACATCTTTGAATATCATTCCTCTAGATGGCAGCTATGGTGTTATTAAAGTATATCTTGGAAGGAAACAGCTCACTCAGGGTTTTCAGAAGTTGCTTAATTTAACTCCTCTTCACAGTCCTCACATTACATTTGCTGAACGAAGAAAAAAAATGTTATGAATGTTATTTCAGAATGCTTAAACTGTAATTATGTTTCTTCTTCAATGGCATCACTTCTACGGAGAGCTCACTAGCTGTTAAGCAAACCTCTTTCTTATTTAAATTTAACTCATCACCATTCCTATGACTAACTCTAATTCATAGGATTTCTTCCCAGTCAAGGCATGTTTCCCTCCTTCGCTTGAAGAAAACTGTCTAGGAACAAATATATAAGTAGTTGACTCCTCTTTTGAGGGGTGAAAAGGGTAGTGTTTCTTTGCCTTCATTTTTTAATTTACAATGACATTTCTCTTTGCAGTGTTAAGATTCGTCTGTTAGCAAAGACTCAATTCTGCAAGAGCTGGGACAGCCTCTAATTACTGAAGAATAGAAATAAGAACTCAGGGCAGGTTGGGCAGCTCTTTTCTTGCTGTTTCATACTTTATTCCTCAGAGACCAAGAAAAACAAGGATGACACTATCCATGAGGATATACACAGTCTCCTGGTAAGACCAGGAGAGATGTAGTAGCACCTGTCCATTAGTTTTTTAATGGTTTGTATCCCAGTGTATATTTCACACTCGTGTTTCACTGTGCGTTCTTACTACAATGTACTTCCCAGTTTAAATCCCACCTTTCCTACCAATTCATAAGTGAAGTTGTAACACACACAGAAGACAACCATGTCAGGTCATGCAGCAGGTCCATCCAGGCCAGAACCTTGTTTTCAGCACTGACCACTGCTTAAGATGATGTGTAAGCCACAGAGAATTAGTAGAGTGCTCCTTTCTCTAACCCTTCTTGCTTTTAGCAGTTAACATCTTCAAAAGCTCCTCGCAGGTAGCATCTCAATTCCTAAACTGTGCACTGCCATTAGATATATTTCTTTATCTCCTTTTATAACATTTTTTTCTTATTATATCCAAAAGTGCAAGAGGAAAAAAAAATCAATATCTGCTGTTGACTAAAATGACATTTGAAAGATTCCTCTAAAACATGTTCCACCCTCTCATCCTCTAATTCACAAGACTTGAACTCTTCACTGAATAGAATTATATATTTGTGAGTTACAAGCACTGAGTTATTTTAGCTTCATGAAATACACAGAAATGTGAACCCTAAATACTTGTGTGACAAGCCAGTGCTAAGCAAGCCATGTCCTCGCCTGCTGTTGACTCACGCCCATGCTGTGCTTCTCTGGTAGTTGCAAATTATGCTGTAGAAAGAGCATAATAAGAAACAGAATTGAGACAACTGAGAAAAGGCTTCAGTTTTATCCTCCTGGAAAGAAAGCACACTCTCCTTAAAAACTTCCGTGACTTTTGTCTCTGAGTATACCTTTAATACATTATGTTGATGTTGTCCAGTGCTAATGAATGAAGTCTGTGCAGTGGGAGAAGAGAAACACACATGAGAAGGAATAAGGAAAGCTCACCTAGGGGAGTATCAGTAAAAGTTCTGAGACACTCGTACAGTACAACACAAAAGTATATGTAATAGTAAGGCAGACTATGCTCTCAGATGTTTAACAATGATAGATACGGTGAGAGTGAAAAAAAATGCATAAATATTACCTGTGAAAAAGACTGTATAATGAGCTCATTGCAATCATGTGCTATTTGATTTGTTGTTTTTAAAACGCATCACCTTCTAGTGCTTCACTGTGGCTTTGGCATCACTAACTACCTCGAAATTATAGTAGTGATTTCTTGGAAAAAATAATGAAAGCATTTCCAAATTGTGTTATTTCTCCCAGCCAAAACCTTAATAAGTGAGCCAGTGCTCCAACAGTTTTGCTCATTTTTGCTGGTAAATGCACATAATTTCTCTATTACACCTATTACCCAATAAACAATTATTTGAATTAGACCAAATTAGACACATTATTCTGATTTTTTTCTCTTTGTTATCTTTGTGATTGTACTGATCATTTGAAAGCTGATTTGAGGCCAGCAGACACCAAACAAATCTCATGCTCCCTCATGCTAAGCTTCTTCTATATTTCAACTATTTACGATGGCCAAATACTTTGAAAAGTACTTGTGACATCAATAACTTCCACTTGAAGGCTTCTATTCACTAGAGCAGAGTCAGAAAGCCCTATTGTAGATGGGAATCAATCTTCTGATGTAGTCACTTAGCAGTTAATATTTTTAAGCACTTTGAAGATGGAAAGCACCATGTAAGTGGTAGGACTACAGCTGTTATTCCATAAAGTATGTTCTAGTGGTAGTTCAGCTTTGGCAGTGCTTTTCTTCTATTCCTAATTTAAAGACTGTCTCTTATCTAGGAAATATATCCTTGGTGTTATAAATGTATTGCCCTTGGAGGGCAATCCATATAACAGGGAGGTGGAATCAATGATTTCAGCCTGCTGTTGTGCACCATGAAGCTAATTGGTGAAGATACAAACTCTTGAGCATTCTGAAGCTTATTCTTGTCAGTTTAGAAATACTCAGCACCACTCGACATCAAAAGGAATTATGTCCTGTTCAGTCTCATCTCAGCTTTGAATATTTAGGAGACCTGTAAATGCCTTCATGGGGATTGTGCATTTAATTCTCAGATCAAGTAAATACCTTCTTCAAAGTACTGTGAAAGGCCGAAGAGAAGCACTATAGAGAATGATGAGAGTGTGCAATGGTTCCATTAAAAACATAAAAGTCATGGCACAGAACAAAGGCATTATGTCTTTGAAGGTAATTTTCAAAGCAATGGAGAGGTCATTGAGATCACTACAAGCCAAGACCAGTCAGGTACACTTTTGACTTTGCTGTCTCTTGATATCCTACAAAGCCTGTTAAGCATCATCAGAGCATTGCAAAGAATCTGCATGGTTTGAAAGTGCCCTGACCTTCTGCTTCCTACAAGGTATAAAATTTCACCCCAAATTTTCTACACTCTCTGAAAGTTTAAAAATAGCAAAAAACATCTGGGAATATTTTCTTCCTGTTTCAAAAGGGAAGCTGATACATATCAGCTGAAGAGACCTGATATCAGAACTGTGAAATGAGACTGACAAAGAGGGAGTCAACACTTGAGACAATGTATGGAAGTGCACTGAGAAATCAGAGTGCACTACAGGGTGGGGGGACACCATCTTTTAATAGAGACTAGTGCTGAGCATGAAAAAATCAAGTGAAGAAGATAAGAAGAAGATAAGATGGGAGAGCTACCCATCAGCAGCTCTTCCCGAAGCTTGACAAGAAAAAAAGAAAAAGAAAAAAAAAAAAAAACACTTATTTTGTGATGAAGACAGCAAAAATATAAAAATATTAATGTTAAAAGGGAAATAAACTGGACACTTAAAAGACAACTTTCCAACTGCCTTAGAAGCCTCTGCCCATGACATCCAAGTAACTGAGGTGGAGAAAACAAAGAATGGTATGGTGTCATTGCTCTTCAACCCATTGCTGCCCCACACTGACCTCTGCTCTCTGGTCACTGAAGGAGAAGCAGCAGCTCTTTGATAATGGCCTCATACAGTGGTAGAGACCCTGACACCAAAGAGCCTTCCTGCATTAGGTATGTACATATATATACATACAGAAAGGCTCCATCCCTATGTGCTTTTAAGTTAAATTTGCAATAACTGAAAGCCAGAATGAAGAAGCACAAGGATAGGAGGCTGAGGCAGCAGTGGTGTAACAAACTGCAGTGGTAGCATCCTTCTCATGCTGTAAGCATACAACACTATGTGATACAACAAATACACCTCTAATAAAGCCTAAAAGTTTCAGTCCATGTGTTCTTTCATTTTCCTCAGCTCTTTTGCACTCATAGTCCTGTGAGATGATGAAGTTTTGCAAGAGCCAAGTGGTCTCACATTCTCTGGCTCTGAATGAGGTATCAAAAAGCCAGGGCCAACTACTGGGGGCAGAGCCAGAAGGTTATGGGTTGCTGCTTGACCTTATGTAGTTTTAATCTTTTTTTGAGGCAGAATACCAGATTCCATTCATGGTTACTGATTGCACAACTATAGTATTTCAACCACAATGTTTGAGCTATTCCACAGTAGGCAGATCTCCTTTTTGCAGAGACCCCAGTTTTAACTGGCAGCCCTGGAGGATGCGCACAGATTGCAGACTACACAACCACATTCTCCACTTGCATTCACTGATTCACTCTTGTCTTTCAGAACTGAGAAGTTCAGAGCAGCAACTCACAGTGAACATGTGATGGAATAAATATGCATACTAAACACATCAGGACAGTCAAAACTAGAAATGCAAAAACATCTTCCTCCACCACACCCTGCTGTGTGTATTGCAGTGACAATAAAAAACACTCTCATTTCAAGAATCAAACTCATGGTGGGATTTGAGACTTCGGTACTCACTCTCAGCTTTTTAGTTATTTTAAGCACTTTTCCTGTGTCTTCCCAAGACTAAGAGAGGCATTTGTGAATTGGCTTTGAGAGTGCCCATAAAATGCACACCAAAAGAGTGATATGGGAGGTCCGGAAAAGGGCAGGCAGCTCTTGCACCGGTATGGTAACATCAGTAGCTGAGGCAGCTTCTTCATCTACAGCATTTACTGTAGTGGGTGAACATGTGTCTTTGGGGGTTTATACCGCATGCAAACTCCTAAGACTGGCCATTGCTAGGGAGAGACTATCAAGTGTCCGCTGCTGAGTGCAGTCTTGCAGCTTGGGTACATTTTTCTGTTTGTCTGAATGCAACTTCTACCTCCTATGTTTACATAGCCATTTTATGGAGGAAAGCAAGGGTATTTTTGTTCTGTTTGTAGACAGCATAGTACACTAGGGATTGGGTCAGTTTTTATTTCTTAGTAACCTTACAAAAAGGGCCTCAGATGTCATGCTTATTTTCCAGCATGCTCTAAAGAAAGAGGAAAGTGTGTAATGGAACATTTTTATATTTCATTTGAAGTTTGAGTTTTGCAGTCTGAAAAAAAAAATGATAGTAAAACACCATGGGCTGCATTGAATAAGCATTATTCCCTTACAGTGAGAATTGATATTCTTTAGTTTCATTAAAATATCTCAGAAGTCCTGCAAATATTTCTCTTGCACCAGATAAGAAGGATGCTGTTTTTCCACATTGCTCTGAAGCACAAAATAATACCTATCTGGACTTCCATGCATTTCGTCCCACTGTTGATAAGTCTGTTGAAAATAATACTACTATTTAACAGCAGCAAAGGCCAATAACCATTGATTTAGCCCTATGATTCTAAAACCTATAATAGAGGTAAAACTCATGGGGCAGGGAGGGGAGTGGGTGTGGAGGGTGGGTGGGAATGTTGCTAGACTAACAAGTATAAACAGAAGTTAAAAGTACAAACAAACAACAAAAATGACACAAGCTTTTCTTTAGGTGTGAAGCAGAAGCTGTCTGGCTAAAGACAAGAAAACTGCTGCTTGAAGTTTCTGTTTATAGCACATAGTATAATGCATATAATGGAATATAATGGAATTTCTGAGAGAATGAAGGGTTTTGGTTAAAATGAAATTCTATTGTGTTAAGGAAACTGAATGATTTGAAGAAATGAACAGGTCAAACCAGATGAGCTAATAAATGCTGTATACTTTGAGGATGTGAAACATGACAGAGAATCCAAGAACAAAGAGCTAATTTTTTGGTTACCACATAAACAAATTCAAGACTAATTAATGGGGAAAAAAAAAAAAAAGACACACCTAATGTATAAAAGCTAAAAAAGACAAAAAGCAGTTTTTCCTCCTCTACATTGTCATAGGAGAGGAGAGATTGATAGCACCATTATAGCAAACCTCAGGATTGGTAGCTTAGATGTAGGAAAAACAGACACATTTCTGGGCCTGATTCAAGATATAAAGAAGACAGCCTTTTATACTCACTTTTTCTTTTTTCTTTTTTTTTCCTATAAAAAAGTAAAGGTAAAGATGTTTTTATGCCTCATTTTGTGGTTAGAAGACAATATTTTTTTATGTATTTAAATTCTTACTCATTCAAAGTCATGTGCAACACTGGTAAGGGATTAGGACCAGAAAATTTGACAAGACGTGGTGCAACACCAGAATGTAAATTTAAGAAGAAAGAAAAAAAAACAATTTATATAGTCACACTGAGTTTTATTCTCAGCCACAAGAGACAATAGCTACTGCATTTTGGTAGGAGAAAAGTATATTTCCATTAAGATCCATGGCTTATTGCATTTCGAGGATATAACTACACAAGCAAATATGGGAATTTACAGACTGCTAGTTTTCTGCCTTGGAACTAAATTCAGATAATCTTAACATGAACTAAGAATGACTCCATAAAAGAGCTAGGCTTGGAAGATGTCTGTCTTCCCCCAAAAGTTATAAACCCATATGTAGTTTGGTGAATAAATTCAATCTTTATCAAACATTCAAGGCCACATCTCTCTCTGAAGGCACCTTAATGACTGTAGCAAAAGGTTCTCCAGGCTTGACTGTCCTCACAGTAAAAAAAAAAAAAAAAAAAAAAAAAGTCCTTATGTTTATGTTAACTGTCTCATTCTCTTGCCATGTGAGAGAGCTTGCCACTGTGAAGAACCTGGCTACATAGGGAATAAAGGGGATGTCGTTGTGGGAGTCTATTACAGACCGCCTGGCCAGGACGATAGCGCCGATAAATTATTCTTTACAGAACTAAGGCCTCGAGATTAACTCCCCTTGTCCTTATGGAGGCCTTCAACTTGCCAGACATTAACTGGGAGTGCCACACGGCTGACACGAGCAAGTCCAGGAGGTTCATGAAGCACCTAGATGATAACTTCTTGGTGCAGGTACTAACGGAGCCAACTAGGAAAGGTGCCCTCCTAGACCTGTTGCTAGAAAACAGAGAGGGTCTGGTGGGAGATGTGGTGATTGGTGGCTGCCTTGGTCATAGTGACCATGAAGTGGTTGAGTTCAAAATTTACGGTGACAGAAGGAAAAGTGCCACCAAAACCTCATCCCTAGATATGGGGAAAGCGGACTTCAGGCTGCTCAGGGAACTAGTCAGCAAGGTCCCCTGGGAAACTGCTCTTGAAGGCCTTGATGTCCACCAGTGCTGGTCATTCTTTAAGCGATGCCTCCTAGAAGCACAAGATCAGGCAATTCCTAAATATCGCAAGTCAGACAGGCGGGGCAGGAGGCCGGATTGGCTGACAAGGAACATTCTAATGGAGATTAGGCGGAAACAGAGAGTGTTTCGCTACTGGAAGGAGGGCCAGGTGTCATGGAAAGAATACAGGGATGCTGTTCGTGTTTGTAGGGAGAAAACTCGTGTGGCCAAAGCACACCTAGAGTTGAAGCTGGCTGTGTCTGTGAGAGAAAAAAAAAAGGTTTTTTTTAGATATGTGAATGGAAAAAGGAGAACTAAAGAATACATAGGGCCGCTCCTTGAAAGGGAAGGTCTCCTCACAGACAATGACATAGGCAAAGCAGAGACGCTTAACGCCTTCTTTGCCTCTGTCTTCAATGCCGATGATGGGCTTCGGGACCCAGGGTGCCCTGAGCTGGAGGACCGGGACGGTGGGGATGACAAACTCCCAACCGACCCTGAACGTGTGCGGGATTTGCTACTCCACCTGGATCCCTACAAGTCCATGGGTCCGGATGGGATTCATACCCGGGTGCTGAAAGAGCTGGCGGATGTCATCGCGGAACCTCTCTCAATTATTTTTCAACGATCCTGGGAATTTGGAGAGGTCCCGGTAGACTGGAAGCTGGCAAATGTTGTGCTGATTTTCAAGAAGGGTCAGAAAGAAGACTCTAGCAATTACAGGCCTGTCAGTCTCACGTCAGTGCCTGGTAAAATCATGGAGAAGATGGTTCTCGAACTTATTGAGGCGCACCTGGGGGACAAAGCAGTCATTGGTCCCAGCCAGCATGGGTTTGTGAAGGGTAGGTCCTGCCTAACTAACCTGATTTCCTTTTATGATAAGATCACCCGTATGGTGGACCAAGGGAAACCAGCTGATGTGATTTTTTTGGACTTCAGCAAGGCTTTTGACACGGTTTCCCATAGGATCCTACTGGACAAAATGTCCACCATACAGCTAAATAAAAACATCATACGATGGGTGAGCAATTGGCTAACGGACAGGGCCCAAAGGGTTATGGTAAATGGGGCTGCGTCAGGCTGGCAGGCGGTCACCAGTGGGGTCCCTCAAGGCTCCATTTTAGGGCCGGTACCTTTCAATATTTTTATAAATGGTCTGGATGTAGGAATAGAAGGTATTTTGAGCAAGTTTGCTGATGACACCAAACTTGGAGGAGTTGTGGACTCGAATGAGGGTGTAAAGGCCTTGCAGAGGGATCTGGATAGGTTGGAGAGCTGGGCGATCACCAACCGCATGAAGTTCAATAAGAGCAAGTGCCAGGTCCTGCACCTGGGACGGGGAAACCCTGGCTGCACGTACAGACTGGGCGATGAGACGCTGGAGAGCAGCCTAGAAGAGAGGGATCTGGGGGTCGTGGTAGACAGCAAGTTGAATATGAGCCAGCAGTGTGCCCTGGCAGCCAGGAGGGCCAACCGTGTCCTGGGGTGCATCAAGCACGGCATCGCTAGTAGGTCAAGGGAGGTGATTGTCCCGCTCTACTCTGCGCTGGTGCAGCCTCACCTCGAGTACTGTGTGCAGTTCTGGGCACCACAGTATAAAAAGGACATGAAACTGTTGGAGAGTGTCCAGAGGAGGGCTACGAAGATGGTGAAAGGCCTGGAGGGGAAGACGTACGAAGAACGGCTGAGGTCACTGGGCCTGTTTAGCCTGGAGAAGAGGAGGCTGAGGGGAGACCTCATCACAGTCTACAACTTCCTCGTAAGGGGGTGTCGAGAGGCAGGAGACCTTTTCTCCATTAACACCAGTGACAGGACGAGCGGGAACGGGGTTAAGCTGAGGCAGGGGAAATTTAGGCTTGACATCAGGAGGGGGTTCTTCACAGAGAGGGTGGTTGCACACTGGAACAGGCTCCCCAGGGAAGTGGTCACTGCACCGAGCCTGTCTGAATTTAAGAAGAGATTGGACTGTGCACTTAGTCACATGGTCTGAACTTTTGGGTAGACCTGTGCGGTGTCAAGAGTTGGACTTGACGATCCTTAAGGGTCCCTTCCAACTCAGGATATTCTATGATTCTATGATTCTACATCTTCTCAATAATCTTCTTACAGAAAGACTGCTACTGAGTCCCCATAAAGCCTTCTTATTTCCAGGCTGAACAAACCCAGTCCTCTCAGTTTCAGAGACAGAAGATTTTACACATGAGAAGTGCCAGGACAGGGTGCTACAGTATTCTACCTACCATTGGCTCCACGCTGTATATGACTCCTTAACCACTACCCTCTAAACCTGACCATCCAAGCCTGATTATCCAACCAGTTGCCTACCTACCCAGTTGCCTACTCACCCAGATTCTGATGTCCCAGCTCTGACAAAAGAATATATTTGTTAGCATTGCTAACATCAAGGTAAGTTACATTCACTGTCATTGCCTAATCCATAAAACTAGTCACTTCATCACAAAGGCAGTCAGGGCAATCAGGCATGATTTAACCTTGGTGAATCCATTCCATCTATTCCAAACCTTCTCATTCTTCTCTCATCTGTATTCATAGCAGAAAGTTCAGTGCAACACAGATCTGGCAGTGCTGATTGTAGAGCTGTAATAACTAGCTCTCTGCTCATGATTCTAAACTTTCCCAGTTTCTTTCCAAGAAGGCTAGCTCTCTTCTAGCATTTCAGAGAAATCTATCTGACTCATGCCTGTTGAGCCTACTGTGTGGATTGCCTTGGGCTGTCTGGGTCCCTTGGTTTCCCTGTATCTCAGTTATTCATCCAGCAGCACTTCAAAACACCCCATGAAGATGGACTACTATGTTCAGAACTCTGAGGCTTTCTGTTTGCAGTAGTCATAACAATATAAGCAAGGCAGAATCTTATTTCTTTCCTCTCTTCCCTAATTGTAAATGAAGACAACATTAAAATATTTAAGTCCATTTCATTTTGAAATCCACTTTCTGTTATGGTCCCTACTCTTAGATATTACAATACCTCAAACAACTGGCTCTGCTTACCTTTGAGACAATGTTTATTTGATGTTTAATGTTTCCCTCAGTCTAAGCCCTTGCCTAGTCACCATGAGAATACCTGACCTACACACACCAAAGCAGACAAGCTACCTTCAAGACTTTAGCTCTCTATTTGTCTTAAAATTGTAACTATTATTCCACATGTCTGAATTTTATAAAATAGGTTTCTTATTTTTTTCCATGGATCAATGTTCAATTCCTTGAAATAATAACAAAAAGAATGAAATGTCTTCTCAACTACAGATGAAAAGAAAGTTATTTGAGAAGACAAAGTATACCATAGCTTTGTAACGACTTTCTGTCTCTATTTTTAGTGTAATATTTGAGACTTCCTAAGACATTATATTATTCAGAAGATGCAAATTAAATCAAAGTTTAAAAGCGTAAATTGGAAAACAGAATTTCAGCTGTAGAAAAGATGAGAGAAAAAGGAAACACTTCCTTACTGTGCCAGTGACAGGGCATTGGGACAGGCTGCCAGAGAGGTGGTGGAGTGAGCCTCCTTGGACATATTCAAAAGCCACCTGGACATGGTCCTGGGCAATCTGCTCTTTGTGGCCCTGCTTGAGAAAAGATGCTGATTTGTGGCAAGAGGTGGATTGACATTTTGACACTTAACACCTAGAGCACAGTCCCCCTCCAGTGACTCTTGCGAACCATGGCAGATGAGAAGCTTTAATCTAATGTTTAGCTTTTTTGACTCCTCTTACCATGAGTTGTCTCCTAGCACAAAGTAAGCCAGTCAATCACCCACAAAAATATCTGTTGGGTGGTATCTCTGACCTTGCTCTTCTTATCTATCTTTTCTCTTTTACCACATTGCAAGCTATGCTCAGTCACAACTTAACCTGCACCAGATCTGGCAGCTGCTGGATGCTTCTAAGGACAGATTCAGCTCAGCAGCTGAGCAGAACAAACAAACAAAAAAGATAATGTTTCTACTGGGTTAATGAACTAAACTGGCACACGAGAAGGTGTGACAAGTTCTGGGGTCACTGGAAAGACGGTGGCAGAATCACACAGGTTGGAGCAGAGAAGGACTGAGCAAGTGCTGACAGTCAGATCAGATCAGATAGTAATGAAACAGTGGCCACGTTGTGCTTTCTCACAATGTATTAGTTAACTTGACTTTGGGAGCTTCTCTCCAGGTGATAATGTAGCTTTATTTTATTTTACTGTAAGCCACGAATGCCCCTCAAAGCAAACACCGAGAGGCCTAGAGCTTTGTGTATCAAAGCAAATTTTCAGAGTTATTATTCAGAAGCAAACAATAGGAGCATAACCCCAATTTTAGGACTGTACAAAAGCATAGCTGCTGGTATGCAAAAAAGCAAGTAAATTTAAATATTAAAAAAAAAAAAAAATCACTTTGTTCACCTTTTTTCTTATTGAACTATGACAAAACATATCAGATTGTACTGACAGATAATGAAGGTAAATAAAAACAAACTTTTCCCAAAGATCTCACCAGCCTTTCATTCTAAGAATATGGTCTCATAACAGTTTTACACATTCATATGGGAGGAAACGGCTAAAACATATAGTGATAATGCCCTCTTCAAGATTTCCAGTCATCATGTTCTAGCACCACTGCACACATGCACCACAACCACATGGTCTCTGAAAATCCTATCTCTCCAGGGGCACAAACATAGGAACAGCAGTGCTTGAGTCAACATGCAGATGGAATTTGAAAGCAGCTTCTTACAGTACCCAATTTCAGTTCATCATCAATGCTAGGAAAACACAAAAGCATGGAGGACAAATCCCAACGCTGACACTAGTGGATAATCACCAACTGCTATTTCTTGTCGTCTGAGCTGTATAGAGTACTTACAGAAATATCATATTTTTTATCTCTTAAAAATTTCTGCATTTTGGATTAAAAACTAATAATAATGAGTCAGGTAGACTGATGAAATGCTTTAAATTTTATTATTATTATTGTTATTATTATTTTATTTTATTTTTAAATCCAAGCACATTTACTCAAAGTCTCACACAAAGTCTGTGGCTGAGCAAATGGTTTGAGACAAGTCCTCCCTCAGACAGGCACACTTAGCTGCACAGCAGCTTTTATTTGGGCCTGAATAGAATTGATCCCTGGCAGTTATAATGATAGAAGTGCTGACTAAGTGGAAACAAGAAATGCTCTCTGATTTCTGAAGTTTTGGATAGAAAATCTTTTCATCTTCGCACTCTGAAGTAACAGTTTTATTTCTTGTCTTTTTAAAGTAGAGCAGTGATGAGTTCTATGTTTTCAAATCCAAAAAGACCAACCAAGAGAAAATGTATATATGGGCGATAAAAATGTAATCCAGTATTCTCAGAGGCAGGAGATTTTTTCCACCAGGTATTTAATAGATGAGATTTATTCTTACTGCCACATGCATATACAATGATAGTACCAGAAACTGTTTAAGAGGAGAGAGAAGCTTGGGAATGTAAAGCATCCTACGGCTTTATTCTTCCCATCTGGTATCACTATAAGCATGAATTGGAGTTTCTTAAGCTTTAAGTTTCTGCCAAGATCTCAAGGGGATTTATAGCCTGTGATCATATTAGAAAAACAACCAACAACAAAAGGAAGAGGGAAATTATGTCCTTTGCATGCATTAGCTGTTAACTTTATTTACACAATGAATGAAACAGAAGGAATAAATAGACACAGAACAGAGTAAACATTTATTGAAAAAGAATTTGTATCTATATAATAAGATGTGCTACATATTCCATTTGGTTGTACTATGAATAAGTAGTTGAACTGATTATTAATAAAATTAAATCAGACAGTTTGAATCTGCATTTCCCCACAAGAAACAGAACTGGGGAAAAAACAGTACTGTTTATACAAATCAAGCAGACACACTCCTAAAGACCAGACTTCCTACATGTAAAATATCTTCCACAAAAATTGAGAAGTGCACACTGAATATCATGCTATTCTGCAGGAAAATTACAACAAAATTTACAAGACTATAACAAGTCTAGAGGCCAAAACACTACTCTACAAACATCTCTTCAAATCAAGTGCTACTGATAATGTTACAGCTTAGACAATGGATCAAAAAGGAGGTGTAGAAAGCAAAGACCTGGGAGAATAAAGGAGCCAACCCATTAAACAAACAAACAAACAAACAAAAAACTTACCGTCTTAGTTACCAGACATTTCCATTCTCTAGCAGAGGAAAGAAAACTAAGAATTCTTTTAGTTGTAGTTAACATCAATAAGACAAGCATACTTCAATTTTTTATTTTTATTTTTATATAGCTTCTTTCCTAGTTCTCAGCCAAAACTATTGGAGGGAAAGGGTCATGGAATTGATGTCCATCAACCCAGCCAGCTATCATAAAAGACTGCACAGCTTCTCATTCTGGTGATTTAGGAAATTCTGTTAGGTGGGAGACATTCTGATTTACAACCTCTACTCCAAACATGCTGTTGTGCAAATGTGAAATATAAATAAAGCAAAACAGAATAGCAACACATCTAAACAGTCCATAACCAAGAAGCTCAAATATCTCTTATTTGGAACTTCAGCTGTTGCCTGTAAGTTGTTCATGAACTCCTCACTCCAAGTTTTCCATCAGATCCTCAGTTCCAAATGCTTGCTGCTTGAGATATGTCTACTGACTATGAAAAAAAAAAAAAAAAAAAAAAAAAAGACAGTTTTGTGAGAACATGTCATTTCTGTCAACACTTGAAAGTGATTCTAGATGAACTCTAAAATCTATTTCCAATTCTATAGTGATTAGAAAAGTTTATTTTTTTTTAATTTATTTTTTTCTGATGTGTGTGTTTTACTACCACTTATAAAAGCTGAAGCCAGAAATGGGTTCCACAGAACCAAAGTCTATTTCTTCCAGGCAACATGACTCACTTTTGAGCTCAGACTCTAACTTCCAGCTAAAGCTAGTACTGTGAAACACCCAACAAGACACGAAGAATAATCTAGAGTCAGGACTGCCTGAAAAGCACAACTAAAAGTACTAGGAGTTCCTAGAGGAAACATTACATAGGCACTCAGTGTTTGTTAAAATTAAATAAAGCAACATCTTAAGATGTTGCATAGGATAATGTTAATGAGTCGAATTAAAATTTTGAACAGGATGTCTTGTTTTTGTCCAGATGGCAACAGGAGTCTCTCTTGTAAGGATCTTTGGATTATGTGAGACTCTTTGAACCACTGCTTTCCCAAACCTTTGTAATCCAACTGGCCCATGGTCCTGCGTAACCATCCCAGCATATGCTGGATTCACTACTACAGATCACTGTAACTAAATGCAGAAGACTATGTTCTAAATGATCATTTTTTCACCTGCAGGAGGAGCTTCTACGCATTTGAAAGCATCTTATCTATTTATTATTTGATCAATTTTGCAGCAGAAGCCTCTAGTGGAGTCGAGTCCATGGGTGGAAGAACCAGATTGTCCTTCTAGGAGCTTAATCAAAAAACTCAAGTACAGAAATTGACCTAGATACAGTAGAATCTTTCTGGAAGGAGTCTTCAGGTTGTTATGACATTCCCAGCTAGAGATTGTACCAATTAATCAAATAATTTGTTGTGAAGATGAAGTAAGGTGATTGACTGAACAGATAGTAAAGTTGATCCATCTTCTCAAACCTGTCAGTTATCTCAACTGTGCTTGTGGGAAACCCTGGAGCTCTTCAGCCAGCCAAGGAGTTTATGACAGAAGTGTACTGGTTATTCATACAGGCACAGCCTTGGCACTCAGCTTCATTATAATTTAAAGACAAACCTGAGTTTCTTACTTAAAACTCATTTAAGTTCCGTAGCTATTAACACAGGAACAAATTCATTTTTCTCACAATTTCTATTCTCTTCTTAAGAGAATAACTGTACTATTTCTATGCCTTAAATGGGTTATACAGATCAAAAATATTTGTAAACCACTTTTGTTATTATTAAAAGTTGAACTCTGATTTAACTCCACAGTTCTGTAAACAACACAAGAATCATATTTCTAATCCCTCATAGCTGTGTATTAAAAAGTGGTCTAAAAAGGGATGGGAGCCAACTGGGGTGGGAGACCAGCTCAACTTCTCACAGAAATTCTCTGCACTTTGTTTGGGATCAAATATTATGTCTGGTTCTAAAGATTAGTCCTTTTATAATATTCCTTTTCATGCTTACAACAAAAAAAAAACTGAGTAAGAGATGAAATTTACGAAAAATATTAACCATGTGGCAGTAATTGAGCTGCTTATCTCTATTACATTTGCTGCATCAATCCACATATTTATGAGACTATAAATACTTTTTTCATAGTGTATATGTACATTGCAAGGTAGATTAAAAATGGATTAGAAACCATACTATTTCATAAGAAAGGTTAGAGTACAGTTATGTCTTAATTCCTTTACATTAAACTTAACTTTGACTGTGCCCCATAACCTGAACATGATGAACGACAAGAAATGCCTTTTGGAAGGCTAAGACTGCTCTTGTTCTGATTTTCTGGTGTAACTTTTGCTTGCCATTGCAGTTCAAAAGTAGCTTCACATTCTTTACCTTGCGCAAAATGCAGTAATGATGTAGAAAAGTATCTCAGTAGGTGACACACTTGCCTCCTCTTTATTCTGATATTGATGGCACATGGGGGCATACATGCCCATACTTTGCCCATGTACTATACAGGGAATAAACACATCTAGCTGGCATTGCCCCAATGTCAAGGGCTCGCATGATCCTGGAGACATACTGTGCCAGAAGTCAGCAATCAGACAATCATGTTTTGTGCAAAACACTCTTTCCTCAAAACATAAAGCCTATAAAGAGGTGGGACAGCGTAAGATCATGGTTTTACAGACTTGATTTCAGCTGTGGCCCCATGAAGACTGAATACATCTGCACCACAGTGAAGGCCATGTGGCTGTGGACCTGCTTTTAGAAACCTGCACCTGTGGCAAGGCAGTCCTGCTTTAAACCTTCCTGTAAATCCAGATCCTTGTGTTTCAGGTGGCATAATCTGCTTCTGGAGAAAAAGAGGAATCTCTGTATTTCTCAGCCCTGGCACTTTAAAGTCAGAGCTGCAGGACACAGTATGGGAAAATCAGTCCCACTGCTTATGATCAAAGAATGTTTAATCTTTTCTCCAGATGACTGCATGCTCTCCCTTCTCCCTTCTCCCTCCCCTCCTTCCTTTCACTAACCTCATTCCCAAACCCCCCAAATCTGAAATAGAATGTAGAATTTTATGTTTTTACACCAAGCATGCTCACATGGCTAACTCAAATATTTAAGATAACATAAAAAAAAAATAATAATAATTATGCCTTTAAGAAATGTTCACAGCACACCATAAAAAAAAAAAAAAGCAAAAAATCAAAAGGCCAATAACTGTGATAAACTTACAGAGAATCTCCTGTCACATTAATTGATGATTTGCCCAGCAATCCACATGAGTTAGGATATTCCAACTCACCTATTATCATGCCTGAATCATAGTAGTTAAACACTAATTTAGGTAGATCTTCATTGCTCCTACTTTACATGCACAAACAAGCATTTGCAGATGGTGATGGGTTTCCCACATATCAGAAGATGGGATAAAATGACATTCACTGCCTTTTCAGTTTGGGTTTCCTATAGTATTCTGCAGTCTTCCTTGAGCAATACATCAGTAGTCTCATTAAAATGCAAGCCAATTTATTATTAGATCTAACAGACATTATATTCATGTGTAAATGACAGGATAATAGAACAGTTGTTTGACAGCTTGCTGAGAAAATTGTAGCTTTCATCATCTTAGATGATAAATTTTTCCTAAAATAAAATGAACACCCATGGAAGAAATTAGAGTGAGGGTTTTAGACAAAGAAAAGAATATGACAACTATTCTACTTAACTGAATCAATTTCTGTGATCTCATGAGAGTCAAAAATACTTTGGTTTAGAACAAGCCAAATTCAGATATCACTTGCCAAGCTAAATTTTAGAAGTGAGAAAAATACTTGGAGGGTTTAAAAGGAAAAGTAGTACACTCACTTACATATCCTGAAAGCTTATTACCTTACTGAAAACAATCAATTCTATACCTTTTTTGTAATCCCCATATTTCAGAAATCTCACATACACTATTATTATTTATTTATTTTTTTTGGCAACTTGATTGCAAGACTATTAAGGCCGCTAAGCAACATCTTGTATTTGTTGCAGAATTCTGTCTTGGGTCTAAGGAGAAATACTACTCAAATATATATATATATATATATATATATATATATATGTGGCTTTAAATATTTTTACTAGAGAGCATATTAGAGAGCACAAGGAAATGACAAGACATCCCAGAGCATTTGAAAAATAAAGTGCTAACTAACATGGAAAGTTCAAGCTTCTCTTTGTGGCAAAACATTACTGGAAAGTTCTCTTTTCACATGTCAGTCTTGGCATGAAGAATAGAAAACATAAGCACTTTAACAGCTGCCAAATGCAAGTATGAGGCTCAAGTGATTTGTTCACAGTAAAGAAAAAAATGTTTGACCTTAAGTCATTACATTCCCAAACAAATGCTCATTTTGCATTTAGGTTGAATAAACTATGAAAAACAATAGCTTCCTCAAGTGCTCTACATCAGCAACAATTCAATCTGTTCAACTTTTCAATTTGTAAATTTTTCAATTTGTAAAGAAAATAAAACAATTACCCACATCGAGCTCAGGATCCTTAAAACACCCCAGATTTTACCCTGTTTTAGGGAGTTCTGAGTTGCTGTCAGCCAAATGACCACCAACCTTTTCTTTGCCCAAGATTCATTGCAAAATACTACCACCATTGCAAATGTGAAATTATGACATATCCCATGCATGTCAGAAATTTAGGACTTTTTTCTAAGATCTTGTAAGAGATTTTTGTAGTCCCCAAACACAGAAATCTTTCTCCCAAAAGAGAATAAACATTATTTTACAGTTAATCTATTTCGTTTTAGTATATTTATTTTGGTCCGTTTTAATTAAGCAAAAATTATTGATTTGTATGAATATTACTTCCTCAGACCAAAAATTTCCGACCAAATTTAGGACACCTAAATTTATACATTTATATATTTATAAATGTCTAACCTTCTCCCTGTTTTGATTTTATCTTTGTCTTGGTGATTACACTTTTGTTCTGGACATTGCTCAGGACTCATAAGTTTCTACTCCAGAAATGAACAGAGTAGGACAAAGGGCATGATAAAATTTTCATTTGTCAGACAAAGTACACCTACAGAAAGATAATCAGAACCTTCAGAAAGTAAAATCACTGCTGCTTTCATTTCAAAACATAAATAGGAGGCAGTTGCTGCTATTGTTAGCAGTGTAGTAATGAGCCTAAATGCTGTTTAGACCGGTTCCGTCTAAATGAGATTAAGTTTCCATCATTATATTCTCTCCAGTTGACATCTGAAAAAGACTTAAATTCTACCAAAAGGCAGAGGTTAGCTGAAACAATGCTTTTGTGACACTTTGCATCTGTTGCTGCATTTCAAAGTTTCACTCCACTTAAGATTTGTAAAGAAGCTGAAATTTTGTGTTCCCACAGAACTAATTTCCAGAAAGCTGACTGAGAAATGATGCAGAACTTTCTTAGTGTGTGGCAATGAGTATGTCTTCAATGTTTTTCTACATCAGGGAAGAAGTTAATAATCCAAAGGTGGGGGAGGAGGGAGGAACAAGTCTAAAGAAAGGTATGACACTGAACAAGTGAGACAATTTTGCAAAAAGTAAAGAATATTCCACCCCACATACTCCCCACTCCCCATATACTGGAATTACTTTTCCTATCTGGGAGAACAAACACTGCATTTTTCATGTCTAATTTTGTCTTTTCTCCTATTGGCTTTGCTAACCAAGAATGTTACCCATTTCAAACAGCAGATATTTCTTCAAACTGTTAATCATTTCTGACTTGCAGGTGGTCTATTATAGATTTCAGTATCTTCAGAATCACAGAATCACAGAATCACAGAATTTTCTAGGTTGGAAGAGACCTCAAGGTCATCGAGTCCAACCTCCAACCTAACGCTAACAGCCCTCCACTAAACCATATCCCTAAGCTCTACATCTAAACGTCTTTTGAAGACTTCCAAGGATGGTGACTCCACCACTTCCCTGGGCAGCCTGTTCCAATGCCTCACAACCCTTTCAGTGAAGAAGTTCTTCCTAACATCTAGCCTAAAACTCCCCTGGCTCAACTTAAACCCATTCCCCCTCGTCCTGTCACCAGGCACGTGGGAGAACAGGCCAACCCCCACCTCGCTACAGCCTCCCTTGAGGTACCTAAAAAGAGCGATAAGGTCGCCCCTGAGCCTCCTTTTCTCCAGGCTGAACAAGCCCAGCTCCCTCAGCCGCTCCTCGTAGGACTTGTTCTCCAGGCCCCTCACCAGCTTCGTCGCCCTTCTCTGCACCCGCTCAAGCACCTCGATGTCCTTCTTGTAGCGAGGGGCCCAAAACTGAACACAGTACTCGAGGTGCGGCCTCACCAGAGCTGAGTACAGGGGGACGATCACCTCCCTAGCCCTGCTGGTCACGCTGTTCCTAATACAAGCCAGGATGCCGTTGGCCTTCTTGGCCACCTGAGCACACTGCTGGCTCATATTCAGCCGACTGTCCACCATCACTCCCAGGTCCTTCTCTGCCTGGCAGCTCTCCAACCATTCCTCTCCCAGCCTGTAGCTCTGCTTGGGGTTATTGCGCCCCAGGTGCAGGACCCGGCACTTGGCCTTGTTAAACTTCATGCAGTTGACCTCAGCCCATCGGTGCAGCCTATCCAGATCCTCCTGCAGAGCTTTCCTACCCTCAAGCAGATCGACACACGCACCTAACTTGGTGTCATCTGCGAACTTACTGAGGGTGCACTCGATGCCCTCGTCCAGATCATCGATGAAGATATTAAAGAGGACCGGCCCCAGCACCGAGCCCTGGGGGACGCCACTAGTGACTGGCCTCCAACTGGACTTGGCTCCATTCACCACGACTCTTTGGGCCCGGCTATCCAGCCAGTTTCTAACCCAACGAAGCGTGCGCCAGTCCAAGCCAAGAGCAGCCAGTTTCTTGAGGAGAATGCTGTGGGAGACGGTGTCAAAAGCCTTGCTGAAGTCAAGGTAGACCACATCCACAGCTTCTAATGTTTAAAATTCAAATATATAATGGATGTTCTTTGGCAGGCTAAGGGACTCCAAAATAGTACATATATTTGTATGTTTATTACATATTTTATATATATATATATATGTATATATATAATATGTATATATATAATATAATATATATATATATAAATATGTATTAATATGTATAAATAATATATTATATATTATATTATATGTATATAATATGTATAAATAATATATTATATATTATATATTTATATAAATAATATAAATAATATGTATAAATATATATTATATATATAATATGAATAATATGTAATATATATATATATTACAAATATATATTATGTTTATTATAGTGCATATATGTATGTTTATTTGAAACATTAAAAGAACAAATACTTACTTGTCTTCCAAAATCTGTGTTTAGACTGAGAAATTTCAGATTTGAAGACATCTCAGTGGCTCATTCCAAGATATGAGAGTATACTTTTCTTCTCTGAGAACTAACAACACAATCAAAACCAGTCCTAGAAATAATATTGTTGTGTCACAGATTTAGCTATGGATAACTGGTCTGTAAACAATAAACAGTCTGGAGATACAAGATCAGAACTACCTTCCTCCTGAAGTAGTTAGGAGCCTTCACCTTGAACTAGGTTGAGAGCTGTCTGCATTGTAAGCCAGCTAATAGTATGGAATTGCTATTTTAATCACAGTAACTTTTCAAAACTCTGCTGGATTCTGTACAGATAAGTAGAGAAACACAGTCTCTATCATAAATATATTTAGAGACTGAACAAACAGCTCTAAACCCAAAGGGGAAAGGTGGCAGATGAAGGTTACGACTGTCCTTAACTATAGTTCTTATTACACAGCTCAGTACAGCTAACTGGGATTCAGCTCAGGTGAGACCTTCACGTGCAGAAGCACCTTCTGCCATTGTCATGGCACGTCATTCTTGAAGGTACTGCTGTCCCAGTCACACACTGTGGTAAACCAAAATGCAGTTTTTACAGAGGTTTGGAGGTTTGAGCAGCCAAAGGAATAAGTGCTCAAAAATGCACCACACATTTTTGTTGAGAAAGTCAAATGACAAAAGATTCTCCACAGTAAATATTATTGCAAGCAGGCTGCTGTTCAAAAAGTCTTTTCAAATCAACAAAGCATAGCTCCAAAACTACTTAACCACAACAGATTATAAACAACTTTGCTCAACTACAATTTATTTTCTTCAGACAGAAAATGGGCATGAGTTTAAGAGATATATGTACAGACAACTCTGAAATACAGGTTGCAACCTCTTCGATTTAGCAGTACAAAGGAGTATTAGATGAATTCAAATTTCATGCTAATTTAAGTTATTTTAGGTTAAAAAATAATTTGTTTCCATCATAAGCTATCAGTAAGAGCAGTGTTCAGAGGCTAGGGAAGGAAAACAATTTGTATAGTTACTGTGGCCATTTGAAGGAGGAGGGGATAGGGATATCTAAACAGAAATGGGAATGTAAATGCTTCATCTGTCATGTATGGATATTTAAATAAAAATGGCAATGCCACAATTAGGAATTGGAAAACACAGCACTGATATAAGTGCTGGATGAAAACTGCACAAATCCGTATCAGTTCTGGGAGGAACCTTCTTGAAGTGATACAATTCCTCAGGATAGGGCAGATTGCGTCTCTACTTATTGATGTTCTTCTCTCCTTCTCTCCACTAGGAGAACAAGATATGGGCTTTGTGTGCAAGATCTCAAAATTATTATATTAATTATCGTGTTAAATTAACTCGGGGCTGACATTTTGGTGTCTTCTGTTAGTATCCATTAATTTGGTAGCAGACTTGCCTCTTATAAGAGGAATAAATACTAGTATTCATGTAGACAAAAAACAATCTTATATTCACTGCTATATGCTGGAAGGCACCAGCCTATGCCTTTGTATAAGAAAACATAATAGTAGACAACTGAATAGAAATTCTTCTGAACCATAATTCTTCTATAATTCTATAATTCGACCTTCAAGGTCGAATTATATGGACTGCAAGAGATCCATGAACAATGTGGCCCCCAGGCTGAAGAATCTTTTGAAGTTTCCTGTTACACTACAGGTCTATCAGTAAAGAGGGAGAACAACTGCATTAGTACTTTCAGAACTTCCTTGTCTTGTCCTCCTAAAAATGACGCTAACCCACTGCATGGAGAAAACCATACCTCAGAGAAAAGGTAATACTTCAGCTAGAAGTAACTTGGCTGAATTAAATTTTCAGAAACAGGCACTCTTGACAGAGGAAGGTGTTCATGCTTTCTAACTCACTACAGGATTTTTATCACTTCGGAAAAAGTGGTCTTCTGGAGAAGTTTCTTCCTCATCCTCAACTCTGGAAGACTGACAGTGATATGGCATGGCATGGATACCACTACTTGCCTTAAATATCCTAGGATGGGTATCTCTTTCCTTCTGGGTGCTATGGATCCAGAGATCCTCCCTACAAGTCTAAGATCATGAAAGACATTACTAGACAAATATCTAAAAGCAGTTTGTAGGCACATAATGATAATTTTGGACAGAACTATTAAAGAAAATTGGGAAGGGGAAAGTAGGGTAACAAGGCTAGGAAATCAAGCCCTGTTATAGATTAGGAACTGGTTAAAAGCCAGAGAAAAGAAAATAACAATTTTGTTAGGGGAAAATACTGCCAAAAAAACAGTTGTGAATAGATATTCAGATCAACATTGGTCTACTTCAGTTCTGTGAAGTAAACAGAGGAGAGATATGAGGCAGAGAAAAAAAAAAATACCATGCTGATGACACAGGTCATAGTAAGGCTATAAAGAAGGCCAAAATAAACTGGGGCAATGAAAAATTAAAACAGGAGAACAAAATGTTAAGTGAGAAAAACAACCCACATACCGTTAATTTCTGAACAACATTTTACATTTCAGTGAAAAGACTTATGCATTATCACTAAGAGGTGCTTGTTTAAACTGTCAAAAATAGTCTTCATTAAGAAGGGAAAACTGAAAATACAATGTCTTTACATCAAATCATGATATTGAACACTATTCAAAAACTATATTTGGCTTATTATTACACGTCCAAGAAAATCAACAAAATAAGGTCTAAGAAAGAGAGATCTTGGGACAGCTGACAGGTCCAGAATTCCTGTTTGAATGTTGTAGCTCACAAAAAGCCTGTTTTCGCACAATGCTTTCAAATAAAAACATTCATTAGCTTTCTAGACTGTTTTTCCATGTTAGGATCTTCTAGACTCAGCAGGAAGGCAACAAACAATGAAACCGATCTCAAAGCTGCAAGGTGAAACAAGGAAAGACAATGTCTGTATGAGCTGTACAAATGTATGTTTATCCATAAAATAACAAGTTCAGTTTCTTTAACAATCTCTGCAGCCATTTTCATCATTTTTATGCACATAAATTTATGTTCATAGAAAGAAAATTTTTCAAAGAAGCTAAGTATTTGAGGGGAAAAAAATCAACAAGAAGAAAAACAAACATTTAAAATTCAGAAACATGAAAATGAATTCAGAAACACATACTCAAATAATCTTGCCCATTGCAGAAAGGCATTAACTTAAGGCAAAACTAGGCAATCCCAAACAAACAAACAAACAAACAAAAATCCTTTATCCAGTATCTGGACACTTGGTGAATATTTTAGTTCTGAGATTCTTCACCATATAAATTTTACCATCAGTTACTCTCCTTATTCCATGAGGAAAAGAAAAAATGCTCCAGGAAAGTCATTTTAATCAGTCAATTGTAATGTTTGGGGAGAAAGAAAAAAAAGTAATAAATCAGAAAATAAACCCACAGTCATCATGATGAAAGAACACCCAGCCTTTTTGCTAAGTTTGCTCAAAACACCCCTTGATGTTCTTTGTTTCCATCCTAATAGGATGAACACAGTCAAGTAGCTCAGTAGTGCTTAGTATATCACACACACATTCATTTCTGTCTTCAAACACACCAACCTCATTTTTGACAGGCATCCCAGATATAACAGGCTACAATAATGTGCAGAAACAATCTTCTGTTTGACGTTGTTTAACTCAGTGGTAGGATATTTGATTACTCATTGTGCTGTGAGTAGGAGGGGAAGAACAACTCTATTAACAGGGGCATTCACTTAGGAGATGACCGTTTGGTCTCAACAGTGTAATTCTGGGAGATGCACAGATTCACACATCCTTCATCAAGGCATGGAATAAAGTCCACAGGCTGTGACCAAATCTCACAGTTGCAAGGTGAATAAAACTTGCTTTCCTCTTATCTCCTCTGGCTTCTGTTTAGTATTATTCCCCATTACGAAACTGTTCTCTCACTTCTAAAAATAGAAGGTTTTTTTTTTAACCCTAAACATGGGTTACTTGTTTTGAAAAGGGGGGAAAAATCCCTAGATCAGTAACAATTATTGGTTCTTTTCCTCTGATTAATGGCTTAGCAGAGTTCTTTCCTTACTCTTTCTAATTTCCATCCACTTTGTGATTTCCATTTCTCTACTCAAACAAGTCTTGTTAACTCATTTAATTTCTGAGAACATAAACAGTTACCCTTTTTCCTGGATAAAATGGGTAGCAAGAAGTCATTGCAGAATTGTCATTCAACTGCTACTGTCTCAAAAATTCAAAGACTGGGTGAGCTGTTTCAGGGGACTGACACAAGCCAGCATTGCTTTGGGAACAGAGCATGAACAAAGGTCTGATGAAGCCTCAAATAAAGTGAAGCAGATGACCTCGGACCCATCTGAGCAATGCAGTAATACCCAAGTTTTAGAGTAACTCTCTAGATTAAAAAACCTCCTCATAAAGAGACAAAGTTCACTGCTGCTTGACTAGCAGGACAGCAGAGACTTTCCTTTCCTTTCCTTTCCTTTCCTTTCCTTTCCTTTCCTTTCCTTTCCTTTCCTTTCCTTTCCTTTCCTTTCCTTTCCTTTCCTTTCCTTTCCTTTCCTTTCCTTTCCTTTCCTTTCCTTTCCTTTCCTTTCCTTTCCTTTCCTTTCCTTTCCTTTCCTTTCCTTTCCTTTCCTTTCCTTTCCTTTCCTTTCCTTTCCTTTCCTTTCCTTTCCTCTTACTGCTGGTAAGAAGTTAGACTTGCACTTTTACCTTGATTAGAAATGATCAAGAGATCCCGTGAGATTTTTCAGTAACATGACTGTGACACTCACTGTCTAAGGTCAGTGGAAAAATCTTATCAACCTGCAAGTGAGAATCAAAGTTAGGTCAGGAAAAGTACCAAGTTAAGCACAGCTACTTGTTTCAATGTTACCTACTACAAGCAGGGAAATCTGAGAGAAGTTTTGAGGTTCCTTCAAGACAAAGAGTCAGATACTGTTTTTGTGATGGTTAGTACTTGGCCCATTCATTCATCGGGATTAGTTTAAAAAAACCTGCCAAATATGGTTACCACTATAGGCCTGCTTGTCTGGAATAGGCAGAATAAGTGAGTTGGTCTAAACACGTGCTAGAAACATTGATGTTCTTAGATCCCCTCTATCAACTACAATCTTATAACCCATCCCTGTGATGCTGAACCAATCTTAAAACACTTCCAAAAGGCAAAAAAAAAAAAAAAAAAAGTAGCAATATGAGTGGAGGTCTAGTCATTAGGACTTTATTTGATTTTGAAGTACTCTCCAAAATATCTGTAGGAAAAGATTACAGTGATTGTCTTTCCTTTCCTTCTTCGTGAGTTGTGGGGATATAAACCTAAGACAAATATAATATAAAAACATTTGTCAAATACAGTTGTTGACATTTGGCTGAAAAGTAAGCTTCAAGACAGAACAGATCACTTTTATTGAGGACAGCAGGAGAACAGACAGATGTTCATGTTAACTGTGCAAAATTTTTCAATGGTACAGATTTATACTACGTGAGAGAAACCTGGAGTGCCATGATGTAAGCATTTATATATATATACATTTATTTATTTATTATTGTTTTTTATTAGAAGAGCAGATCCCTGTCTCCCAGAGACGATAATATGTTTCTCTACAGCAAGAGTTAAAATATTCTCTTCTCTACTATCCTACTATCACCGCTACAAAAAGAAGAGACTCTGGCAGAAGTTGGAAATTGGCAGAAGAACTTTCCTGTCTAATAAAAAGAGTTTTATTTTTATAGATGAGCTACAAGCATCCATAAAATAAAGTTTCTGAAATAGTGGTATAAAGAGGCTCCCACTTCAAAGGGTTAAACAAGACAAAACAAAACAAATAACAACAAAAACTCACAAAGTCTCAGATCTGGATATTGGTGTTTAGATTAAGAGTAATATTAAATAGAGAATGTACAGAGAACTTTAAGACAGCTTTGAAGTTTTTCCAGTCTTTCATCCATATGAACTCCCATGTCAAAAAGCATGAGTCTAGCCACACAATTCCTGACATGTACAGTGTTAGATAAACCACACAAGTACAAGCCATGCTCTTTAAAAATATGACAGATGCCTAGAGAAGACACTAAAACTTAAAGACAAAACTATAGCACATAAGAATCTCAAACAGCATCCCACCTATACTTTGAACTTCAGCTTCAACTATTAATATGCTAAGACCAACTTCAAAGCTTTAGAAAACATCATGGGTCAATGTCTTTTTCTACTTTCATCACAGGAAATAATGCAAACCCATGAGATAGCACTCAGTGAAAGGTCAATGTAGTTTTTCATGACAAACATCACCTAACTTTGTCAAAGCAATAAATGAAGAGTTATATTTCAGTAAACAGCCTTGCAGGTTACACCACAACACATACTTATGTATGTCTTCTACAGACTTCAGAGATTATTTGTTCAAATAAATAAAAAAAAGCATGCCTTGAGGATGCAAAAATTAGATTTTTCATGGGACATTTACTGCAAGCTCAGCTCTGCACATCTGCACATTAATCTGCTCACATATGTAGGAAAAAAAAAATGTAAAAGCAGATAAACTAAGGAGTATATCATGCAAAGTGTAGGGTGTGACATAGAATACTAATCTCTTCTTTCAACAAGAATTGAGTCATGCAGTGACCTTGAGGACCAGACCACAGACCTAACAAATTGGCAGTAACAGGGTTATCTTCTACAAAGGTGAACCACAGCAGCAGGAGTGTTACCACACCACCAGCCAACATGCAATTTTGTGCTTCTGACATTTAAGGCTAATAGATAACCTGCCAGGATATCAAGGTTTGGAAGCCCCTGCACTTTTCAGATACTTACTGCTTTACAGAGACACAAAAATTCTGGTTAAATTTCCAGGTTTTCACTTGAGTGTGCTCTTGTTTAGCTCTTCCCTTCTCCTAAAACCCCTTTCTCTCCTTGGGGCCCCTTTTTAAACTCCTTGTCCTCTTCCTTGCACACTTCAGACTGGAGTGGTTCTTTCTCTTCCTTCTATCCAGAAAAGAGTAGACAGGAGGGGAAAAATGGTTCATGTACAGATGACAGGCTGTTTGAACAGTAGCAATCTATCCCTGAACACTTTTGTTGACAACACTTCCTAATAAACTCAGACCTCTGAAGGTCATTAGCTGTTTACTTTAAGTAAGTCAAGCTTTAAAAAGCTTGAGCTCCGCTCTAGATAAGAGCCAATGAAACCTCTACACCCAGTCCTCTCTTCTGGTGCCAAGCGATGGCATTAACAGAGATGACTTTTTATATACCTGTTTGTATCTTACAGACTTAGCTACATAGTCAGGCCAGTCCATGGTAGCTGCATCAACAAAGAGGTGCTGAGGTGAAATCAATGTATAAAAATGCTGCTGTTTTCTAGTGATCAGCAAGAACCATTCTGCCTTCCCCCAAGCAGGGCAGTAGCAGCATGAAGCCTGGTAGCTTCGCTATGTTTCAGCACACTTTCAGAAGATAAAAAGAGGTACATCTCTGCAATGCTCCCAAAGGTTAAATTCCTGCACCAAATCATGGAAGGTCTGTATCAGTCCAACAAAGCAGGATCAATGCATGTATTTATTGTGGAACATATCAGCAAGGGGGAGCACTCCATCCTGTCAGCCAAATACTGCAGACTCAGTTAAGGATAGGCTGGCCCTTTCTTGCAGGGTGAGCTGTCTATAGCCGCACTGTTACATAGTGTGGAAAAAAAATATCCTAACCTGGTGCATAGCCTAGATAATGTTGTATATAACGTGCGTGACACTCTAGCACTTGAATGTACCATGAATAACATGTTTTCTCTAAAATTCATGGTCACACCCAACAGACTTGAAAGTAGTGTCCAATACTTTCAGCAAGTATACATGGAAGTGCCCCTGAAGCATTCTCAAAAGAAAACCCACCCCCTAGTGAGAAGCCAGACCAGTAGAGGAAAGGTTTGCCTCTCCCTCCATAGCCTTTCCAGCTAAATCATCACCAGCCAGTGGAGATCTAAGACTTACATTAGATGGATTGTGATGGAGGTCTGATCAGCCAACATTTGTTTGCAAGAGAGCCATATCACCAGTAAACACCCCTTCTGTCTACAGGTATAAGCCAATCTGAGGCTCAAGAGCTGCAGATGTCTTTTAACTAGTCCTAACACAGGCTGTGCAGCAATATGCAAATAGTCAGCCAGACCTTAAGTTTCGATAAGGTGCAAGATGGCAAATATCAGGAGACTGGCTGGAATGCTGGATTTTCCAGTACTTTCTCCTCTTGCTGAAAGTACAGGCCTGGCCTCAAACTCAGGGATTTGCTATTGGTCCAGAAGCTTATGCTGGTCCTATGTAACTTCACAGCAGCAAATCTGTACCATGTCTATTTTTGGCACTGCTCTAGAGTCACATGTATTTGCTTGCATTAGAAGCAGTATTGCTCAGGGTCACACACCTAGCAAGAAATGCAAATCCCCCAGGTCACCTTCTGGCAGGTTATGGAGGTGGTTTGCACAGATCCAAGTCCATATAGTCCTGATTAAAGCCCCAGGATAAAGAGATCAGCATATTTTTTGGACCTTGCTCCCTGAGAGGTCCAGTACATACGAAAATTTTGATATGTTTAAGAAGCAAAAGGAATTAAACAAGAGCACTGTGGACACATTCAGAAGATTTTCTCAAACCCAGTTAACATATACTATTCTCATCTTTCCTCAGAATTAGCC
This sequence comes from Aythya marila, assembly GCF_965140915.1. NCBI lineage: Eukaryota > Metazoa > Chordata > Aves > Anseriformes > Anatidae > Aythya > Aythya marila. Next base: position 66,723,961 of record NC_139045.1, on the reverse strand, counting down.
AGCTATCTCCTTTCCTCTCCTGTTTCATTTTCTTCTTTTTGCCTCAAGTTCTTACTTTCCTTAACCAGACTAAAATTCATCCAGGAAGGCTCCTGATATCAAGATAAAAATTTTTGTTCAACATGTTAAGAATTGTCCTTTACATAAACTAGCAAAATTGTAATGAATATTGGTTGATAACTAGTTCTGCATAAAACAGTCAAAACACTGGGCTAAGCTTCCTTCTTTGGTCCCACCTATAAGATATCCAAAGCAGAGAGACCACAGACTTCCAGAAACCCATCACATTGTTACGGGGCCTTACCAGTAAGCTCAGGAAAGATAGGATATGAAAATACGTACTGAACATCTTTCCTGTGATCTTAACCACTAATAAAGTTTATCATCCTGTGTGTAACAGTCTCAATGAACAGACTCATAACAGCTTTTTTTCTATTAGAAGACCTGTCACATTCAGCCTTCTCTCATCCAAGAACACCACTTCTAAAAACAAATGATAATTCCAATCTCTCTCCTCTGGAAAATCTCCATTCTGAATTTTCTTTGGAGTGTACTGCCCAAAAGTAGGCATAACACTACAGCTAAGACCTTGATAATGTTGAGCATAATGGAATTACAGTCTGTATTTTGCAGACAACATAAATGTTTATTTATTGGTGTGACACTTGCTTCTATCCTATGCCAAAAAAAACAACATGACACTTCTGATTACTATCACATGCCAAATCCCCCTTTTCCCCATCTCCTTTTCCAGGAAACTTTCTGAACCACACAACATTACCCATCACATATTTGCTCTATTGATTGCCCCAACTGAATACCTTACACTTCCCCTCTAAATTCAATTTCCATCTCTTTATTATATCTTAAGTTTATCAAGACTGAAGGACTAGCTCAGTAATAACATCATTCTGCTTGCTTCTAGCTTGCTATTAAAATCATACATAATAAGCTAACTCAGTATTCTGTTCAGAAGACCCTGTGAAACCTCATTTCATGTTTTTGTTGAGTCAGATATTTGATTAATTTTCTGGGCATAATTTCCAATTGGTTTGACATTTCACCCTGTAGTTTAATTTACGTGCATATTTTTGAAAGTGTGATGCAAGGGAGTAGCAAAAACCTTACAAATCTCAAAATATAACATCTAATGCTTCTCCTTTATCCACTGGCCAGTTACTCTGTCACAGAAGGAAACTGGGTTGAACAAATGAACCATGTTGGCGGCTACTCATCTCTTTGATGATTTTCCAGGAGCTTACAGATGGTTTGATTTTTTCCATTCCAGAATTTTTCTCTTATCTGAAGTTGAGATGACAAGTCAATAATTCTACAAATTCATTTTCCCTATAATCTGCCCTTTACTTCTTCTTTCATACTCCACCTGTTCTCTGTGCTTTCTCAAAGACATGCAGTTAGAGCTCTGAGAATGGAAACAGATTCAGGTGAAGAAAAGGTAAAGCTTAGTAAATCCAGAAAAAATTATCTATATTGACAAAAATAGGGCCAAGAACCACCTCTTGGGTTCCAGGGCCAAATGGCACAGACTGATACATACCCACACAGCTGAAAGTCACACCCAAAACAGTCATTACATCCAAGTTGCAAATCATTGGTAGCCAGCCCTGGCTCAGTGTACCTCTGATATATTTTGGCCCTTTTTAATCTTCACAGCTCCATGGGTGGTCACACTTACCATGGTCCATTGATAAAGCAGATGGTAGAGCATGAAATCATTCATCACACCTTGTTCTATGCTTGTAGGCTTGAAATCTGTGCTGGGCACTGGGTGTGACTACATCCTACCATCTGCCATGGGTATTACAGCTATTCCTGCATTTTCTCATTATGTTTGAGAAACATTCTTAGGTGTCTTCCATAGTCTATCTGTAGTGCTGTCCCCTTCTTCAGGCTGGAGTCAGGCAAGATGCACTCAGTTAGGGGTTTCATAGCTTACTCATTTCTTCCATATCTAGATTTACCATAGGTTTTCTAATTTGGGTCAATAGCAATGCCCCTAAATTTTTCTGGGGACCTACACAGAGCATATTCTCTTCCTGCCTAGAATTACAGGATGTTGCTGAGAATATTGGCTGTATACAATAACATGCAAAACATTGCTTTCCCTTTCTGACCATAGGTCCTAGTGTCAGTTTGCAACAATGGGTTTCAGTGGAGCCTGTGTCCAGCTGGTTGGCCACAAGGTGGTGAACACAGAGACAGCCTAGAAAGTCATATGATCAACATTGTTAATAATGTCATTGCCTTCTTTACAACACTAATTGCTCATCAGCAGCCTCATGCAAGGCAAAGGGATCACAGCAGGACTGGACTTTCCATTTCCCATACATCCTGCCTGTCTTCATTGGCACAGATGGCCTTGCACACTTGTCTGCCTCTTCTAATTCCAGGACAAGAGGTGGTAGTCTGAATGAGGCATATTTCCATTAAAACCCTCACAAGCAATTTGCAGCATTCCTCCCCTTTCTCTCTAAACAAACACAGCTTATTTTCTACCCGTGCCTTGCCTTTCCGCATGCTATACACAAGGAAGAGATTAAATTCATTCTGACAGTCCTAACTGTCAACTCTTCTTTTTCATGAGTCATGCTGACCACTATTATACTTGAGGGTCTACATTCTGATCCCCTTTTCTCTATTCTTGACATTCAACCCACTACAATCTCTCTACTCACGTTTTCCCTACACAAGATCCTGCCAGCAGTAGTCTCTGTAACTCCCCAGTTGAAAGGGAATGACACAGATCTTAGCTATTTACAACTACTCTCTTCAAATAATCTTTAAAAAAATATATATCATCAACTCAAGGCAGGGGAGGGAAAAATATATATACATAGCTATTATTTAATTAGATATCATCCACGTATGCATAGGAACAGGTAAGCAAAAGGGAGTTATTATATCCTTCCTAGTTTCTATTTCAGCAGCCTGGGATTTCAGTCCCATCTGGACAAGTATATTAGCACTGTACATCCAGGCAAGGAACTGATGGTGCCAGCTGATACCACCTACATAATCAGACTGCCCTGTCTCCCAGCATAGCTTGTTCTCTGAGCAGGACCTGGTCCTGACAAAGATGTGGTCTGTGCCTGTATGAACAGTACAGTGGCTCCCTGGAAACTGCTCCAGAAAATGAGTCAGGAGCTACTTCCATCTAGTCTATATCGGGAGATCCTTAACAGTCAGGTAGAGCAAGCACAGAAACCATAACTTGTCTCCCTAGAGCTCTGCCATGAGGCTGGGTGGCAGTTTTCCTATGCCTAGAGGTATATCTGAGCTGTGTATTGTTCATCACAGTCCTGAGATGCACACCAGCTGTATTCAAAGGACAAAGGCACTAATAGAGAAAAATACACTTTCTCCTTGCTGACCAAGGCTGTAGTATCTCAACTGTACTATCACTCATCCATAGTTGCTGGATGCATATTGGTGTGCTCATATTTGAAACCTATTGATGAAAAAGATCTGTATGTGAAAGTTGCTCTGATGGCATTCTGGGCCAGTGTTAACTGCTAAAGGCCCCAAAAGGATACCAGAGATCATGTGAGCAAACTGAACAGTACTGATAATTGCAATGTAACACAGCTTACATCTGTGCCATGGCCTTGTGTTATTTAGTAGTACAGTCATTGCCCATGACTAACTCACTGATCAACGAGACAGCATGCCAAGCAGTAAACTATCAATTAAGATACAAACCAAATCTTTCAGAAAAAAAAAAAAAAAAAAAAAAAAAAGGAAAGAGAGAGACCTCCTTTATTCCAGAAGCAGTGAATTGCCTCCTGCAGAACAACTTTAGATGAAACCTAGAAAATCCATATGTAATTCTGGACATTAAATAGGATTTATTAACTTAATTAAACTGTTGCATCATTTAGATTGAGAATGCATATCATCATCCAGAAGTAATTTCCAGAGAGAGGGAAGAAAAAAAAAAAAAGAAAAAGAAAAAAAAAGAGATTTTCTTAGAAAAAAAGAGGAAATATGATATCTCCTATTTTAAAGGTTTAAAGCTACTAAATATATTAGACCACTAACACATGCACAGAAAGCAACATATTTAGGAGTGGATGGTGTAAACAGAAAGAACAAGGCCATACAAATACTAATTAGTTTCTTTTCTTAGCTTTCACACTGACCAAAAATTTATCTGTTACATCATGGTGATTATAAAAACTGAATACAGATTTGAAGAGTTAGAATCCAAGCAGTCATTCAAAAAGTGCTTCCATTTGACCCACTGACTTAAGGTGTCTAACAGTAGAGAAGCCTGTTTACATTATTATTTCTCACATGATTCACAATCACTGTGTCAACAAAAATAAATAAATAAATTGAAAAAATACCACTGAAGTCCAGCGCTGCAGCAGAGATTCCCCAGCAGTATCCTCGCAGTCACAACCAAATGAAGACAACTGAAGTATCAGAAGGTTTTGAATTATCATAACTTGGGTTACAGGTAATGCAAAAAATTTAACCATTAACTCTGAAGGTGCTTAGTGTCAATAGAACAAATATTTTACCAACATCAACTGCAGAGCCTATATGGCCAAGATCTTGTCACTTTCCCTTCATTATTTTAAAACTGAAAGGCTATTATATTCAATTACTAACCCGTATCAGTTATACAGACTTATGCATATGCACCTATACTAAAAACCTCCCCTCACAAGAAACAATTTATTTTTTGCCATGGAAATTTAGCAAGAAGTTATTTACCAGAATCAAGGAACCTTCTATCTGGGTATCCCTTTCAATGAATGATAGATAACAGCTCTTGGTATAAGCAGGGCAAGTGTGGCATATCACAGACTAGCTGTGCTGTAAGACAGATAATGCGCTGTGAGTCTTTGCCAAAACTTCCTCAAGAACTGTTTATCTAATACTACCTCTAACTTAGGTCATAGATTCCTAGCACAGCTAAACCCACAGAATGCTCAGATATTATCATATCCTTTCTAAACAAGTTAAAAACCTAATTATGGAACTACCTCCACCAAAGGGTGAATAATAAGCTTTGCTATCATTTTGATTAGAGCCATTAGCAAGCCAGAATATGTCTTCCCTTGAAAAAGCCTGAAAATTCATCAGTTTTTCCAGAATTTGATTTTTTTTTTCCACAGAAAACTCCAATTAGTGTGATATTATGACATTTTTCCAGAATGAAGCATTCCAGTCCTTTCCAAATATGGATATTTATCACTCATCAAAAATACTCCAAGTATTAAGTGTATGATTCTCAGTAAGCCAGAGAAAACCCATGTCAGATTGCCCTGCAGAGAATCTGGATGCCTTAACTTTTCTGGGATGCAGAACGAAGCCAAGCTTCTGCATCCCCACCAAAACATGTCCCCAAATCCACCCAAACAGCAATCTGTCATCCTTCACAGGTCTATGTGCTCAGTTCATTTACTGCTCCCAAGAGCAGTCCAACAGCAGATGGTCTGGTGGGCAGGGACTGAGTACAGAGACAGTCAATTTTTATAGACAGGCTTGCACAAAGTGAACTGTTTTGCTGACACATTTGGCTTTTAAATTACAGACACAAAAAAAAAAAAAAAAAGGCTCTGTTTTGTAGGTGAGCAGAGCTCTTCATGGAGTATAGTCCTTCTGCTGCCTACTAACAACTACTTCTCAGATGCTTTTGCATATAGGACATAAGCTTAACATATTTTATTCAAAACTGAGTAGTTTTTCAGGAGATCATGTGTTCCATATACATTATTTTACAGGATATGTTTCCATTAAGTGCTCTTTTTAGCATAAATGGACAAACTAATGTCAGACACCAGGGCTTCAATAAAGCCTTTCTAGTGTGCTCAGGATATCTGTGACCCTGTGGATTAACCCTGTGGATTGTTAAAGCTTTGCAAATGCAATAGTGTTGATTCAAAAGAATTGCATCTTGAGAAGAGTTAATACTCCTTCTATCTTACAAGACAAAACACCTCCTAAGTTGTTTCTGTCTGAAGACCACCAGTGGATTCTTCTTTCTACTAAAATACATCAAAACATTTGGGTAGATGAAAAAAGTTCATAACAAATATGTTGTTCTGAATTGGTTTCTTAATTGTTTTCAAGTGTGGTAATTAATTTTTTTTTTTTTTTTTTTTTTTTTTTTTTAATATATAGTAAGATTTCATCAGCTGCATATGATATAATGGAAAGTCAAATATATTTTTCTTCACATATTTCTGCTACTTTCTACAGAGCTGGCATTTGTATAAGGCTAAATCAAAAAAAAAAGCAAGTGTTCACACCTCTATTTTACTCAAAATAGATACCAACCTTATTCTACTACATTTTCAGTTTTCTTCTTAATACAATATGTACAGTCTTTCTCCACTAATATGCCAGTCAATAAGAGCCAAAAAAAAAAAAAAAAAGTTTATCATTATGTCTTCCAAAAGGGCTTTTTACTTTTTTTTTTTTTACTTTTAGTATTTTAGTCTTTGGAATAATTGTAGTCTTTATGAGGGAGATAAAGGGACAAGAGTGTTATTTTAATTTAGTCCAAATCTTGCCTTGGATCAGCTTCTCAAACTTAAGTTCTTGTTAAAGTTTCACTATAAGTTCCCTTACTTCACCAATAAGAGCCCCTTAGCTCTGGATATATTCCTTCCATAAAGGCAGTTATACCCTGTTCATCTCTCAAGATTGATTAAAATCACAGACACCTCTCCAGTGTTCCTTGTAAGGCCATTGTTTCCAGTCATTGAAACACTCAGTTTTCATCTACTTAAAGTTTCTGACATGCTTTCAAAGCAGCAAGACCCACAGAGTAATGAAATACTATTACTTTCTAATTCATAAATGGATCTTGGAAATATTTGAAATTTCTTCTTACCACTTTGATTCCTAAAGATACGTACAACACAGAAAAAGCTAATACAAGCTTTCAAAGCAGCTTTAACTTTTTCATCCACCATTTATATTCAGAAGGGTTCCTTCTACTACCTAAGCAATTAAAGCAGAGGTATTCATAATGTGAGAAGAATTTAAGAAGTTTTATCCAATGTTGCAAAACCTTAGCAACAACAGGAACAGAACTAGCATCCTGAACAACATTGCATCCTTTTCAATTACAAAGGGATACAGCATGTATCCATTAAAGGCCCTTATGAAGTATAAGCAACCAACCTTTCTCAGTTCCTGATACAACGTACAAGAAATGTGAATTCCTACAGCCAGTTTCCAGTGAGGGTGTGGTGGTTTTACCCTGCTAGGCAGCTAAACACCACAACCGCTCTCTCACTCCCCTTCCTTAGATGAGGAGGGGAAGAAGTAAAATAAAGAACAACTCACAGATTGAGATAAGTATAATTTAATTAAATGTAAAAAAAAAAATAATAATAATAATTATGAAGGAAAGATTACTATTAACTAAACAATTTAACTAAAGGGGAGAAAAAAAGGAAAGGAGAAAAGGGAGGGGGCAAGGGAGAAAAAACAAACAAAACAAATAAAGGCTATGTGGAAGTTCAGAGGAAAGAAATTACTCTCTACTTCCCATGAATGAGCGATGCTTGACCACATCCTTGAAGCAGGGCCTCAACGCGTGTAGCCGGTGTATGGGAGGAGGACTGACATTTTTACAACGAAAGCCCACCCCTACCCTCTTCTTCCTTTTTCCACCTTTTATTGCTGAGTGTGACATTTTATGGTATGGAATATCCCTTTGGTTGGTTTAGGTCAGCTGCCCTGGTGATGCTTCTTTTCTCACTTTTTTTGCCCACCCCCTAGGAGGGTTAGAGAGAGTTCTGATGCTGTGCCAGCACTGCTCAGCAGCAGACACAACACTGGTGTGATACCACTGCTGTTCTAGCTACAAGTGCAGAGCACAGCCCTGTATGGGCTGCTGTAGGGAAGGTTAACATCCCAGCCAGACCAGTACAGAGGGAAGCAGAATCTTTCTAGTCTGATCTAAGACTCAGAGTTCTGGTTTAATTACCCCCCAGCCCCGCCCCCTCACTCCCCCCTTAACCACCCTCCACTCCCCAGGCTTTTTGATTGTTCATGAGACAAATTGGAGTGAGGCAAATTATGTGAGATTAAAAGTGGTTTGATACAAAAGGACAACCCTTAAAGCAGTTTTTAAATACTTAAACGCTTTAATCAATATTAGAGAAATATTAAATAAATTAAAATAAACATGTAATTTTCTATGAGCTGATAAATGTTTTCAATATTTTAGTCACCAAAAAGGAGCAAGGAATTCAAAATGAGTCATAAAGGGTGATTAAAACAAACTTTCAGTGTCATTGTATAAGTAAATATTGCATAAAAGAAGTTTCAAACATTAGTTTTAAATGCCTTCTGAAAGATTTAAGAACCATAGTTGTTTGTTTCAAATATTAATCTTTTATGCTCCCCAGTAGCTTTAGGACTAGCTGGAAGTAAACTGTCATAAGTTTTATTCCAATTGACTTGAATTTCTGCAATGTTCTTTTGCAATGTGGAATAATAAATGAGCATTTCTGTTTCATTAAGATGAAGAAGGTCCATCCCACAAAATAATCAGGCAGGTTGCTGTGACCGCACGGGGAAGATTACCTCCTACTCTTTCTCATCATTTCCTATTTAAGTTCAGAGTTGTTGGAACACAAAGTTACAGCAAATGCAGAAAATCTTCAGATAGTGGCAAACCACAATAGATAATTGAAATGAATTGGATTTGAAATTCTAATTCCCCTGAATTATTTGCTGCTTACACCTATTTTATTTAAACTTGAGGCACTTATACTCTCTTCAGTTCTCCTAGCAAATCAATGTAGACACCTGTTCTTTATATTCTACTGAACAGCAGACAGTAAATATGTGGAGCAAACATTTTGGTGGATTATATAGGTCGATATATTTTGAATTCTGCGATATGATGTGGAATCTTAGCAACAGGCATTAGATTAAGAAAGATGTAGTGAGTATGCCTTATGCATTTACGATTAATTCTAGATATCTATTCATTCTGTTAAGTAATGAAAACCAAATATTTCTTAACTGATTTACAGATGCCATAGCTGGACACTTTTACCTTTTAAATTCTTAAATCAAGTAGACTACTAGAGCTTATGTTCAAAGCCAACACAGAATCACATACTGTAGCTTAAATGTTTATCAGCTTTGTCATTAGAGCTGTTCAGTGTTCTGATTGTTTTTTTAACCCTTTTGTCACAAAAACAAACAAACAAACAAACAAACAACAACAAAAAAAACCATACAATTTCCCACACATCATTTATACAGATCAGACAGACAGGATATCAATACAAAGCCTAATTGGACGAGACAAATTGCATGTCAGACCTGCTGACCTTTTCAGAGTTACCTTTGTAATCTAATGTTCCTGCTAGCATTTTCATCTTCATAAATACCAAGACCTACAAAACTAATGAAAAACATCCTGTAAATCAAGGAAATCTGCCTTTCAATCTGGTGGAATTCAGGTTTGAGACAAAACAGTGTAGCACCAAAATACATATATTAAAACAGTATTACTAGCAAATCTGTGGTCGTATAGAACTCATTTATCAGCAGCTGTTTCTTCCTTTGTAAGCATCTGCTTATATCTTTTTCTGTAAGTAGTTCGAGCCAGCTAATTGGAAGTGATCATAACATAACAATTATGGACAGCTGTCAAGAAAGTTATAATTAGCTCAAGATGAGGAATGGGGTTAAACATATCTGAGGTACCTAGCTAAGCTAGTGAGGTTCCCTTCATGCTGAACTGAACTGTGCTTCAATTTGATTAAGGTCTCAGGTTTATCCCCATGAAAAACAGGACTGTGTTTTGTTTTAAATTTTATGAAAATAAAATGATCTGTTCAGTTCTTAAATAACATATATATATATGTTATTTATATTATATATATGTACATATACACACATATATATATGTATATGTACATATACACACATATATATATATTATATATATGTACATATACACACATACACATACTTTGGCCTAAAAGCATAACCCTTGTGGAAGACTATTTGCAAGTATGTGTTTAAAAAGAGACAGAGAAAAGGAAGCTGGACAAGTAGTAGTTCAGAAGTATCTGGCCATTCACTGTTTATGGTTTGAGACCACTGAGGGACTCAAATTCTAATATATGAAATATTACCTGGGGAAATCGACTGAATTACTTTTTTTCAGAATGCACAAAATAAGGTAGAAATCACATTCTAGAAATCAGAATGCATTTACATTGTAGAAGAATAACTGCTAGATTTTTCTGTGATTCTGTGAAAAATTGCATTCTGGTAAGTTTTTTTATGCTCTTCTGTTTGCTTAATAGTATACAGGTTGTCAATTAAAATCAAACTCTACTCAAAGTCATGCACACATAAATAATCAACTCACTGCTGTTTGGTAACATGCACACAATGAGTCTAGTAGTCTGCATCAGCCCAGCAGGCATTCGTGCTTTCTGAAATACTCTGCCCAGCAAACCTGCCAGCCTTTTCCTGGAACTCAGTCCCAACAGAAGGTGAACAGAGAACTCCTCTTCAGATTGTTATCTTGTCCTGGTAATGCTTCTGTTGTGACTATCAACAAGGAGTTTCTTATGAAGCGTAATTAACAATGCCTCTGGTGCCATGCTGCTAGATCTCTGGTACTGAAGCTGAGCAGCTTTTCCTACCACATGAGTAAAACAAATCCATCTTTGCATAGCTTTTGATATTAATGTAATTTGTAGAATTTGATATCCTAGATAGCAATACAAATAATAGATACATCTCAGCTGGATCTTGTTTGAAAGAGCTCTAAGTGGGAAGAACAGGTAGAGAAGCAAGCAGCATTTTCTTGATCTCATAAGATTTTCTCATAAGAAAAGATTTGTCTGGAAAAAAAAAAAAAAACATACTGAAGTAGACTTCTTGAAATTAATAACAACAATATTAAACTCATTGCAGGCCTCAACTGTATCTATGTGCATTAAAGTCAGGCACATAGCATACATATTTTTTTCGTAAATTGTGGGAAAATTGTTCCAGTGTACACTACCTAGGCTTACAGCTTAAATTATGTTTCAGTTTATTTGTCACAAAAAAATATGAAAAAATAACATCAATTATATATTCATGAAAGAACTAATTATCTATAATAATGTCTTGTCAAATACACAGCAGTTAATTATTTAATTGATTTCTTCTCTTTGATGCAAATAAGCAAGCCAATTTCCAGCAAGTAACCATTTATCTGTACAATAATTAATTCAGAGTGAGGTTTTGGAAAGAGTTCAGTAGAAGTCTAGTGATGCTACTGAAAATTGCTTTTGAACTATGCAAGGTAAATGTTCATTTCCTCAAAGTCTGAGCACCAAGATTTGAATCAAAGTTGATAGTGAGTAACTTGCACTTCTGAGTGATCTTACAGGCTAGATTTGTTTGAGGTCAGTAAAGATAACACTGCATATATCCCCTGAAATCCTTTATGTAAAACACCAAAGACCCCCGTTATATTTGCTTCCATTCTCACTGGAACACAGTAGAGAAGAAGGGTACAGGTCACCTGGGGATGTTGCATTATAGTTTATTCCTCAGGCAAGCACTTCTTAGTAACAAGACAAAAGCTTGAAAGCAGAGTTGTTTTGTTCAGCAATCTGTAGAATCCTTGAAGTTCTTACATGTGTCCAGGCTCTTCAGGTGCTGAAACAGCTTGGTGCCAAATTTTCAGCTTGTTTTGCATCTCCTCAAAGTACAAATTCAATGGCTAAAGGGCATAAGTATAAATAGTTTCAGAAAGAGCTGGTTTCTTTGAGGTTAGGTCCATCAATAACATGACTGGTGCAGACCTGGACTGAAAATTTCTTAGGGAGGCTGAATAGGAAAATGAACTTTTCTGTGCGCAGAAACACACTGCTTCTTGTAGTCTTCCCTAAGATTCTGTCTCTGTCCCTACCAGCATGAGACCATTGGTCTAATCCATACTATTACATTCAAGGCTTAAACCAACATTGTTGCCCAAAGTAAGCCAAACAGCTTCACCTGTAAATCTGAACATAAATGAAGGCTTTAACTGCATAAATAAGAGAATTGGTATGAGGCAGAAGCTGCAAGATGCAATCTGGAAACCATATATGATAATGCCCCTGGTAATGGAGAGCTCTTATATTTATTTTTTAAATTATTATCTCCATCAACTATGCCTTCTCTTGAAAAACCTGAACATTCATAATTTTTTCCAGAATTTGATATTATTTTTTTTCCACTGAAAACTCCAAATTCTATTTGATCCAAAATAGCTAGCTTCTCCCGTACCTGGTAAATTTAACAGGGTCCTAATATCTGTTGTTATGCTTAACTGGTAAATATTCATCATTTTGTTTAGACTAGTTTTAGCTTGCAAAATATTTCAAATCTTTGAGCAGAGAGTTTGAACAGACCAAGTTACATTACTAGTTGATTAAGTGTATGTCCCCACCACCCTTCAACTTTTTTTGTAGACTTTCATAAATAATTTGTAATACATACCAAATAATTCCTTATAAGGTCATCAATAATTAATAGTCTGGTGAATCATAATACCCCTGAAACAACATTCAGGCACATGAAAATATTCACAAGATTTCTTTCAAGATCTCTTTAATTAACTAGCTTTACTCAAAACCCTGCAAACTCACTCTTGACTTGAAAGCCAAGTTCCAATCCTTAAATCAGCATCAAGTGATACATTTAAATCCCACTTGCAGAAATGAAGAATTCTGCTAATAATTCACAAGCTCGCCCATCAATTAGTATGTTGGCTTCATAGTACATGGAACTGTAGGTAAGTGAAAGAACAATTTGGCCTTACATGCATACTGTGCAAATATGCATAAGACTTATGTCTGTTCATGATACCCCTTATGGGATACAGCTGGCTAAGACCAATTTGTGAGGAGAAAGTCTGAAAGTCATCAACTGTGATGTACAGGTCAGTGCCATGGTTTTATATAAAGAGTACAATGACAGCATTCAGAAATGGGAGTATATTCCACAAACATTTTGTTCAGATAAATTTTTGCCAGGGAAAATCTGGATATCTTTTCCAACAACATTCAATATAAGTGAACACTAGTGAGGGAGAGTCCAGGGAGTACAGAATGATAAGTCTAGAAAGTATAAGGGTTGCTGTTACTTAGCATTAGAAGAGGTAGGTTTGCTGTTATGTAGCATTAGAAAAGACAACCATTTCACTATTGAAGTAAGAAGCAGCAGTTAGAAATAAGAGAACCAACCCACTTTCCAGACAGCTGCTTTTGCTCATCAGGAATAAGCTTAAACTTGTGTGCAATTTTTCCAAGTAGTTTATGTTTGGAAACACTTATAGTGAATGTAACAAGAAAAAAAATATCTCAACAATTTATGCAGATTAAATAAATGTATCTATAAACTTCTATTATCGCAATTATGCAGCCAATAAGTGATACAGACATACTTAACCTCATCTTGTATGGAGAGGGATCAAGTCTCAAGAGAGTTAGAGCTAAATTATTATTTTCTTCTAAACAAAATAGCTCATGAGACAAAGCAGTTCTAGAGAACAGAAATCCAACCTTTAAATTTTATTTGTTCACCTCTCCCAGTAGTTGCTTCCCTGCTTAGAAAGTGATCAATATGTTTTCCAAGATAAGCTACAGGCAGTACAGGAGAAAAATTACAAAGAAACTGATTGGCAAATCATTTCTCACCAAAAATAGGCAAGTCCAAACTATGTGATTTGGACTTAATACGCAATTACCAAAAAAAGAATGTTGAGAGGAATGAACTCCGTTTCTAAACATTCCCAACAGTTTTGTGAGCTGTATAAATCATTATGGAAAACAGCACACTGAGAACCATCTCTTCTTCTCCTACCCCCATCAATGTTCCAGCCAAATGAATACTCTGAGATTCCCTTTGACCTAAAGTTATATTCTAGTTACAAGACTAAAACAACAAACCACAATATTTTAAGCAAGATACAAAAGAGACCATCCTGGCATATCCATTAGCCCTGTAATTTCAAGCCTATATTTAGGTTTCTTCAGAATTAATTTGAAAAGGGAAGGGATCTGACTTCATCTCTTGTGATCTAAGTGACATTCTTAAACAAAAGTGCAAAGAAACAAAGGAAGACACTACTACTGTCATCTATTTTGTGAAAAGCTATAAATTCCCTTGCAAGTTCAGCCCTTTGTTTCAAAGCTCATTGGGCTTTTGCTGAAATAAATGACCAAAAATGAAGTGTTAAATTTAACCAGTTTTTGTAGAACAGTCTCCTCTTGCACAAGAGGTATCCTCTCCTCCTCTGTTTTTATTCAGACACCAAGAAATTTTTGATAAATCCTCATATGTCTGTATTCTTCATACTGTCCAGTTTAGTTTCACAGCTGAATTTCTTCTCTCCTTCTCATTGCATCATAGATATACAGGCTGGAATTTATGCCAGAACAAGACACTATTTTAATCGAAGAAAGACAGGAACTCAAGGGAGTTACAGAGTAGCTCTTACTATGTCTAGTTCTATTACGCTAAGCTCTTAAGTCCCATTTCCATTTTTATGCAGCTTTTCCATTGGTTCCTTGTTGGATTATATATGTCAGCTCAACTTTACTCATAAGACATTGGGGGTAAAAAGTTCAACTACTCTACTCAAACTCCTTAAGTTCACACTGACATTTAGGACCTCACCACTGAGGGCAAGAGTCATATCAGCCGATCAAATGAAACACATTCTCTTTTGCTATTAAGAACTCTTGAAAATGTTATAGAATGTAACATTTTCAAAAATGTCATATATATACTTTATATATATTTATATAAAACATATAAATGTTATATATATTATATATTATGAAGGAAGGAGGTTTTCAAAACCTCCTTCCTTCAAGCTGGACACCTCCTCAACCACTTTAAAATCAGGAATAGAACATGCAATGAAACAAAAAAAAAACATAAAAAAAAGGGACTTGGGTTATAACAACCATCCTGTGTTCTCATGGTAGTTTGTATATGCAATGTGTGTCTGCAAAAGCACCTGAAAGAGGGAGAAAATCCTGAGGAAAATGCTAGTCTGTGCTGCAGAGTAAGCAAGTTACTATGACAAAACATCGTTATTGTTTGAGAAAGTAAATGATATGAAGAAAATGAAGTGATGGATTCAAGATAAGATTTGACTGAGAAACCCAAATCATCTCCAACTAGTACTTGTAGGTATTTGCAGTCTTTTCATTGAGTTTGCATGCTGCTGTAGCAGTGAACCCACCTGTGAGCAATGGCGGATAAGTCTGTGTTAGTTCAGCAGCCAGTATAGTTGGGACTAGTTAGGGACTGTGGACATTCAAAATCGTTTAATAAAGACGATTAATGCTTTACCTGTTCCTCATTATATTTGTTTGGCACTCACTTCAGACATTGATTGTTTCTTAATTCAGTGACTGGACAAGCCCATTACAGGCAAACATTTCACTCCTTCAACTGTCTGCTTATTTGAAGAATTGTTTTCTTTTATTTCAGAATGTCTCTTTCATGTCAGTTACAGCATTCTCATTGCTCTGTTCAAAGCTCCACTTACCACCTTCAGGCTCAACAGTCTACAAGGCCCTCCACACTCTCAGTACATAATGCCCCTCCCCGCATTCCTGTCTTTGGCAGTTTTCTAAGCTGGTTTCTCCAACCCAGGCCTTCATCAAGGTATTGAAGCCGCTCCCATCAACTGTCACCCGAAGAAAGACCACAACTTTTAGCTATGTAATGCTTTATGGGGAACTTCCCTCTCTCCAGAGATGACTTCTGCAACAGAGCTTCCACCACCCACTGGTGGTGGCCAGTCCATATCACACTCATTCCCTGACCTTCTGTGTGCTGGGACAGCTTGGTCTAGGAAGTGAGAAGGACACACGAGGAGTGGGGCAGACCCAGACGTCCTGCTGTCAAGTGGTCTACCAAGAGCATGGAGTAGGAATTGTGAGGGAGGGATGTCTGCAGCTTACACTGTAGGTGCAAAGGCTCAGGGTCAGCAGCTGTTACAGTTCTGATGGTAGCTGTCAGCAATGCAACCAGGACTTTTGAGATACAACTAAGGAAGGAGATGGCAGAAGTGTTCACCAAGCCACTTTCAATAATTTATCAGCAGTCCCAGATAACTGAGGATGTCAGTTGATTCAAAGTTTGCAAATGTGATACCCATCTACAAGAAGGGCAGAAATGAGGATCTGGGGAATTACTGGCCTGTCGTCTACCTCAGTTCCAGGAAGGTCATCAAATGGTATGAACAAGACAACCTGGTGATCAGACCCAGTCAGCATGAGTTTAAGTAAGGCAGGTCCTACCTGAAAAACCTTACCTCTTTTTAAAAGAATATGACCTGCTGAGTGGATGAGGGAAAGGGTGGGGGTGTTATTTACTTGGACTTTAGGAAAACATTTCCTCTTGGAGAAACTGGCTGCTCATGGCTTGGATAGATGTACTGTCTGCTAGGTTACAAACTGGCTGGGTGGCCAAGCCCAAAGGGTCATTGTGAATGGGAAGCACCACAATCTATCCCAGAAGACAGTCCCTGAAGGAAAAAAAAAAAAAAAAAAAAAAAAAAAAAGAAAGAGGGAAAAGCCTTTCTACCGACTAGGTTTGGATCAGGCCTCACTATTTCAAACCACCAAGCCTGCGGAGAACCTTCACAAGACTGCTAAAATAATGAGAACAAACTGAGTGAGATTTCTGGAAAGGAAAGATATCCTTGCTGTTGTGTTCATCTCCAGAATAACAACATCAAAAACTATTTTCATTGTAGATCCATAGCCATGAGAAAAATAAAAAATTAAAAAATCTGCTAATGGTACAAAAGCCATAGCTTTCTGAGCCTCCTTTTATTGCACAGTCAAGAAATAATGGCTCCAGACCTTTGACCTTATAAAAATTGAACTTTATTCATACAGGTAGTCAAAAACTTTGAAGTCAATAGCTTTACTTATGTGAGTAATTCTAGACATAAGCTCAAGTGCTTATATGCCCAAGGTCTAAATTAAGACAAAGTACTTTAGCACTGAACGTAAGGTCTGAACTAAACTACAGTGCAGTGTAACTAATCATTTGTTCTACATTTGCCACCAGAGAGAGAGTTGAAGCATATCCAGTTACTCTGATTTTAGCTGCTTGTTCTTTATCCTTGAAAACCTAAGTAATGAAGAGCAACAACCTGCAGATATAATGGGATAAATTGCTCAAAGTCATGTAGATCTATACATGGTTACATTTAAAAGGAAGTAAGAGAAGTGTTTAAAACTGCCATTTAAAAATGACAGCTTCAAAAGACACATGCAGAACACCTGCACAATAAATAACCAGTCTGATATGCTACCATCCAGAAAACATACCTATGATCAGAAAGGTACAGGAGGCAAAAGGGAAAAAAAAAAAAAAAAAAAAAAAAAAAAAAAAAAAGAGAGAGAGAGAGAGAGAGAGAACAAAAAAACACTTAACAATGAGTTTTCAAATGCAATCTTCAAAAAGGCAAAGATAATTACATTACATTGTAAATAGTTGACTGCTTAGACATTTTCTCTTATAAGTGATAATCAAATATCCAGGCTATACATTTTTTTTTTTTCCCAATGAAACATTTATCTCAAGGTATGCTACTTAGAAGCCATTGATGTGGTGTATCTGTTTAAGTAAATGCAGGATTGGGCCCTCCCATATACAACAGTGTACCAAATACACCTGCATGAGTTCTATCAGTCAGTGGGGATAAAGTTATGCCCTTCCTTTTCTCAACTCTTTGTGAAATTTTGATCTCTTTTCTTACTCCTTAGGCAGCTACATAAGGTGCCCAGTTGTTGCAAGCAACAGGAAGCCATCTATATCCCTTCAAGAAGGGAAGAATTAAGGATGAACTCAGAACAGCCCAAATTCCTTGTAGCTCAGCTTAGCGAATTTAAGCAAGCTGAACTCCAGAAAGGTGCTATAACTTCAGCTGACCAGAAAACAACAGCTGCTCTTCAAAACCTACTTTTTCCTGCTCTGCAGTTCCAGTAGCAGAACAGTAGGGTGTGCACAGCCCAGCTACACAGCTAGGTGGTAGAGGACACAGATCTAACGTCTGGCTCAGAGGGATATACAGCCAGTCATCTCAGCCTTACTACACCAATGCCTTTCTTCTCTGGAACAGAATATATTTTAACTAGACTAAGATGGAACACTGCTGATATGCGTTTCAGAAATCTTCCTACCATATCTAACTATGGGTCTAGGCTCACAAGCACCATCTGAGATATCCAGAACGAGTGGCAGTACTACTTAACTTCTTTCACTGACATTGTATCATATAATTAATAAAGCATACACCTCAGTCACTCAGATAAGAAAGATATTTGCTAGCATGTCCTCCTGTTTTCCACATCAACATAAGAAAACAGAATTGCCCTTGCCTTTTTCTTTAGCTACTCTAAGGGTGATTCTTCTCTCTTCCACTGACATGGAATCTGTTTCATCATGTTTTCTAGGAAAGTAGGCTATGCAACTGTCCCTTTTCTCTAACATTACCATGCTCAAATAGACCTCACCCACAGAAGAAAGGAAAAATTATAGCAGAGATTCACTCTTCCTTAATCACCAACACAGGTCATTGTACTTTTAATACATGTTTTGTTAGGTGGGGCAGACACATCAGGAATTTCATGGGTATTGCTTTACCAGTAAGGATCCAAAGCACTAGTCTCTGTCAAGTGATGCATGAGTCATTACAGTCAAAAGAACTAATCAGGTTAGCATATTTTATGATGAATACATTCGATATAATTTTAAGTTTCTCTTCTAAAACTTTTATTCCCTGGAGAATGATCATTTAAGCAATTGAAGAATATGATTAAAAACATAAAATAGTTATATGATAGAATTCAAACATTCTAAAAAAAAAAAAAAAATCTTAAAGCAGGTTTAAAAATCCTTTAATAAGACCCTTGGATCATGGTTTTAGTTTACTTTTTTTCAACCCTTCTGTCTCTCTCCTGACCCCTATAACTGAAAGCTACTAGACATCACCAATTGTTAAACATAAAAAGCTAAGCCAAACACAGGTACTTCAGTGGCTTAAAATTTGTCTTCCACATTATATACCAACACATAAAAAAATCCCCATATTAAACGGTCCATTTTAAGTACAAACCAATACTTGCATGCAGGAAAGTCAGCCTCAGAAAACCACAATATAGGGATCCAAGTTCACTTTTTAAGTAATGAAAGGAAGAAATTGAATTATAGTATTTAAAGTACAATCACAAAAGCTTTGTCTATTAGAAGTGATGGTACCAAAACCTCATTAGAAAGGATTCTATCTTCTTTATATGACATTAATCCACATAAGTCAGAAATCTGAGATCTAATTCCTTATTAAAATAGTTGCTTTACACGATGTCCTTATGTTAGTAAAACTAAAGTAAAACTCAGGCTTCCTCAATCAACCATTCACTTGTGCTTTTACACTCTAGAGAGAATCTCTTATGTTCACCTGCCCATATTTAAGAGATGAACTTTTGCTGGGTCCTGCTGTACTTGGTTGTTCCAGATTGGCTTAGCTAGTCCAGCAAGGACTTCACATCACCTTCACTTAACCTAACCTAACCTAACTCTCCCACTTTTCAACTCAGAAGGACCTTTCACCAGGAAATGCCTCATGATTTGTTTATAAATATTCTACCTTCAGCAACAGTGCAGTTAGAAGAGCTTATTTGTGCATTTCTCTTATACAGAAGAAGATAAATGTGTTACCTTTCAACAGATCTTGGATCTTGGCTCCACTTTGAGTAAAGGAGTGTCCCTAACATCTGTTATCTGTGCGGGACTTGGCAGGTATGTGGTTGTTACAATTCTATTTTTCAGAGAACTCAGGAGCAAAGCTGAGTCTGTTGCCATGCAGCCTCACCCAAACAAGCTAACTTAATATGCTTCCCAAATGTTGGCTTCCTTCCTTCTTTCTCCATGCTTTATTTAGCTCTTGGGTTGGTTTTTGTTTGTTTCTTTTCGTTGTGTGTTTTGTTGTTGTTGTTGTTGTTTCCCTCTCCCGTCCCACCCACCCCCCTTTAAAGTTTAATTTAATTTGTTTTAACTTCCGAGTGACTGTTTAAATAGTTTCTTATTGTTCCCATGTCATTTTGCTAGCTGTGTGGGTTGCTGCCCAAATTTGTCTAAAATTTGTATTGCTTTCTTACATGTTGATTGTGCTGAAGAAAGGGCAAGAAGGTTCTCTGGACGTGCTGAGAGATGTAGCTCTTTCACACCATAGAAAGAGGAAGGGTAGGGATTAAGGTGCTTGGGGAGATGAATGGTGATAGGGTCTGATATAGAAGTATTTGCTGAATTTTCTTGTCTCTCCATTCAAACAAATTCACAAAACCCTTAGAGTGGAGTAGTTTGGACTTCATCATATAAACTTTATTTTAGAATTAAGCAAACATGAAGCTATTTCTATCTCTGCAGTGAATTGAACAGGGAATAAAAAAGCTAGCTCTGCAATCTTTCTCTTTTCTTGTGTTTCTAGACAGGGGGTATCCCGTCAGAGTATCTTCAGCATTTTTGACAGGTAACATTAAAAATGGATTGCTAAAGCTGCTATTAAACAACTGGGGTATTAGGGTAATAGTCTGTGGTACCTTAGTGGTACCAGCAGCCACAAGTTCAAGCCACATCCCTGATTTGGGTTTTGTGCAGGAGACATACAAAATTAAATAAATGAATATATGAATAAATAAATAAGTAAATTCTACCGTGTAAGTGATGTGAGCTTTTCTGAGATGCCTGCCAGGAGGACATAACTGAATAGATAAATAAAAGTCATTAAAATACTGAAATAAATTAATAATGATAACAATTTAAAAAGAATTTATTAAAAAAAAAAAAAAAAAGAGTACTTAGATTAAGCATGAGCTTAGCTGGGGAGGCAGTGACTAGTGCTGGGGCTGGATGGTATGGGTGCTGGACGGGGGTAGGTTTCTCACTTCATTCCAAAAACCATGACAACCAATGAATGTTTCTCAAAACTGAATATTAAATCCCTAAGGTCCTCCCACATCTTAACTCCTTCCCAGTTTCAGGAATCTATCTTTAAACAGACATTTCATCAAGCTTAAATTTCACTAAGCAGAAATTTAGCATATCGGGAAGTGCTGTGTTGAATTAGAGCCTTTATACCTCACCAGCTAAGGACTGCTGATGTACCAAAACACTTGAGAGCTTGCTGAGTTAACAGCAGATACTTTGTAAATCATGTACTTCCCTTGTTGCTTCTTGAATCTAAGTAATATATTTGTTAATATACTTTTCCATATCTAGTCTCTTATATCTATAGAACTCCTGGATTTTACAAGGAATTTGCTGCCCTCTATTGATAACTTATATTAAGAAATGACACATAAACAATTTTGTCTTCACGAACCTTGCTATGGGCATGTATAGTTGTTTGGATATTTATTTCTTAAGCTTTTAATCATTATACTGTAACTCTTGTAATGGTGTGTATCTTGTATTTTGATAATACTGGCTAAAGAGGATACAGATATTGTCATTGTGAAAAGCATGAAGCTAAAAGCACACCTACTACTTGTTAATATGTCTTTATATAAAGCAATTTAAAGGGGGTATGTGTTTGTGGACAATGTATTATGTTATTTATGATATCTGTGTAATGTTTCATATAATTGCACTCTGTTCATACAGGGGCTTATGTAAGGCAAATCACAAATAACATTGTTTTGAATAACACTGCATTGTCTTATCATATTGAAAAGCACATATGAATGAAGTCACCACTGGAGTTTTCTTTTCATGAATTGGGAAGAAAAATTATTCAACTAAAAGTTTCTTAGCAATGAGTTAAGAATATAATACATATACTGCCTCTAGGAAGCAGAAAACCACTTGCTGACTTCTCAAAAGCACAAGCTAGTAGCCTAGAGCAGCTTTATAGCTGTTGAGGAAAAGATGTGATGGCTTTCCTCACCCTTTTTATGAGTGTCAGCAAGCTGTCTTAGATAGGACCATTCTATTTACAATAATTAATTGCAAAGTATTGTTTGGCAAATATATATATATTTGCCATATATATATATATATTTAGTTAAGCTTCTGTCAAAGCAAGAATACATCTTCTCATTATAAAGCAGAGACAATTAGCCAACCAGAGTATTGTTGCAGAACATTTAATGGATGGATTTAATATTTATATAGCTGCTGCTCAAAAGCACAGAGACATTATTGAAACTGCAGTATGTACAAGCTTACTGAAAAAGAATAGTGGTTGAAGAAGAGTCTTGAAGGTTTCTAAAACAGTTCCTGAAATCCAGGAAAATCCTTAAAAATCCATCCACAGTTGTTCATCTCTTAAGCCAAACATTTTGCTGCTGTTTCACAGTTCATATGTTTTCACAGTTCATAGCTTTGACCTTGGTTGAATTGTGATTTCAATTTGGTATTGCATCTCTGCACAGAGGTCCAGAGAGTCCTGCACGCACATGAAGATCCTGAAGTTTCTGTTTGGCAGAGGGGGTTGGCACATGTCAGTTCTTGAGCAGAATCAGAGTGGTCTGGACAATGAAATCTCACACTGATTTCAATGACAAAAGGAAAAAATACCTTTTAGGAGATTGCTCTGTGCTTGTCTTTGTGACTGCTTTAAAATAGGTTTTCAGTGAAGAGTGATTGCCAGCTGTAATGTAGGATTAGGTGTTCAGTCTTTAGGTGCTTTTCTTTGGTTTATTTTCTTAGAGATAAAACGCTAATGCAAAGACTGAAAATCCATGTAAATATTACTGTTGTTGTCAGTGATCAGCACTTCCTTTTCAAGTACTTCCAACTATGGTTTATCAGACCACACTTAGATAGAAAATAGGTAGCAGAAAAATCTGCACTGTTAATACCAACAGGGTCATATATTCTGCTTTCTCCTTAAGGAAGAAATACAGAATTGTTTGAAGAGAAGTTTCTGTAATCCTGAAAATTGCCATGTTTTCTGGTTTACTGTTCCATTTACTCACTGGACAGTATGTATTATCCTTACATAATATCTGTTCTCCAGAATTTAATAAACCAATATAGCTGATCTGTAATTAAATATAAATGCTGCTGTCAGAGCAGATCAAACTTAGCTTTTTTAATTGCTCAGAAGGAATTAGTTTGATTCCTTTAAAAAAAAAAAAAAATCTCATCGCCTACTTAATTGCTTTTTTTGTTGAAGTCTTTAAATAGGTGTCATTGAAATCTTTCCCACTCACAAACTTGTAATTCTGCAGAGAGAAGTCTAGAAATGACTGGGTTTTAACATTTTACAAATTGATTTCTAAACACAAGATGGAAATCAAAGTAAGGAGAACTGAGAAAGCTAAGAGCAGTTTTAAAACAAATGTTCTGTCTGTTTAAGGGTGTAGCCATACTTTCTATTGTAACAAAAAAGTATAAAAACTGTGGTTCATCTGATGCCAAGTTCATCTGCCCATGTCAACCATCAATCAAGGTTGCTTAAAGCAACAATAATCCAGAGGATTTCCACTGAATGAACTATACAAAACTTCTTTGGGCATCGCTCCCTCAGTTCTTCGTTCACACTCCACAAACAGCTGCATACAGTCACATGAAAGGAACTTCTGTGGACATCTGGATGAGAACATGTTGGACACCAAGGGCTCTTTGCTCAGCTGCAGAAAATTCCTCCACTCTAAGGTCACTACTTCACAGACTAAGCCCATAAATGTGTGCGACTGGCCCTTTCATAGCTGGGTTGGTGCAAGATATGATATTTACTGGGAATATCTAGATATCTATTAGATATCTAATCAGAGAATGCTTTCCAATATAAACATGTTAAACCACGTCATTTGTCCTTCGCTATAACTCATGATTTATGATTTACTCTTACCTTTGAATTGCCTTTTTTTTTTTTTTTTTTTTTTCTTGTGTGTGTGTGTGTGTGTGTAACCTTTTCAGTTTAAAAGCAGAGTCTTGCTTTCATTCTCTGGTCTTTTGTGAAGACAGTTATGGCGGTACAGAGGTTATAAACTCCAGCTTTCAGATTCTGATTTTCACTTTACATGAGGACAATACTTTCTTCATTCTTCTAAACTAAATATATTCAGAACCATCTGCTATTCTGGAAGTGTCGTTTCTATAATTTGATGAATGTATGAAAACGCTTACTGCTTCTCTTCACCTTCTTAATCACATTTTGCACTTTCTTCTGTTGTTAGCTGAATGTTGCAATGATTAAAATTTCACTTGTGTTGTATGATTGCCCTTGACCAAGGTCTCAGTTCTCCATCGCCATGTAAAACCACTCTCAAATGCTTCAGTTAGTCATGAATATTTTTGGTATAAATAAAAACTATGAAAAGGGTTGATTGTTTTTTTATGACATCTTCTTGTGTTTTGTGTTTTTGCTTGTGCACAAAACAAAAGCAGAAAACTTCGTAAGAAGGACTTCGTAAGAAGCAACCAGAACTTGCTTAATAAATACTCCACATGTCCTAAACTTTCTTTGGCCTGTGAACAGGAGTATTCCCAATGCCAGAAATTACTCTGAACCAATAAGGTAGTAAATAATACAGTATCCTAAGATGAGGCAAGTACTTAACCTTAGAAAACAGATGGTGTGTGTATGAGCACTGTGCATATACCTAAATTAACAGAGAAAAAGTAGTGCTCTAGGCAGTGAAAAACTTGGAGAGCTTATGTGTTGACCTAATATTCCTGTATTATTCTGAATACCAATTTTGGATTAGAGACTGTTTCAAAATTGGGGCAAATCAAAAGAACGAGGGTGATTACCCAACAGCTGGATTGCACAGAAGTACAGACACGTCAAGCTGTCCAAAAAGACAGGCATAAAGAACACAGTAGTAATCCTCTCTAAGTCCTGCCCAGTTGCCAGAGCATGTTCATGCTGACTTCATGAGAAGTGGCAATATTCAACGTTTGCCTGTTTAGCCAGTCTTTAATTTTGCTTGGGATGGCTTTTCATATGTTATATGAGTAAGCCAGAGAGGAAAGACATGTCCAGGGAAACTTATTCTTATTACTATTTTTGGATTAGCATGGTAATAGTAAAAAGAAATTTAAAAGAAAACAAACAAACAAACAAAAACCGCTATGCCACAATTTTTTATACTTTCAACAATACCATTTTTGCGAAGCTCTGTTAACATTAACCATTTTCTGCTGGTTCCTTTATAGAAACATGGTGTTAAAATCTGACTGAACTTGCTCCGTTGCTGCAGCTACTGAGAAGACTCCCAGCACCTTTTGCATTTCTAATGAGCAACTGTCTGCCTGATTGATTAAGGTCCTTATAGTCCTCATCAATAAATTAATTGAGCGGAGTCAGTTTGGGCTCTGGAGTCCTTATTGAAAATGAATTCTTATTAAGGATAAATACTCAGTAAATTGCAAGTATAGTGCAAGCAACCAGAAAGTACACTAGTTAAACTCTGGAGATGGGCTCAGGCAAAGAATACAGGAATAACTGTCTGTCTCCTTATCATACAGGGTAACAAGTACAAGCAGATGTGACAAGGGAATTGCCACTGTGATACCCTTATATATCTGCTGTTATTTTCTTGTCATTACAAGAGTTGGCTACTGCACAAAAAGCTTTGGATACAACTTCCTAAATTTT
Organism: Aythya marila; assembly: GCF_965140915.1. NCBI lineage: Eukaryota > Metazoa > Chordata > Aves > Anseriformes > Anatidae > Aythya > Aythya marila. The sequence goes on along the minus strand of NC_139045.1, from coordinate 66,698,319 downwards.
CCTTACCTCCCACCATTAGAATCTTAACATGTTGTTAAGATAGAATTCAGTGGGATCTGATCAAAGCTCTGAGAGACAAGGAGTGTGTGCGCAACACTGGCTGGAAAAGAATATAGGATCATGGTGAAACAGAGCAAATGTGAGTTAACCACATCCTTGTGCATCAATAACACATCCAGGTATGTAGGCAACCTAGACAGATCTACAAGGGACATTCTTCTCTGCTTGGTGTTTGAGTACTTCTTCCGCACTGAATATGACCTGGTAGAAAACAGTCCGGGTGAAAGCAATAAGAATTTGTTCAGAAGTATGGAAACAGACTTTAAAAAGCTACAAGAGGAAAGAAAACTGAGAGAAGGACTGACACATACTTCTTCAGGTATGGAAAGGCCTACTGAAAAAAAAAAAAAAAGGTCAATCTGTTCTCCATGTCTGTGGTTGACAGGACATGTACTGAGCCAAAATCACAACAAAAAATTAAGAATGATCTCTATTAATGGAGATGTCTTTACACTAAACTGAAGTCATCCTATAACCCCAAACTCTCATTATCAATGAGTAGTCATAGTTCAGAAACTGCTTCCAAGCATAGCACTTTTCACTTTTAATAACAGAGATTGCAGTGCTGACTCCTGTCTAGCCTGCTATGCATGACCTCTCTTTAAAAGCAGCAGTGAGGTACAGCCTGTGCAGAACTGAAGTATATTACCTCAGCTCAAATTCCTCTTCTGCCCACTGCTCATCTTGTTTGATCGTTTCCTTCTCCTCTCTTGTTGCAAGTCTAAAAATAATTCCATTTCCACTCATATACTTGTCAACAAATTAAAAAATATTCTCCTCATGTTTTTATTACAGAACTGGATGAAGCCACTGACAATAAGTGCATTTTGAAGAGCTTGGGGAGGGACAGGAAAAAATACAAGAGTATAAATCTAACCAGGAGACAGCTTTGCAGAAGATATAGAGCACAAGTTGCTAGTGGGCAGGGAATCCCAGAGATAGGTCTGCTGCTGTATACTTACTTTCTGTAGAGAGATGCTGCTGGTCGTTGTTTGGAAGCTGCAGTACTTTCCAGACTGAAATTCCCTGTTTACTCTCTATCTAGGGTCACATAAAAGCAGGAACCTGCTCTGAGCATTTAAATTGTGCTGGGAAGACTGAGAGTAACACCATTATAGCAGTTTGCAAGTTGCTGTACATGAGCTCATAATGATGGATGAGTTTAATTTTCCACTATTTCATTTTACAACAATTTATTGGGAGTAGTATATAAACCAGTAAAGCTTGAGAGCTGTTGTTCTTCTTTGGTCATCAATTAAGTTAGTGATCATTGCTGAACTGGGCACATTAGATCATCTTATTAGCTTTTCAAGACTCAAAACTGAACAGCAGTTTTTAACAGATCTACAAAAAGATCACTTAGATCTATACATTAAGATCATGCTTCCTTTTTCTTTCCTGGATATATGTTGGTTTTGCAAATACTGTAGAGGAAAATGATTCTGAATCTCAATCAATGTTATCAGTTTGTTCTAGAGGACGAAATCCTTGTTACTCAATTGGATCTACTACTTATAAAAACTTAACAAGGAGATCCAAAATAGCCATTATATCCAGTATTATTTTCAGTAGAGTCCATGTGAAATTACAGTTTCCTGCTTCGAGGAAAATTCTGTTGGCTTCAAATGTTTCTGTCACCCCAACCGAAAATTTAAAGCCAATACTATCTAACAAATGAAAAATCCAGAAAAAGTGGGAATATCATCATCACAATCTTCTCTTTAGAAATTATGCCATATAGTGTTCAAAGTGTTTTGGGGTCAAATTGGATGAATGTGACTCACTCTCATTCACTAATTTCAGTCAAAGCCAAGAGAACTTAACCTACCACAAAAAGTTGAGCCAATATAGTTTATACCTTGAAAGGATTGCCCTGTTCCTTTATTTTTGTTCTCCTCATACATTTATCTGTCTATATACATGTATATACATATATATATATATATATATAACATTATTGTCATAGGTACTGTGATTATGGCAAGGATAAGACAAGAGAGATGCTTCTTTAAGGAGGATGCCAAATAATGCTCAATACTGTTGACAGATCTCAGATGGCTGCAAATGCAGTACAATAAGCATGAGGAGCCTTTGGGAAGATGTCTTCCAGAGATCAAACTCTTACTTGGACTATGTAATGTAGGTCAGCCTTTCATTGCTAACAGAGTACCTCATGTCTTCAGTTTGTGGCTGGGCCACCCAGGCTCTGCTTCTGTGTTAGAAGAACTTCCAAACGGAGGGGTAAGGAAATTATTTCCACAATGTAATTGAGGAAGGAGATAAAAAAGGTAGTCAGATGAATAGTAAAGATAAATTAATTGGATTCTGCTTCTAAATTTATTCACTGTAAAAGAGAAAAGAAGGGCCTTAGTCCAATCCACTGGACCTGATATGGTCCCTCTCTCTCTACTTATCACAGCATCACACTTGTGTTGCTGCCCAGGACCAACAGAGGCATAGAGGTCAGAAGAGACAGTATCAGTGATACTTCCAAGTGAGGCAGACATCTCTGATTCTATGTAATTCTCCTGTGACTAGATGGTCTGGCCCCCTTCTCATTTCTCCTTTCCCTGACACCCTCTCCTTGGAGATTCTGTAACTTTTGTGGACAATATGGAAAGTTTCTCAGGGAGAAATGTTTGGTTTTAGCTTAAGTCCTGAATTCATTCTTCTCTTGCTTTTTGGGGGATCAAGTTATTCTTCAGTAAAACAACTTTTGATCACCATGAGATTGTAGCACTTAATCTTGAAGGAGGGAAATGCACCGTCTTAAACTCTGTGTATTCATTCATCTTCACAGGTTTCACCTTCACACATTCCTTTGACATTATTGGCCTAAAAATGCAACAAATCATGTGAAATTTCACATAGTAACTCCAGTTTAGGGAGAATCCTTTTAGCCAGGTGGCTGTTGGAACCCACTGTGAAAGCAGTTTCTTAGATTGGCAACAGGTGCCTACAAATATTTGGTAGAAACAGATAGGATAACTTTTTGTTTGCTCAGTTTGTGAATAATCTCAGTTAGCCACTAGATGTCATTAGTGTTGTAGAGAAGGGGATCAGCTCAGTGCAACAATACTACAGGGCTGCGGACTTTCTGTGGGCACCAGCAGCAGGACATTACCCCATACACCACCCAAGTTATTGAAGAGTGTCTGAAATCTGTGAATACAAGCATTTCTGCTATTTTTTTCAAAATCAAGACTTGCATCTTAGAGATTAGATGGAAACCACGAGTAAAATGTGAAAACATGTAAGAGTCTTATAACAAATCTTTTCAGTGTTTTCATAATTAATTGGCTACTTTCATTACGTAAAATGCAAATGTAAGAGTGAATGTAAAGAGCAAGAAAAAAAATTAAGGAATTTATTTCTTCTGTTTTTAGCTAATAGTAAGAACATTGAACATTATCAGGTTAATTCGCATGACTTTTTCATTTATCTGACAACCAGTATCTGGTACTCGCACATAATAGATAGAATAGATAAGCAGCTTGTGCAATGCCTATTAGCTGTTAATTCCTGAACCCTTTAAAGTGAAGGCAAATCTTCCAATAATAAAAAAAAAAGGAGTTCAGATTTGTATTTCTGGAGTGTTAGTAGTTATTTTGGGTGACATTGGCAATACTTATAGGGCAGTGATAAAATATTCATTTTCATCCTCTTAGGGATGGGACAATCAACTGTATTTGAGTTTTAGTGAATATTACTCTCATTCCAAATTCACTTGTACCAAGGTATAGAGCATAATGTATTTCAGTGCCATTCTATAAGAAAGGCACATGCTGACCCTTATCCCAGGGCTTCTTCTTTCCAAAGCTTTATTGAAACCAAAGCAGACCACCAGCACTGTGCTAAGACTTGGGGTTGCCTGCTTTTATTAAAAAATAAAATAAAATAAAATAAAATAAAATAAAATAAAATAAAATAAAATAAAATAAAATAAAATAAAATAAAATAATAAAATAAAATAAAATAAAATAAAATAAAATAAAATAAAATAAAATAAAATAAAATAAAATAAAATAAAATAAAAAATCTTCTCTGTGGTCTTGAATATTTTCAAGTGGAAATCAGGGATGCCCAAGAATTTCTATTTCCTCAGAATTGCATGGTTTCTGTTTCCTGGAAAATAATGCACCTACACTGGAGCTGCAACAGATAAGGGGACCCCAGCAGTTTACCCCAAGCTCACAAAGTGCATGTATCCGTAAACCAGATGTGTTGTGGCTGTGTGAACTCACCTACCAAAAAGAATATCTTGGGATTAGGAAATCACATCCCAGAATATATTTTCTCTCTTCAAATGATTAATTATATGACCATAAATCTACAAGTCTGCTACAAATTTTATAGGAACTTTTACCAAAATTGTTGTGTCTTTCTTGCTTAATAGAATGGTGGAAACAAAGTGAACTTAAATCTATATTTTAAAACACAAGTCAGTGAAAATGGGTTGTAAAAAACACTTCAGAAACTGCTTAAAGGAAAGGGGGAGGCAGAAGAGGGGGATGATAATTATTTCTTCCTGTAGTTTCAGTCAATAAAAATTCAGAAATTTTGTGGGGGGGGGGGAAATTGAAAGTCATTCATGTGAAAGATTTTCTTTCCTGAAAGATAAATCAGAAACAAACCTAGAGTGACAATAAGCATCACTGAATAAATAGAAGTGACAAAGGGAGACATTTATGTTGGCAATCATCAATTCACCCCAGTCAGGAGACTGTGGCCAACTCAGATGTTCAGCTGTAATGGATTGATCACAGCTAAATATGCCCTTAATCCACTGTTAAGAGTCCCTGGAATGGAGTATGGTCAAGACTGGGGGAAAAAAAAAAATATATATATATATATATATACAAAGTTAAGAGTTCTAGGGCAAAATTTTCCGAGGAACAGACAGGTTGTGGCTTTAGGATCTTAGTACTTTGTATTTTTAATATTCTCTGAGCTAAATAAATATTTTCTGCTCTAAACCACAGAGCACACATGAGCATCCCCAACTTTAGTGGGTCTGCATTGGTATCTGTTCAGTTAGGGATCCTTAATATTTGCTTATATGTCTGCCTGTATTTTATTTTTGTTTTGTCAAACTTCCCCATTATTCTGTGGAGCTGACCATGGCACTGGCTCTACCTTTCTAGAATCACACAGGAAAATATCAAAATAGCCTCCTCCCTCACCCTTGGCATACAAGCTTGTTGGTGCTAACTCCAACCTATGCTCCTTAGTGTCAGAAGTTCATAGAGGGTTAGAAATCAGTTTTCCATTGATTACTGTAAGAATTGGGGTAGTGTTTCAAGTATGCTGTAATGGTTTTCATTTTACAGTGTGTCAGATTAAAATTAACTCTCATACATGTATGAGAAGCAGAAGTGGCTTTTGTGAGTAACATCTGATTATTTTTGTTTCCCAGAACATCATTCATGACAAGAAGAATATGGCAGATGTTTTTTCTTCTGCCCAGAATAACAGAAAGTTGTTTTTTTTTTGCCTGATTTCTGACATGGGTACACACAAAAAAATCTCCTCATGACTGCTCCCTTGCTATCTGGCTGTAGATAAACAGAAGAAATTTCACCTGCCTAAGGTTTAGGATACGAGGTAGATAAATATTTCTCTTTATACACACATTTCAATGACTTTGTGCTGCATGGAATGAAAGTCCTATTGGTCTAAGGAGAATCACCAATACTCCAATATCCCAAATATCTGCATGATCTTCTGCAAAGCTACCTGTCTGCACACAATACACCATGGATGGGAATGCAGCACTACAGGGACTTCTCCAGATACATTTTCCTCCTCTTGCTTTCCACAGCAGTGACTTCACTCTGCACTTTGTTATGCTACATTCTTGGTCTGAGAGACAAATCTTTTCAAGCACAATGATTGACAGGAGTCTGTACTTATTGTAGTTTCCCTAACCCGGTTCTCAATTCTTCAGGACCTCACTTGCTTTTCTTCTTGCTTTGGATCTATCATGTTTCTGTAGATATTCAGTCAACTCAATGGAAATTAATTCCACCTACTACATGATTTATTCTCTTCAGAAAGGAAGCTGTGAAATACTGTGTAAACTGAGACTCTCCACGTTTTTTAACAACCCTTAAGTTTGGACTTCATCATGTGGGTAAAGTTCCAGCTAGATTTCCTGCCTTTAGGCTTTGGGATTCAGGCAGGACAGAAGCATGGACAACTGTAGTTATAGGGTTTGTATTTCCTCTGAGGAGGATTCATCATGATGACAACAGAAGTGCTACTTCTGGGCATAAAACTTCTCTTCCTTCTGTCAGCACCCTCATCTCATCCCCTGATGTCAGCTTTCCCTGTGTTAAGTCATAGTGCTCTGAAAAACTGTCCCCACAGGGACCTGGTGTGGATCTCATGGGTTCGATGACATGAAGCCCTTTTCCTCCTCTTTATTACATCATGAGAAAATCATCCAGACTTAAAGAGAGAAAAATCTGTAAAGATTGTTCTGAGGGAAATGGCAGCTTAATTTCTGAAGAAACTAAGGCAGAATTCAGATAATCATAGATAATGTTAGCTGCTTTAGAAAACCTTGGTCACAATATTTAAAAAATTTAAATCCATTACTGCAAACTTGTCCTGTTCCTATAATACCATGTTAATACAATATTGTGTTATTAGCTCATAACACAGACAATAGTTAGAAAAAAATACAAAAAGTATGAGATATGTGACAGTAACTATTACAAGCAAGAGACCATGAAAGCTGTTGTTATGAGCTGCCTCTTAGATTAAGCTCTTTAAAACATATATGTAAAGAGACACTCTTACATGTACATTAAGATCAAAAGTGAAATAATACATTTGACAATGGCACCTTCAGTGATCTGCAATCATTTGCACAGTTTCAAAATGTAGAAGTTGTCCATCTGCGCTGAGCTGACAGAAGTGGAGTGACAAATGGGAATTGTGCAGCAGGCAGGAATGTCGCTCCATGGAGATCCCAGCAGGATCCACCGTCTGGCTGGTTTGTACCCACTGGTCTATACTGCCCCTTACAAATAAAATTACAGATGATCCCATGACTTTTATTCACTTAAATGTGTTGTATTCTGAAATGTGGCATTGAATTTAATTTATATGAAATCAAATAACACATTTAACAACAACAACAAAAATATATATATATATATATAAATTTTTTCCCCTGCAATACCTAGCTACCCATAGATAATTATTGCCAAAGTTCATTTAACAACAGATGTATGGGATTTGATTTTGGTATAATGCAGTAGGGTATACAGTGACACTGCTTTGCAACTCCAGTACTTCCTCTCTCATCCTCTCTCTCCCCTACCCCAGAAACAAAATCAAAAACAAACAAACAAAAAACTTTTAAATTTCTTCACCTTTTATTGTTTTACTGAAACCATCTTGAGTGTTGCTGTTTACCCAGACCTACTAATGACAGTATGTCACCCTACATAATCCATGACATCTAAATGCTTCTTTTTCAACACTCAAAGAATCTGAATGTCATGATGTTCTGCTGCTTTTATTTACATATGGTAGTGAAGCAGAGGCCATTTCAAGAGGAATCTGACAAGAACTCTTGTAGAAATGAGTGGTTGATATATGTTTCTTCATAGCAGTAAAGTTCTGGGTATGAGATGGATATTCATGATGAAAATTTCATTACTCCACTTCTATGTGCTTTACCTAAGCACATGAAAAAAAAAATCTTTGCATTTAATAAGTCAGTCCACTCAGCTGACTACAGGTGTAGAAATAAAGTAAAAGATATATAGAAAATTAAAACAGAACTCAAGCATGCAGCTCCTAAACTCTACAGATACATCATTTTTTAATAGTAAAGTCCCCAAACAGTTGAGCTTCTGTATCTGTGCTCACTCAGAATCACCTCATCCTCCACAGGACTGGGCTTCTTACCTTACACCGACACCCAGTCAAGAGCTGTAAAATAGCTGTTCCTCAGCCTATCCACCTCACAAAAGGGTTTGATCTAGGCAGACACAGCAGAACACAAAATGTAGCACATCCTGCTAGTCAATAGGGATTAAGGTTCTCATGCTGGAAGGAGACCCGCATCCCATTCCTTCAATTGTTTGAGGAAATTCAAACCACATTTCTTCCTTTGTACACAGATACCTAACTATAGCCTGTAGGTTGTTCTCAGTGCCAGTGGAAATTACAGAACAGGTCAATACAGTAAATGGTAGCAAATCTCTGGGACACTCAGTGTTCCCCCAAGAGTCCCAAAGAAATTTACATTTGAAACTCCTAAATGAGTTATTGAAATCAGCCCCTTGCCCAGAGGAAGGAAAAGGGGTTCAGGAGTTTAAAGGGTCTGTTGCATACCTGGAGAATCAGAGATTAGTGTGTGTGACTTCTCTCACAGACTTCGGTAGAAATGGAGTTGATATGCTTTCATATAGCCATAGATGTCTCCTAAGTGTAGTAAAGTTCTTCAAAGCAGAAAATGAGCCTGTGGGTAAAGGTCACATACTTGATGTAATGTTCTTAGATTTCTAAAAAGCTTTTGATGAGGTCAGTTATCAGAACCATTTAAAGCAGATAAGATTTAATGAGATAAGAGGGAAGATCCTCCTGTGGATTAATAACTACTCAAAAGATTTGTAACAAAAAGTAGTGATATATGGGAGAAAGCAATCACTACTGAAATCGACAGGCATCCAGATGTTCAACATATTTGTGAATGGTCTGCAAAGGAGGTGAGTAGTGTTTTTTTGATGATAAGAAATTGTCTGGAGTAGTCAGAATTAAAATAATCTATGAAACATTTCAGAAGTATCTTTTAATACTTTTAATAAAAATGATTTGATAATAAAATGGCAATTTTGAAAATGAAGAATAAAAACTCATGCACATAGATAACAATGCAACACTTTATTGCATTTATATACTTTATATACACATACATGAGCAAAGGCACATCAACACGTAAATGTACATAGTGTTTGGCTCTGACACAGCTTTTACCTCTCTGGAAAGGAACCATGAGTTATTTACATAAATAGTAGAAAGAATCATTTCAGTGTACAGTGTTCACTTTAATAAACCTAATGTGCATACATACTCCTTCTACTACCTTACTTTGAAAAAGTTTGACTAAACAAGATGCATAGAAATTCAAGACAGACCATTGCACCTACAGTCTCCCATAGGGACAGATTGGAGAAAAAGAACTCCTGCATTTTAAAATTAGCTTACCTCCTGGTCCCTGCAATTCACACAGCAAGTATATTTGCTGAGCTTAATACTGATGTATCTCAAAAAGAAACAGAAGTGAAGCTCTCAAAGAAGTTTACAAGGACATTATAATAGCTGCCTAGAGACTTCCCAGGACTGGGTAAAATGAGGATGCAGTTGAGAATGTTGGATAGGATGCTAAACCACCCATTCTACAGCTCTAGATTATACTTTCTAAACCTGAGATTTTGTTAGCAAAGATGGTGCTAAATAAGAACGAAACAGTTATGATGTAAGATGGAGTTTTTAGAAATGTAAATTATCAGTGGGAAATAAAGCATTTAGTCATTACTATTAAGCATGTGTTTATAAGGAAAAAAAGTACCTCTGCAAATTTTATACTAGGTATCCTTACTTTACAGGGATATTTATTTAAGCACAAAAGTTTCACCTTATTGTGAGATAGACCATATAGCGCATCCCAATTTGTTTCCACTACCTGATAATCACCTCATGCCAAACCTTCTACAAAAAAAATTCATCAAGAACTTCATATAACAGGGAAACCACAGATTGCTGCAGATATCCATGGCAGCCCAACAGGGACATCTTGCAGATACAGCTGTAACACTGCAGATTATCAGGCTCAAGCTGAAGGGCAGCAGTATGTGCACATTTACTGCTGATCATTAGACAAGGTAGGAGACATGACATGTTCTGACTCATCATCAGATGTTTCTGGTTGTCAGAGGATTATGTCAGCAGCACCACAACTCCTAAAAATCTCTCAATGCTATCAAAATTCCTTCTGTCAGCTGGATTCAGTTGCTCTGACTACAGGGCAAACTGGTAAATCAAAAAACGAACCTTAACAAATCTGGTGGAAATAAAAAAGAGATGACTAGCCTTTTGAAAGGAAGTACAGAAAAAAAAAAAAAAAAAAAAAAAAAGTAAGTGGACTTATCAGTTCTGCCAATCAATGAGTGCAAATTATAAATCCAAATTTAAATAACTGTATTAAAAAAAAAAAAATCCATGTTAAACAAATGGTCTGCAGATAGCTGTTTTCCTCCTCCTCATGCATAGACATATATCACATTTATTTTCCCCCTACCTTACCAAATTCAGTGAGAAATGGTGATATTTTCTTTTAAAAGAAGGTTTGAATTCACTTAAACATGTTTCAGATCTTTTGAAAAGTTTATTCAGTTGTATTTTCTTAGAAACAAAAGAGTGCTATAAATTAACACTCACTACCAGTGCATTAAATGTGTCTGTCAATTCATAAACTATGTGAAACTAATAGAGGCATACTGGGAAGGGTTCACTCCTGGTTTCTTAAATCAGTAGTAAACTGGTATAGAGCTGGAAGTCTCTTTTCAAATTTGGGACTGCTGGTAATTGATGCATTTTAATTATCTGAAGCATTGTTGCACGATTTACAGGAAAACTTTCAAAGATACTTAAAGGAGTTAAAACAGCCATTGAATATCTGTGGGGTCTGAATTCCTTAATCTTTTTTTGCCTCCTTATAAAGCTTTGATCTGCATTTACAGTGTGGTTAGCAAATAATTAATTTATTCTTCAGAAAAGTTTTCAAGGTAATTCTTTTTCTGAACATTTATTTTCCTTTATTTTTCTTACCTGTTGAGCACTGCTCAGTGTGGGAGAGCTGCCTGCCTGCTCAGTGTGAACACAGGGTTCCTAGCAGTGGTGGCAGTGATATTCTTGCTACTGTAAATTATTATTACAGATATAATTACTGCTGTTATTCTTATTTCAGAAATATTTCTGGGAGCTGCATGTTCTGCCCAGAAATAACTACTTCATCACAACAAACATTTGGTCATCTGCAATAATCCTCACTGTGTATGTTAATATCCGATGCATTGTTTTCCCTGCCAACAGATATTCCTTTTCTTTTCTGTCAAAGTAAAATTCAGGCCGAAGTTCCAAGCATCAGGTCAGAGGTTGTTTCAAAATGGGAAGTGTCAGCCAAAGTTAGTCTTCATACCCATGCATGATTGGCTTTCCTTTTGTCTCAGCTACCCCCGCTAATACCTATCCCTGGCCTAACACATCCGTGAGCCTGACTAAGGCTGACTCTCCTCATGTGCTGAATATCAAAAGACATGCTTGAAAATTACCAGCCCATTTCTGGATTTCCTCTGTCCGGTCTGAACAACACACCCGTTTCTGCGTAGGGATTTTCTTCAGACCATCCCATCGGAACGGATGAAAGGCAAAGTACAGCATCTGTGAGTGAGACCGTCAAAATGCAGAGATCTCCGTGAATTCCCTTAGCAGAAGAACAGCACAAATCAAAGCAAATTAATACGTCACATTTCTTCTAAGCGAGGGTCTTGACAGTATTTGTGTTTCCAGGTGGGGTCGGGGCTCTGGCAGCGGGGCAGCCAGGCGATGCTCACTGCAGGGGCCAGCGGCGCAGTTCTTGGCTCACAGCTGTGGGGCTGGAGGCTGCTTGGCAGGGGCTTCACCGACTGCTCAGCTCTCTGGTACCAGGCAGAGCGGTCTGAAGAATGCAGGAGGACAGGATCAGGACCCGAGCAGTCCTGTAATCCGACCTTACAGATTTCAGTGGGGAAAATCCATATTATCTTGTTGCTTAATGCTATTCATGGGATACAATAAACCAGCTTAAAAGAAAAATCCTCAGTAGGATAAGTGTAAAATATTCCTTTTCCTTTTAAGTTAGAAAAATATCCATAGCTAGGGAAAAGGAAGAAGGAAGGAAAGGATTTCTACCTGGAATCACTGCAATTTGATCATGTGATGATTTTTTTTTTTAATTGGTTAGCATACCATATACTAATCCAGTCATTAAAGGGAATTTCATATCTGAACTTTGAATGTTTTATTTCACTCACTTTTTTTTTTTTTTTTTTTTTTTCCCATTAAGAAGGTAAATGCATGCTCTTTTAGAAAAATAATATACATGGGGCTGTTAGTTATGACTGGTTGGCATGTCTTTAGCAATGAAAACAGGCTAATATTTCAGTGAAATCGTGACTTGGGTGCAGTCAGAGGTGGGTTGACTGCAGCTATCACCAGCAACAAATTACACAAGTAGCTTTACTTTTAAACAATCATAACACTTTGGCATATTATACACTCGTATGCTCTATTTTTTACAGCGTAGTGTTGTATAATTATTGTTGGTTTTATGGTTCCCTGGACATTAAATCTGAAATAAAACCTTTCTGGTAGCTCTAACCCCAGACATACTTTACTGTCTCCCAGTCTGTGCAAAATATTCCTCATCAAAACATATGGAAGGACCCAGGAAGAGCCCTGCAGATGTAAACAAGAATGATTAGAAACCCTCTCTGAACCTGGGCTTAACACTGTAATACAACATGTAACGGCCTCGGCACTTGCAGCCATATGACCAGCCTCTAGCTTTGGGGGTTTGTTTTGTTTACTTTTTAGACTGTGTGGGTGCAACAAAAGTGTTTTTTTGTTTGTTTGTTTGGTTGGTTGGTTGGTTGGTTTTGGTGGGGGGGAAACAAACAAAAAAGCTGAATCTAGGGAAGTAGATTCAGTCAGGCAAAACCTGGAACTAATGGCTCTGAATGGGAGAGGTTTTCTCCCAGCCCACCAAACCTTAGGTTCAAGCTGCCCTAAATAAGGCAGAAGAGGCTGGGTCAACCCATAGAGCTTCGCAGAGTGGTGTGAGTTTGTGTGAGCACTAGCAAGCACTTTACCATGCTTCAGAAAGGAAGAGGGATCTTTGCAGGCTGAGAAGCCATCCCAGCTCTGTAATGGTTGTTCGTTTCTGAGATAAAGTTTGAGGAAGATGATAGAGCTAAATATCAGGGGATGGACTTTATAAAACATTCACGCATTCTTTTTTTCTAGGTAGTGGGAACAACCCAGTGGTCCTAGACTGACCACAGCACATCACCCCATGCCAGTGAGAGTGGGGCCACAGCATGTCACTCCCAGGCCTGCTGGAGCCCACCCAACAAACTATGCTTTCCATTCATCGCTGTTATTAACACAGCTGATGGTGCTCTCCTTGAATCCTTGGGAGATGCCCTCAAATCTGGGGCTGCTTTCTGCTCCCACACAGATATCTGCATTTCCTCCCCAGCCAGCCTGCCATAAATCCACTGGAGAGTCCTGAAAACCCTCTCAGGGAATGCAATCCACATGGCATGATGCAAAGGGCCTGATCCAGTCCCATTGAGCTCGATGGCAAAGCGCCCGTCCAGCCTGGGGAGAACAAAAGGGTTGGGCTTGGCAAATCATTTCCGTTAATGTAGATTACAATTACTGATGCCTCTTTGCAAATTGCTCTTCTTTGACATTTTTATAACTCAATAATTTCCAGTTGTGTTCCCATGTTTGTTTCTTTTGTGTATAGTTTTCCAATTTTTGAGTGCATGGTTCACAACATTTAAACAAGCACTAACAACAAATTACCTGCTCAACTGGGTTCTGTGAAAAGGGGCCCTGAAACTTATTTACAAATTAAGCAGACTCAGGCAGGGAGGGAGCAGTCACCAGGAGAGAGCTGTGGCTGTGCTGCAAATCACACATGGGTTTCCAGCCAGAAAAGATGTGCATTTGGGGAGGGGCGGGCGGGACCCGGGCGGGCGGGACCCGGGAGCTGAGCTCAAGACCTTCTTTCGCCGGGGAAAATCCACTTGATTTTTTTTTTTCCTATTTAAAACTGTTTGGAGAAATGATTCTTCAGAATTAAATCAAGATATGAACAACTCCACACCAAACTATTTTTTTTTCATCTAAAGAATTAGGTCTACTTTGTATTTGCTTAATTATTTCTCTTCAATTGTTATAAAATAAATAAAATATTGCATATTTACCACGTAAAAAAAAATCCGATTAAATCACATTAGTGACACAACCCAAATAGCTCAGCCCTCCAGAGCTCTCTGCCCGAGCTGTTTTAACACAGAATTGATCACTTCATGTGCAATTTCTTCCCTCGCTTGAAACATGCGGCCATTAAGATGGGAAGTAGCTGCTAAATTGGTATTGTATTGCATTGTATTGTTTGTTCTACATTGTAGTTTTTGTTCCTCAAAACTTGCAATTTTGTTGTTCTAAATAACTGCCCGCTATTTTGCTACACGGCAGTTCTATTAGCTGATATCAGCTCTCACGCATCCCAGCGCCCCTGGCTAACACGATCCTCCCTCCTCGATAGTTTGATTTCGTTATGTCTAGGAAAAAAAAAAAAAAAAAAAAAAATCTCACGCCCTGTCTCATATATTATTTTGGGGAAATGAACAGAGCTCGGATTATCTGTAAAGCTGCGAGCCCTTCAACAGATGGCTGCGCACCGACCAACTTTAAAATTCATCCTCCCGTCCATTTAGATGAATTTGCGTCGCCGTGCCAGCACCCCGAAAATTATTTATGCCTCGGGTCTTCACTGCTCGGGACTGCAGCTGTTCGTGCTGTCATTTGGGCTTTTCCCGTGAAAAGGCTAACAGGGACCCCACAAAATTAGCAAGCGGCTTCGTCTTTTTCTGTCTGCTTTTCGGGACTTCGGTAACACGGTCTCCATATAAGAAGGAAATTTAAATTGGAATATTAAATTGGAATAGGTCCGTGTTATTATTATTATTATTATTATTATTATTATTATTATTATTATTATTATTATTATTATTATTATTATTATTATTTTCCTGCGTTAATAAAAGTTAAGATTAAATTGTGCTTAAGTGAAGTCAGAACTGCAGTCGGGCCGTCTCTTGCTTTTTTTTTTCTTTTTTTTTTTTTCCCCTTCTTTCCCCCCTCTGCGCAAGAAGTAACCAAAGGGGGAACAAATAAATGAATAAACCAGAAGGGGAATAAATGAATCCTCGGTGTCGTCGCAAGAAGCATCGCCTGGGCAGGAGAAGGGTCCCAGAGGAGGCGGCGGGGAGCCTGCGTGACCCAGAGGAGGACAGAGGAAGGGAGCTGTCCTCGGGCACTCGAGTTGAGCAAGCTTCTTTCATCTTTTCTGTCGCTTTGGCTTAATTTACCTCTGCCCTCCAACGCCCTGTGAGTTTAATCACATCACATCTCCTTCAGCCAGAGCCACCGACTGGAAAGAAGGAAAGAGGGTGAAAGACTGAAAGGGAGAGAGAAGGGAGGAAAAGGAAGACTAAGGAGGGAAGGAAGGGATAACGGAGGGAAAAAGGAAGAGAAAATAGGGGGGAAAGGAAGGAAGGAAGGAAGGAAGGAAGGAAGGAAGGAAGGAAGGAAGGAAGGAAGGAAGGAAGGAAGGAAGGAAGGAAGGAAGGAAGGAAGGAAGGAAGGAAGGAAGGAAGGAAGGAAGGAAGGAAGGAAGGCAAAAAATATAAGGAAAAAAATATAAGGAAAAACAATATAAATTAAAAAATATATAAATAGTCCCTTCCTCTCAGGAAAGGGGAATAAACCGTCAGTCAAGTGCTTGCCGGCGGCCCTGGGAACGCCCGCAGCGATATGCTGGCTTCTTCGCACATCCGTGAGTGGGAGAGCATCTGTAGCACCGGCGCGCCGCAAACACGCCTCTGAGAAGGACAGAGACAGAAAGAAAGAAAAAACAGGAAAAAATGAAAAAAATTTAAAAAAAAGAAATAAAGGAAGGAAGAAATGAAGAAAAGAGAAAAAAGAAACTGCTTCCCTGAGCACCTTATAAATCTGGGGTTGAGCAGGGTTTGGTTTGGTTTTCCTGTGTTTGTTTTGGTTTTGTTTGTTTGTTTGTTTAGTGCCGGGGTTCGTTGCTTTGTTTCCGCTGAGGGGAAGCAGTGTGGTGCTTCTCGGCATCCTGCCTTGAAACCAAGGGGGGAAAGTTTTGGTTTGGTTTGGTTTGGTTTGGTTTGGGACTGCCACCGCGCTGCCTTGCAGCCCTTCCCTTGTACTCGCCCTGATCTGATTGAGAAGGGCTCTCCCGGCGAGGGTCTGCACCAGCGCACACACATGGCAGGGGAGAAGCCAGGGGCTGCACCAGCAGAGCAGGGAAAAGGTCCCCTTCAGTTGCCCCTGCCTGCTGGTCCTCCAGCCGTGCCGGGGCCACCGACGGGGGTCCCTGGCTGAAGCCGAAGGCTGGGGCAGCCTCCTCCCCCCGGGGAACAGAGGGGCCGGATCAGCGGGATGACGGACTTTGAAGGCGCTTTAATGACCATCTTGGTCCCCTCCACCTCCCCGCCACCCCCAATCCTTTTCTGCCCCATCTATTCTGCTCATCCTCAAGAGGGTCGGGGAGGGAGGGGGAATAGGTTTCTCCCTGTGACCAGGGGAGCGGAGGAGCCCAGCCCTGCTTTTTGCAGGCTCCCCGGGGTCCGCCAATGCCCCCACTTTGCAAACTTAGCATCCCTAGATATTTCCCAGGGAAGAATCTGTCCTCTTCCCCCCTTCCCACTCCCTCGCTGCCCTGTGTGCTTTCCCAGAGCAGCCACAGGAGCGATTAGCAGAGATTCAGGTCAATCCTTGCCCCCATCCTAAGGGAGAAGACGAAGGGACACCCGGTGACAGTCCGGGCAGACCCGGGAAACGCAAGGAGGAGGAACCAGGGACACCCCTAGGAAGCCCCAAGTTTCCCAGGGGACAGGAGGGACAACACCAGTGGCTGCTGTTCGTGACCGGTTAAAAAGGAGGCTCCGGCCGCTCCCCGAGATGTACCGACCCGGGGGGGGGGGGGGTCAAGTAGAGTGAAATCTAAAACCAAGCAACCCCCCCGACCTCAGTGAAGGCAGTGGGCAGGGCTGAAAGAGGGACCCAGCTCGGATGCTCAAATTGTCGCTGCTCGCCTTTGCAGTTAGTTCACTGTCCAAAGCAATATCGACAGCGGTGGTAAGTCCTCGATAACTTTCCTGAAAACTTCCTACCCATTGGTACAATCCAGGCACTCGTTCCTCTTACAAGTAATATATATATATATATATATACATCCCCAAACGTGTGGAATTGAGGCTCTGCCAGGATTTACACTCCCCTATCACCACCAGGCAGCACGCCGTTATCGAGCAGAAAAACCCCACAGCAGGGAATAGTGGTAGTTACTTTTCCAAAGGGCACTTTTCCCCTTTTGCAGAAAAGAGATTAGCAATTTTAAAGTTTGTGAAGCCACAAATAATTTTTAAAATTGGCATTACCGTTAACAAGAACAAACCCCGCGGTGATAGCCTGTAAATACCGTGCTAATAGCCCCCACGTGGAAAGAAATCCTCTTGTGTTACAAATTCAGTTTAACGACCAGAAAAGCAGCCTGTGCAGCGGCGAAATGCGAAAACTCCCTTCTCTGCATTCCCCGCCTTTGATTTATATTTTATTTTTAACTACAGTCTCATGGGAACGCAGCGCCGGAAAATCACGACCAGATGTACATAAAGAGGCGCCTTGTTCTCTCCGCTAAGATCCCCTTTTAAACGCAACTGGAAAGAGAAAGGTTCTGAAATATCTTTATTTTATTTATTTATTTATTTACCTATTTTGGTTTTAGCATAGGCGTGACTGCGTAGAGATGGGGCAAAACGACGGCGCAACTGGGTCGGAGCAGATCTGAAAATAAAGCGCAAAGAGCTAGCTGCGCTCCTCTAAGGCGAACCTGTGCTGTGTGCAGCGGCTATATCCCCTGGAGAGGCTGCCTTTTGTTTTTTTTTTTTTAATACCGCGGGACAAGCCCTGTGTTTGGCCGGGAGCTGAAAGGGGAGACGGTGTGACCGCTCTGTGCTGCGCGCGAGGTAGGCGCCGTGGGATGCCGATGTCCCTGCGCCTGAGCTCCGAATCTTAAATAAGGGCATTTTAGTGCCTGGAAATTCTGCTGCTCTGTGTGTCATTCTTACTTCGAAAATTGTGAATGAAAAATATTTATTTCAGTTATATACTTCACGAAGTTTATTAATAATATTTTTTCCCCTTGGGAACTGCAATCTGCAATGGAATAAGGAAGGGGGAACAAAACGTCTGTTCTCACTGCTTGCTCTCATGTGTGACTTTATTGTTTCTGTTTAATTTGTCATCTACTACAATGTTGGGTTCTCACAGCACAATAATTTGGGCTTCGATATACCTGTACAGATCTAAGGTTTCTCTGATGAAAGGTTAACAAATAGCCTGAGCAGTCATCTGTAAAGGGACTACAAAGCTGTCTGTCCATGCCTCAGTACTAGGTATTACAACTCAAATCCAACCCCTTTCACCTAGCATTATGGGGAAATGTTATTGGGAGCTGGCTTTTGTTGAAGGAAATCCCATTTAAAAATTGCTTTATAGGCCATTTGCTGCAATCCTCAACATTGATCTCATTATAGCTCCCTTTCGCTGCTGTTTGTAAATCCTGGTATTTACCAGCCCTTAGTGGCATTGCTTGCTGGGGGGGGGCTGTCGTTGGCAGTCTAGGAAATGTTGAGGTGCCAGTTTCTGGGTAACTTTTGTCTGGAAGAAGCATTATTACTTATCAAAACAGTCGGCCAGAAGTATGTCTTGGGTAATGACTCATCTAGTATAATCTTTTAAACCTCTGGGCTGTCCATTTTGCAGACAATGTGGGTTTCTGTGCTGGAGTCTTCTCATGAAATGACCTAATGTAGACAGGCAGGGAGAAGTGGCACTTGAGCAATGGGTTAATTGTAAGATATAATAGTCTCAAAAAATATAAAAAACATAAATATGTATAATTAGTGTTGGTTTTAAACAGGACGTTAAAAAAAAAAATCTAGAGAGATCAACTATTTTGGAACATATCTCTGCGTAGGCTGGTGTGCCTGCAGCTTTGGTTACCCAGTTGATAAGATGCATCTTTGGGATATTAGCATCTATACTGATAAAGGGGAAGAATTGGGCTTGAGGGCTCAGTTTTTATCTTGAAATGGGATGTTGTAAAACACATTAGGTGGGGGTGGACCAGAATGTGTTGGTAAGTGCACTGTTAATTTCTGTACTACCAGATAAGACCACATATCAAAACAACCTACATGTTACCCTAAAACTGTTGTAGTTTTAGTGGTATATGGGTTCAGAATCAGAGAAAAGGATGTCTATGTTTTGATTTCTGAAATTGGCAGTGAAGATTTTAAGCTCATTTCTGAATTATAATGGTGGTATTATGGTATTACATGATATTATAATGGTATTATTCAAATGCTGATATTTAAGCATTTAATTTAAATTTCTCTTAAGTCTGTGTAAAGTCAGAGATAGTAAGCAGAATAATGCTTCTTGTCTCTAAGGAGTATCTGCTCCTGATGCCTGTCCTTAGTGGGATTTACCTGTGGTGCTACTGTTATATTGGTTTAGAGTTTCTGATTCAGACAAGTAAGAGTCTCAAGTTTTCCAGCTGGCACCCAGGGGAAAACAATAAAAATAAAAATGTATTTTCAGGAAGAGCAGCAAACTGAGCTGGAAAACACTGCCTAGACTGAAGTGTTTTTCTGTCCCCTAAACTATGCTGTGACCTTAGGTAAGGATTTCCACTGTTCTACTTTGAGAGAGCAATTAAAGGCAAAAACTGAGGCAAGACTGGAACTAGGGTCTCCTGAGTGTAAAGTCTGTCATTGTAGTAGAGATACTCTTTCCATTTTCAATTCATCTGGTTTGTCTTTTTCCTCCTGTTAGTTCTTACACAGTTCTCTAATAAATTTTAATGACAGCAGACTGAATACTGCTGAAATACTGAGTTTGTGGAATACTGGTTATAAATTGGGATCACATTATTCTGTATAAATTATATATATATATATGTGTATTATCTCAGAAAATCATCAAGGTCAGAAGGAGCCTCTGGAGACCATTTAGTCCAGCCCCCATGTCCAGAGCAAGGTCAGCTGCAGTGAGTTGCTCAGGACTGTGGCCAGCAAGGTTTTGAGTGTCTCCGAGGATGGAGACTCCACAGCATCTCTGAGCAACTTGTTGATGTGTTCACCTCTTTGTAGTTTAAAATATATTTTTAATGTAAATGAAATATATTGACTAGGGGGGAAAAAAATCTAGTTTGCTTTCTGCATAGTCATGGTCAGCCAATCCTCTCCCCCCCCCGGTACTTAAGGAATTTCTTTGGCTCAGGTAGTTGGCATCAATATTTAATTCCTTGCTGTGTTTATAGACAGTGTCTCTTTCCCTCTGAGCTTCTGCTTTTTTAGCTTTTATGCTCTGGTCTTCAGTGACCTTGGGACGTATCCTTAGCTTCATACAATCTTGTGGGTCTTCATAAATTCAGTGCCCATTGGAATCCTACTCAAAATATTTTATGAAAAAGCTGGCTGGGAATGAGCTTTATCATAACAACAGAAAGATAACAGAGCTGATAAACTTATGTTTAAATTGTATGACAAATAATACAAGTTCACATTTTCATTTTGGGATATCTTATGTGAGCATGTGAGCATGAAATTTAGTAACTATTTTTTAACTGAAGGTAAAAATCCATTCTCAGATTGCAATTTAAATCAAAAGATCTTCAAAAGATATGTTTTTCCTCTGAAAACAGCACAGTTTATTTCCTCAACAATTTAAATAATTGCAGAGTTGGAATCTGAAATCTCTTCCAATTCACCGTCTGTTTGGGTGGTATTTCAGCAGTAACATGTTACTGTGCCCAGTGCATAATGCAATGGAAGCCACTTCACTTTATCAATAACTTAATTAAAGTGAAGCTGGAATATTGCAATTGGAAACACTGTTACAGAAACTCCACAAAAGCTCGTAATCCATAGCCCCGCAGCCCTGTCTGAATCACTCTCAAGTGTCTGTCATTGGAAGACACTCATTTGCCTAATAGCTGATAGACCTATTAAGTCGCCATGCAGGCCTAGTTATCTCTGGTTTGCAGGCTGAAAGGCAGAGGGAGGTCTGAAGGTTCTCATTGGCATGCTGATAGAAATACTTTACAGATAGTGTGAACAGACATCAGGAAGAGGGAATGCTGTGATGCACTGACTAGTTCTTGTACCAAGTGAAAATGGGTGTTTGTGGCTCTCACAGGTATCTGCCATTCACAGGCTCAGGTCTGGCTTGAAGAAGTAAAGGGCTCTTGTGTCTCCATCTGGCACCCAAGCACATGCGTGGCCATACTTCCAGGAAGGTGGCTGCTTTAAGTAAGAGCAGGCACTGTGTGTGCTTGCAGCTGGTGTTTTTGTTTGTTTGTTTGTTTGTTTGTTTGTTTTGTTTTTAGGAAAAGCACACACATGAACAATGTCATGGGTGAGACGGATGGTAGAGGCTGCTCTGGCTCTGCTGAGGGATGCTGCCTGGTAGGAGCCACCGCAGCAGCTGCCTGCTGATGGTACTGATCTGAGTGCTGTTAAAAAAAGCTTGTGCCTGCTGAAAGCTGAAGACAAGGAGGAGACAGAAGAACCTGAGGCACTGTGCACTCTCTGGAGCTCCCAGTTGACCTTCGCCAGCTGTTACGGGCAAAGGGCTGCCCAGGTCTACCTGTGCGTGCTAAGAGCTGCACCAGTCATTTCCCAAATGCTGTGAGCTGTTGGCAACCTGAGCACTAGAACACCTTGTTCAGCTCAGCAAGGTTCACACCTCTGCCTTGAATTATCTCCTGAGTCCCTTATAGAAGCCAAGAGTAGTACTGTGCATGGAGCTCTTCATCACAGTAGACAGGCAGCCCAAGCCCCTCATGGAGTGTCCACCAGTACTAGGGCACTGAGACAGAAACACAAAGTACCTTTCATTGACACACCTTGCTGATTAAAAAACAGGAAAAGTCTCAGAATTCTTGTGGTATAAATATAGCTAATTCTAGTTCATTACTGGACAGGATCAGAAGCAATGCATGTCAGGAAGCAAACAACCTTTTCAGTGCTGCACCTGAATGTATGCAATAAACATGTGCATGAATCATCTGGGGGGGGATACTAGTTTGGCAAGATTGTCCTGTATAATTAGCAACAACAATGCAGTTAGCAGCAACAGATCAACAACTAGTTCCAGAGTAAGTAAATGGTCAGAAAATATCTGTTCCGATGGATGACTTGCTAAGAATATTACAATTAACATTATTTTTTAAGTTCACCAACAATACAGCAAAATATGTTTCAAGGTTATTAGCAAGCTAGTACTTGTAAGATTTTTTAGATTTTTTAATGTATGAGAGGAAAATAAATGCCTGCTTTGGTGACCTTTTCTGTGGGCATTCCCTTTCCTAGTAGCTGAACTCATAGCATCTCTCTTCCTCTGCTTCAGCACATGCAGCAAAGCAGGGAGCTGCATCTATTAGAGAGTAATTACCATACTGGGATGCAAACTTTAATTTTTTTTTTTTTTCCAGATGCTTTTTTTTTTTTTCAAGTCATTGGACTTACAGGCTTTGAATCATTAAGTCATATCATGACCAGTAGGCTCATAAGAGGAAGAGAATATTTTAATATTGTCGAGTGGAAAACCATTCCTTCTGGGGCTTGATAGATAGGAGTCCAGCTCAGATTTAGACAGGAGCGATATGCTTGAAAGGATTCTAGCAGTGCAGGGAGATATTTTATTCTGTTGGCTGCAGAGGTGACCCTCTAGAGAGTGAACCACCGCAGAGGTCTATGAGGAGTAACCTGCAGTGGGTGGGGCAGGGTTAGGACAGGCAAAGGGTAGAGAAATGTCACTATAGCTTCTTGTGCCTGGAAGTTTGTGGGTTAGCAGACAGTTTTCTTTCTACTAGCAGCCCGTCTGTTGATGAAATACCAAGCCAGGAAGGAAAAATTAGCACTGGAGTCTGTGATCCTTCCCAATCCCACTGGACACTGTTGGAGCACTCTGTTTTGTCTATCAGTCCCTGCTACATCTCTTGAGAAACATCAGCCTTTTATTTTCATTTGTAACAGGTGTTTCTAGCCTTTCTGTTTGTAAAGAACACCTTTCAAACCTGATAGAAAACATGAAAAAGATCCAGTGAGGTTAGTGTTTAAAATTGCCAGATCCCACCTACTTTAACAATTCTCCCTGCTGCAAGGAAATAAGACCATAGAGTGAAAGTATCTCCTGGCAGGTGTCCTGGCCTTCTTCATTCTCCTGGGGCATTCAGTGAGATTCAAGTAACACCTTTTAGATTTCTGTACATGATATTACATTCAAATCAAAAATCAAGTGATAGATACAAAGAGAATGGTAAACTTTCTGTTGTTTTTAGCAAAGCCTTTCCTAACTTCTGCTAATCAAAGTGCATGAGAAAACTCAAGCAACAGATTTGTCCCTGCAGCTCCCCTGGGCAGGCTGGGCTCTGTGCTGCCAGGCTGGGGGCAGCTGGGGCTTGAATGAAGGCACTGGTGCCGCCGATCAGCTTGCAAGAAAAACCTCCTGGTTTTCAACCCATGTATGTCAAGGAAGTGCTAAAAGGAATTTTCCAGCTGTTGCTCCTGAATGCCAAAACTCAGTGAGCTGAATATATTCATCTACCTGACTGTATCTGAGAGCAAAACTGATCTGTCATCTCTGATCTCGCCTTTGCATATGATCTACACATTAAGGCCACAGGTCAGAGAAAGAAAAAACAAATGAGCAGCATTTTTCAAAACCAGTTTCCCTACTGAGAGAGTTGTTCAAGAATGATGCCTTAGGCAGGCTACCTACTTCTCTGGATGAGCAGCTGAAAATTTTATTTGGGGTCCCTCACCTTTGTTGTGTATTGTCTGTCTTTGATCCTTGGCTGCCTCATGCTGGAGAGGAGACCCAGGGACTGGTGTCCTATTTTAGATGCAGCTGATTTCTGACTAGTTTGTAATGTTGCTGTCAGCTACCTCCTGTACAAGTGGTTTCTCATCAGAGAAACATATATGTTACTTTGCTCTTCAGCTTGCCATGTATCAATGATAGGTGGGTGTTTGGAAAGAATTCAAAAGTTGAAAACTGGCTTCAGTACTGACATAAAACTCAAACTAAGTATCCTTAAACAGAGCATAAGGAAGAAAAACTTGAAACATCTTTATAAGGTACTGCTAAGATCAGCAGCAATAAATTTGGCAATATTTTTGTCCAGCAAGGTGTTCTTCCGGGACACGAGCACCCAAAGGTGGTGCAATACTTACTGCTAGGTCAAGTGCCCAACATCCAAAGGTAAAACTCCCTCCTCCAGTGATGGCAAAGCTCTTTGGCTGGTCTGGTGCTGCCCGAATCTTATTTAAGATTCGGAGCTGGCTGGTCTGGTCTGGAGAAGGTGGTCTGCTGTTTTTTGTTTTTTTTTTTTTTTTTTTTTTTTTGTTAGTTTTGTTTGTTTGTTTTTGTTTTTTGAACCCCAAATGATACAATGGTTTCTTTGTTGCAACAGTAAAATGAGTCATTTGTCTCAGTCTATCACTCAGGTTCCCAGTAGACATGTGTCCACATATTAAAAAAAAAAAAAAATCCCAATTAGCATTAATTGCCATCCTTGCTGGCAGTTTCTGCAGAGGGTTCAGTAATGGGCATGGGAGCCAAGCTCACAGCACTCGCTCCAGGAAAGGTCCCTCCCCAGCAGACTGAAAGGCTCCTGGTGGTGGTACCAGGAAGCTTTGTAACCATTGCAGCAGAGATGCACAAGACCTTGGCTCCTAGGGCTGGCACTAGTGTCCAATTGAGAACAAAGCAGTCCACCCTTTGCCATTGCCTTCTTGCAGCCTGGTGTTCCTAGTTGGTCCTGGAGGGTGAGGGAGTGCTGGTGCTGGGGTGGCTGCCTGGGCACAGCACGCTCCCCCTAGACACCTTACAGTGGGAGAAGAGCATTTCCTCCCTGAAACAGGAAGGTGAAGCAGAACTAGGAACAGCTGCTCTGTAGACATTCCCTGCCTGCCAAACCTTTGCTAGGCATTGGCTCCCAGGAATCAAAAAGACTATACCATTAGCAATGACACCACCAATGACACCAAGCCATGATTGGTTGTTTTCTTTCCTTCCTTTGAAAGGTTATTGTTCCCTCGACAGCTACACACTTAATTTAGGAGGGTGCTGTGAAAACCCTACAGTGTTATGTGGACAGATTGGGCAGGAGAGCAGAAGACTGGGCTAAAAGTCTTCCTCTCTGGAAAGAACACTGTGGGGCAAGAAAGAGCCCATGTCAGCTGCTGACAAGCTGTTTCCATGATTGTCACTGGGACCAGCAGAGGCTGGTCTCATGTGACCATGATTTGGTGAATGATGATTTTCCAGCATTTGGGCAACTTTGCATTTTCAAAAGCTTTATAAAGAAGTGGAGCGGAGAAAACTGCATGAATAATTTTCCACAGAGCTGAAAAACATTGGCTCCAGACACAATTGTGGGCCTGATTTACTTCATTGCTTAACTTTAAGCATATGATGAGGTAAAACAGAGGGGAAAGGCTCAGAGCAGCCCCTCATATCGTGCCTGCAGTCTCTCTCTGCTTTCTGGCTCCCAGTTGGCTGTGATCCCATCCTGACTCTGAAGACAGCAATGCCAGGAGATAAAAGAAAAGGAGTCCCTTCCTTTGGCTTTGGCTGCATCCTGACAACAGCTGTGTTCTTTGCATTTCTCCTGTTTCTATTTTTTTTTAATCCCTTGCATGTTTTTGTTGTTGTTTTTACCTTCCAATTTGCTGCTTCAGCCAACTGTTACCAGACTCTGTCCTTCAGCAGTGCTGTTCATGCAGACCAATCCTGAGAGCTAAAACCAGCTCAAGTGAGGCAGGTTTGCACTGATTATGGGTTAAACTCAGGTCTCCAGCAGTGGCTGAAGAAGGAAAGATGTAATGAAAAAGGGAAGCTAAATTTTCTTTTCTTCCTGTTCCCTCTTCTTTGTGTTTGCATTTACTTGTCTTACAGGAAACAGATAATCTGGCTTAGTTAGCAAAACAATATCTTAAATATCTTACAGTTTTCTTATTCCTGCCCCGACATGAGAGTTAACGTTGATTTAACAGGACCATAGTAGTCTGTCAAACTAGACTGAAGAGGAGAGATTAATAGAAATCTCTCTCAAAATCTAAGTGATTTATTGTACTTCATTTTAATAATAATAATAATTAAAAAAAAAAAAAGCTCACCCTTCCTTGTTTAATGTTGTCACAGTGAAATTTATGCAGTTTTATCATTCCTCTTGCTCAAAAAAAAAAAAAAAAAAAAAAAAAAAGAAAAGGGGGGGGAGCTTAGAAGAACCAGTTAAATACATTTGTTATATGTTTGCAAATTATGTGTATACTAATTAACACACACAAAATGAGGCAGGCCAAATAAACATATAATTAATTCAATCAAACAGAAAATAAAGGTAATTTCCCCTCATGCAGTTATCCTGGCAAATTATATTAGTAATTATGAAAATAAATAACCTTACAAAAATGGTTTAGAAACTACAATTCACCTTAGTTTTCTGAACTTCTGTGACTGTGACTCAAGGCTTGAATGCAGCCGGGCTTGCAGCTTTCCCCTCTTCTGTGTTGCAGCAGGGATATGTGAACTTCAGGACAGCTTTTTCTCAAAGGAATGGTTGGTAGTGCCATCATGATACACAGCCTCTGCTTATTTACTTATTGTTTTCAGGAAGTCCCCAGTCCACGGCTCCACAAAAGAAGCTGTAAAATCAGTTCAGTCCTTGAGACTGTCGTTTCACATCACCAGACTGAGCTTTCAGCAAGGCTCTCGTCTATCTGTGGAATATGATCTTCATAACAAAACACACACTAATTCTTTTTGTTTGAAGCCAAAATATTTATCTCTTCTCATCATATCATCTATGAGTACAGTGATTCATTAATTCTTATCTCTTCTCAACATATTTACAGTGGTAGAAGTAAGATTAAATTTGGGCTCAGAGAACATTCCCCTAACGCATCTGCAATCAGTGCTACAGCAATGGTGATAATAAGAAACATATAAACCACATGGTGCATTTATAGTATAAATACTGAACAAATGTTCATTTAAATGAGAATTTCAGAAGCAGAAATATGAATTTAAAAGCACAAATCTCATTTAACTGGACCTGCTTGGAAAATATTTGGTAAGGTTCCTCAAGAGGATTTTCATGGATCTGAAGAATGTTTTTGACCTAAACCGGAACATTTCTTTATTTTTTTTTTTTAAGTAGAAATCTTCCCAAAACAGACTAAGTTGAACAAAATATCTTGTTTCAATAATTTAGACTCATGTCATTTTCTACCTTTCTTATTTAAAAAATTACAAATTTATTTTAATTGAAATATAAAAATAAAATTAGTATAATGAAAATATAAACACTTTCCTGTTTTACATATGAAATTTTTACACTGGAAATCTCTTGCACTGAATAGTGATTTTGTTGAATTTGAGTTTTAGATTAAATGTTTCACTAAGTAATTTGTTTAATTTTCAACATGGCAATAGATTTAGATGTGCTAAGAATTAAAGTTCTTGATTTGAGGGAGAGAAGATATATTCAGATATACATAGACAGATTCAGAGAGAAGATATGTTCAGATATACTTGAATTTGACTTATTGGATGAAGCTTTGTGTCTCTGCTCTGTGGTCGATAAGATTAGAATAGTAGCCTTTCTTACTTTAAAATAATTGCTTCATATAAAATAATCTAGTATTTTTTGTTCCAATTTGCATAAAATATGCAAAAATATTGCTCTAAATCCTTGAATAAAAACCTGAAAGTACTCAGAAGCTTTTTATTTATTCTCAGTGGAAGCACTGGGAAATAAGAATTTATAGGAAAATTCATAAAGTTGCTGAATGAGGTTAAGCACACTAGAAAAATCTTATCCTGAAGGCTATCAAAGGATTATCTATAAGGACAATACACACAAGTGTACAGTGGCTTCCAAGCACACATTTGGTGCCCTGATGCATAGGGCTACATGTATTGAAATCATCACATCTTAAACATCCTGCATAAATGTTCACCTTGTTCCTGCAGAGTTACTTTGCTGTTTTTACCTGGACATGTTTTTTCTCCCAGTTACTCTTTCCTGAAGCTTCAGACTTTTGAGGATTTCAAGGTTACTGTTCTTCTCTTCAGTGTGGTAGCTGACACAGGCACACCTGGGTTTAGAGAGGTTTAAACACTGTAGCCTCTTAATTTGGACAGTAGAGAGAGCAAATGCATAATGTTCAGCCACAAAAGAGGAAAGGGAAGTTCCCATCCAGTTTTCTCACCATCCACAGGTTTTTTAAGGATAATTCAGGTTTCTGGAGATGTCATGTCATCCTCCTGAGTATTTTATTTCAAATCTTCAAGTTTCAATGTGAACTAATTGAGCTTTCACTCACCTTCAGTAAGAATGGATCTTATTTTTTTTCCTTTTTTTCTAGCATGAAATTCTCTTTTCCTGTGTGTCTCTTGGCATTTATATATATATATATATATATTTATTTATTTATTTTGTTCCCCTCATTTGGGTTGCTGTATGGAGATCTTCAAAATCCCAGTCCCTGCAGACAAATTTGCCTTTTGCAGTGAGGCACACTATGACTGTATCAAAGTTTGATAATTTTCTACCATTCCTGGTCTGGGGATTATATGGCACAGTTCTTCCCTCACATGCTGAATCCCAATTGCACAGGAGTGCTATGAATGCTCAAAATAAAGAAATTCAGAAATTCACATAATCCGAATTTGCAGTCAAGGCATAAACTTCTTAAATTGTCATGTCACCTTTATTCTTCAGGGAGCAGTGGATGGGAGTGTTTGTCCTGGACCTTATCACAGAAAATTGGGGTTGGGGGGGGTGGGGGGGAGACAGTTACCAAAAACAAAATACAAAACAAAACAAAACAAAAACTTCTTTAGAAGCATGATTTTTTTTTTTTTTTTCTGTAAATAATCATCATTGTAACAGAGCCCCTCAAAAAAATTTATTTTCTTTATCCTTCCTGATGCATGGGGAACACTGAGAAAGTCTTCTCCAGGGCTTGTAGCATACAAAGTGGGAGATTATTTGCTATTAGTGTTGCATAGGAAAGGCTACATTTAATATCCCTTCTGAGACAGTGTCTCCTTGTTGTCTTAACAAAGCAAGGTAGAACCACATTGTGCCCCTTTTTTTCTTTCTTTTTTTTTTCCCCCCCCATTCCATTTACACTCTGGATACATAGGAGTGTTTTAAAACTGGATATCAGGAAAAGCGAAAAGGGCATATTATAAACAATTTTTAAAAATTGCTAGAAAAATGCAGTAATTTCAGTTTGGTTTAGATACATATTCCTACTCTTTCTAGTTCTTTTTCTGATCTGGGGGACAGCCAGGTATAGCAGATGACATAAAAAACAAGCTGAGCCTGCAGTTCCGTGCTGGTTTCAGAGTCTCAAATTCAGACAGGTTCAGTCCAGGTGTAGATGCAAAAACACACAGACAACCATTGTTGTCTGTGTTGACAAATTGTGTCACAATAGAAAAAATAAAAATTATAAAGTAGCCTTTTCTATTGCTGTCTCTCTGAGAGGCTGGTAGCAAAACAGCTGGATTTTCTAAAGAGTGTGGGTGGCAATGTGAATCATACCCAAATGTGTGAAATAGGCATGCTCCCTTTTGGCCAAAGAGTGGAGAATAAAAACAGGGGAGTGATTTGTACCTGTATGTAAGGTTCTGTGATCAGTAGAGAAATCCTCTAGCCAGAATTGGTTTTCACAGTCAAAAGATTTCTGAAAAATTGGAGGGGAGAAAACAGGGGAAGGATCATGAAAAAAATAACAAACCAAAAACAAACAAACAAAAACTAAAACACACGGCAACAGAAAATGAAATCACACAAATTCAAATTACAAAGAAAACAGGTCTTAACTATCATTTAACTATCTATCATTTAACTTAACTATCATATCATGGTGATCCAGCAGGGAAATGTCCCACTGAAGGCAGCCATGTGAGGTTCATCTTTTATGTCCTTCAGGGAAGGCAGCCTGTCTTTTTGGTAGGGACACAGAAGCCCCGCAGAAGCTGTGCCTGAACCAAGCACAAACTGATGGGTTCAGCAGGAAAACAAATGAGTGAAGTTTGCAGGCTGAGCAGGGTCCCTGACCTAAGCTTCCTTGTACTTCTGCATTTAAAAGCCAATAGAGATCACCACCTCCAACAGGAAAAATAAATAAATGAATAAATAAATCATAACTGGTTTTGGCTGTCAATCATTTTTCACAGAGGGTAGATTTCCCTGAACAGAAATCCCAGCCCCTCCTAGTTTCATCCCAGAATTTTGTTGCTCTGGCAGGATCACATTTTTTGCTTTGAGTGTGTTTTTGACAGTTAGACCAATATATCTTGGTTAATACAGGCAGAGAACAGTCTTTGGATCTTATGGCAGGAAAAAAAAATAGTTCTTTTGATTCATAGGAACAAAGTAGGAAAGTTGCTCTTGCAAAACTAAGGACCAGAGACTGCCACAGTGGATTTTTCAAGTGCATTTGTCAGGTTAGCTGGTGCTGAATAGCAATGACAAAATGTTCAACAAACCAAAAATTTTCCATCTGTTCACTAAAAAATAGTATTCCGTGTAGCAAAGCAGATAATAGGAAGACCAGAAGTATTCTCCTCCTCAAGATATTTCAGCTCTAGCATCTCAACTCGCCCATTTAAGCAGTATTAAAAATCATTAACACCAGTCTTCGAAAACACCTGCACTGAGCCTGAGCCTGGGCTGGGCAGAGGTGAGCAGGGAAGTCTGCGTAGGGCTGATCCCAGGACCACAACTACCAACACGGCTAGCTTTCCTCAGCTGACAGCCCTGTGTCCCTGCAGGGATTTCAGCACAGTAGGCAACACCGCTGCAAGGCATTTTCAGTCTCTGGAGGTGAGGGGAGTTTTATTTGTGAAGCAGCTCAAGCTGTTTGGGGAGGTCAGTCTGCTCAGGCTCTGCTGGTCTGATCTCCCCCATCTCTACATGCTTGTTCAGGTTGGATGCTCTACAGAGGACTGGAGTACAACAGGGAGAAAACGGACTGTTTGCACAGCAATACAGTTTCATCACTGCTGGCACTAATGCTTTCTATGACTGTGAAAAATTCCCAGCAGTGAACTAACCTAGGGCTTCTTTAAAGAAAATTTGGGGAAAATGGACCTTTCTGAGATGCCTGTCACCTCCAGAGCTGTATGCTCCTGACATGCCAGAGCAGAGGAGTAGCATTAGCTATTCTTGTGCAGAGCATGCAGAAATGTCTAGCCTTGAGCTGTTTGCACTGCTGGGTTATTTTACTAGACAAATGTTTCACAAGCCTGGTCTGAGTAAAATAAAGAGTTTTCTTTGGAGTATATTGTCTTTGGAGCACGTTATCCCCCAGAGGGAGAAGGGAAGAGGAGTGCAGTCCCTGGCCCTGTGATGTGACAATGACAGCCCATTTCAAAGTAATGCTGATGAAGTTTACTTTCTCTGAGCAATACAGGAGAGCACTGCTTCCTATCGTTCCTCTTGCATAAATCATTACAAATATACATATCCTTTAAATTGTAGGATTATTATTACTGCACATCTGATTAGAAAATGATGCTATAGAAATAAAGCAAAGGGAAACACTCTTCCCTGGTCTGATTTCCACCCTTCTGGCTGCAGTTCTGCTGCGCTGGTAGTAGTTTTGAGCACACATGCAAGCACATAGCCAGCTTGCTGTGCGCTGAAATGCCCTTTTACAATCTCCCTTGCCGCTAGCCTGGATCCCATCTCATCCAACATCCCAGCAAAGGCAGTTCCAATTTATACCCATTTCCAACCATTTCAGACTGACACTTTTAATTCATTTCACTTTGGTTACCAAGGGCTCAGCAGGGAGATAAAGAAAAGAGGAAGAAAAAGGATGGATACTGCTGTCTGCAGAATGCCGGGCTTCTACGAGCACTTTGAGCTGTCTAACCCCAACACGTACTAATGGCATTTCTTGATTTACAGGTATATTGATTTCCTTTTTCACAGGACAAGAAATAAAATGCAAGACTGAAGATCTGTCTTTTGCAGTATTCAGAAAACAAGGCTTTGTGAGATATATGCAAATGTTAAAATCAAATGATTTTTTTAGGTAATGATTTTCAAGATAAAATTATAACTGTCACAAACAAGCAACCTCCTCCTTCTGACAGATCATTTTTCCTCGGGGAGGGACACCAAACCTGAGTCATTTCCAGCCCAGTTTTGGGCCCATTAAATCCTCTGCCTATGTAGGACATCACTCTATTGTCTTTCAGCAGAGCACAAAGGCAGCAGAGTTTATCTCACAGTAGTTCTGGCAGGTAGAAAAAGCTGGTTCGGAATCACCACTTTTTATGACTATTTTTATTATTATTGTGAACTCAGAAAGGACTACCAAAAATAAAATAAAGTAAAATATAAATAAAATAAAATAAAATAAAATAAAATAAAATAAAATAAAATAAAATAAAATAAAATAAAATAAAATAAAATAAAATAAAATAAAATAAAATAAAATAAAATAAAATAAAGTAAAAAAAAAAAAAAGAAAGAAGGGAAAAATAAGGTGAAAATTCTGTTAATCTCTGAACTGAAAATAAATGTAGATTTCACAAATGGCAAGTCACTGGAACATGATTCTGTGATGCAGCCAATTATTTGTTTGCATTGTGAACCACTCAGAAAAATTTCCTGAAATGCCACATGCAGACACAATCAGAATTTTAGGTCATATAAATGAATTACTCTCAATGCAAGGACACTATTTCTTTTTAACTGACAAAATATAATATATTTTTCAGCAGAACATAGCTAAGCAGTATGTTTTCCTCTAACATCTACACAGAGGTGTTTCTTCAGGGATAAGATCTTGTTTATAAATGGGGCAGGCATTCTTAGCAGAGGAACAAAGAAAAGCGTTTTTATTAGCAGCAGGAACCACATGAACAGCTTTGACCTCAATTTAGGATTTAGCTTATCATTTCACACAGAGGCTTGCATCAAGAATTTGACACCGGTGCCCTTTTCTAATTTGTAAAGCAAACTAAAAGGGAAATAATGGAGTATGGATAAGTGCCATTCATGAACCACTGAGCAGGCTCTATTCCACTCTGCCCAAATTACTCCACAATCAGTCAGAAATCTCACGACAGACTAGGTTGTCTTTTTGTTGTTTTGATTCCTCAAAAAAAAAAAAAAAAAAAAGCAAATAAGCAAATTAAACAAATTAAACAGCCTGGCCTGTCTGTGATCAGAAGTACTGTGGAATTGGCATTCTTGGTATTCATTGCTGCATCCAAACCGCAAAGGGCTGCCTGGTGAGGTGGGATGCTCACCCATGAGCATCAGAGCTGCATCGTGTGATGGAGGACTAACCTCAGGTTAAGTCTTAACCACGGCAAAGCTCTGGCAGCTTTGCTCCAATTGGCTCCATGACATTCCCTGCTCGACTGTGATCCTAATGGCTTGAGACTGGCTGAATGCTTCCAACCCCAGCAATTAGTTCTTTCATTTTCTAGAAGTCTGCTGGCTTTTGAAGTGTTATTTTCTGCGCACGGAGGGCATGTTGGAGCCAGGGCGTAGCCGCCGGTGAGCGCGGCCACTGTGTACATTGTCCTTCGGGCAGCGCCGCAGCACCCGACCCCCCTGCTGACTCAGCAGGACTTTTGTCCCAGACAGAACAACAAAGATCACAAAATTTCATTTGATTTTCCTGAGCAAAAGACCAAGATCTAGGAAAGAGCAAAATACTGCAAATGATCTTACTAGAATAGTAGTATTACTTCTCAGCACTGGAGGATGTTAGTTTTTCTCTCCTGTAGGTGAAAGATGGCACAAGGCAAGCCCAAGCTTCCTTGCTTGTGTTTCACCCCCAGCCAGGACAATGAAAACTAACACAACTGGCATCCTGTGTCTTTGTAGCAGTATCACAAGTTGAAACTGCTTTCTACACACTAGTATGTGGGCTCTCCTTCCCCATTTCTCCACTCTCCCAGCTATGAGTGATCAAATAAATACATCTATGAACAAAGCTGTATGTCTATGTTGCTCAGAATTATACATACAATAAACAGTGAAAGAGGGTAGCTTTAGATTGGATATAAGGAAGAAATATTTCATGGTGAGGGTGGTGAGGCAGTTTAAAATGTCTTTGGAAACCAAAGCAGTGCACTTCAAATTAAGTAGTCTGTGGTTACATCTAGCTTTGTCCTTGATTCAACATGAACATTAGTAAGGGTTACTGGGAACTCCTACCAAGCAATAAATCAGCATGACAGGAGGACAGGGAATCCTTTGCAGGGAATCCTGAAATATTAATCCAGTGTTCAGAAACAGTGAAGGCCAGAGTCAGGGGCAATGGAAATGAACAGAATTCAACAAGCCTTCTTGCTAATTCAGTACACAGCAGCATAAAATCAAGACAGTTTTCCTGGCCACAGCCTGCTGGATCCATAACCTGAACATGGCTGATGAACCTTGTTTAGGGTTTTGATTTATTTTGAGTGACAATAGATACCAAAATTTCTCAAGTCTATTAGGAGAAATACAACAACATGCTGGCAGAATTAAGGACTTGTAACTAGTTATTTGCATTAAATTGTTTAGATATCTTGCTTGCTTTTTTTCCTACACAATCCCAATATTGGGTTTCTAGAGCAATTTCAAGTAAAAGTTGTTTTTTTGTGTGTGTGTATTTATTTTTATTTATTTTATTTTTTTTTTTTACATTCTTTGTTCCTGCTATAGGCAAAAAAATGCCAAGAAAACATTTGCTGAGACAGTTCAGGATTCTGTGAGACTAGGAGTGATTCTTCCCAGAGGGCACTTCTCATTCCACTCTGACCTTGATAGGCTACAGAAATACCTGAGTAGTATCTTTTCTGGCTCAGCACATTTTTTAAAAACCTCTCAGTTGGGCTTTCTTTTAAAAATCTGCATTAGCTATAAAAACCTTACTGGATGGCCTAGTTTCCTGGGAAATTATTTAAAAAAAAAAAAAAAAAAAAAAGTGCCTTAGGCAGAATGACCTTATTCTTTGCATTCTTATTCCCTGTAGTACTTCTTTATGCTTTTTATTGCTGTGATGTGTTGGATTGCATTTTGCATCAGTCAGTAGATAAAGTAAGGATCTGGGTCTGGAAGTAGAAAATGTGGGATACTAGACCTTTAGAAGACATAAACTCTCAGCGGTGGGTGTATGGTCTTTCCCACCTATGCAATACAAAGGGTGGCCATCAGCATCATCAGCTGTAAAAAAAAAAAAAAAAAAAAAAGTGTAGGTGACTACTCATTGAGGATGGGAAAGGTGAGAAGACAGGAGTTGCCTCTCCATCTCAGGACTCTGTTGAAGGGGAGCAGCCAGTCAACACAACCCTCTTTCTCTAATATCAAGGGCTTTTGTCCATGGAGACTCAAATGCTTGTGGAAAAAATAGATGGACCATTGAGCTGCAGAGCCTTTGCAAGGTGCCTGGTTTTCACTCCCTCCCACTGGAGCTGCTTCACTTTGTACAGGCGATTAAATATTAATTGGGCCAGAGAGAGAAAAACAAGAGATTGATTCTATTGCCCAGTTGTTTGGGTGCTCACCTGGGATGTGAGAGATGCAAGGTCAAGTCCTTGCTCCAAAGATGATTTAATTATTTATACAAAGTGAGAAGGCTCCAGCAAGGAGGCCACACTCTTCTTCTCTACCCTTTTAACCCGGGGTTTGGCTTGACACAGGTTTTCTCCTTGCCATGCAAATGTTTCCTTCTTGCATTGTGATTTGGTAACTTCTTTCTTGTTCTCTAAACATGAGCAGGAGCTCCTTGGTGGGATTCATACTGGAGGCTCCTCATGGAGAGAGATATGGCCCCTTGCCCACCAGCGATTCATTTCCCACATGAGACAGGGCTTAGTCTTTTGTTAAACCAGGTGCCCACCTCAATCCCTGGCACTTCAGCTCTCTTTACTGTCCACATGGTGGAGGAAGGTCAAACAGGGCACCAAGCAATGGTAAGGAAACCCAAATTTCCATGGGGATTTCCAGGGTTTATGAGGACAACTGTGGGCACAGAGTGAAAATAAGGAAATGCCATTATAACGAGAAAGCCTATAAAATTCTCTCATCCTTTTGGTTTCTTCCTAAGTACTTATACTACTTGTTTTGGATTACTTATTTTACTAGCCTGGTGTCAGTGTTGCTATCATTAGGTTTTCTGTAAGGTGACACCATGACCTACTATTAATTGAGACAGAGAACCAACTTTTTCCTTTGTGAGTGCTGGTAGAAATGTCTGTGCCATGTTATCCTCAACACTTGAACAGTCTTAATTTCAGTAGCCTCCCACAAATATTTAAAGTGGCGAGATTAAACAAGTGAATAAATAATCTATTCTGCTTTACAGAAAGGATCTTTCAACAACTGGATACTAACACAGCTACTTTTCCATGGGTCTTTTCAACTGACTGTGCCACTACCGCTCACAAAGCTGTTTCTATTGCTGTTCTGCAGCAAATGTCATGTAGCAAAGCTAATGGAAATATATTTTTATATTTATATATATCAGTATGTTGCTTAAATTTACACACAAAATTACAATGGTGAAGGGGGCTCATTTGTTTCTTCATTGTTTATGGAGCCTGTTCCATTGTCATTCACTGTTTATTTATTTTTGGTATTCACAAAGGAAAATTTGATAGGAAAACTCATGATAGGGACAATCACTGAGTGCAATAAAATACAGTAGAAACACAACTATTCTTTACAAGATTTATTTTTTTCATATATCCCCTCTCTCTCCCCTCCCCCCCCCCAACCCACCAAGATAAAAATATAGCTGTTATAAAAGAAAATATGCAGTGTTTATATTTGGTATCAAAATCTGGTCCTATTGATTTTGACTAATGTCTTATGCAATAAATATGGATGGTATTGTTTACTTTCTTACCCAAGTTTACATTTATTATTACTGTTAAGTTTTGTGTTAGCACACACTGTTTTAAATTAAATGAATATCTAAATACTGGTTTGAAGTTGCTAATGGCAACATATGTACTGCATTATCTTGCATACTATTTAAAGAAAAAGTCTTAATTGTACTACTACAGCCTGAGGACATTTTTGTGGTAAGCAATTAAGATTCATTTTCCTGTTCATGTAGCATATCACTTCATGAAAACAATGGAATACAAAAACTTTTGTTCAATTCTTTATGCATTCTTGCTTTGATCATCTGGATTAAGTGAAAAGAAAACTATCACTTAAAATCTGAGTATCTAGCTAAGCATTTAATGGTTACTTCTGACTGAACAGTTCCTTCCCTATCTATAAAGTAAAGAATATAATAAGATTTAAACCATCCAGTACCACGAGTCTATTTGTCCTCTGGCTTCACAGTTAAGCAATCCATGAAAGGTATAAAACAAGCAATTGAAACCTAAAAGTTGGTTAGGAAGAATTTAGCATCAGAGAGAAGATAAACCACCACACAAGTGCATCTAATACTTCGGAAATGCTGGAGATGAGAGCAGGGAGGCAACTGCAGGGTATGTGCAGGGAGTGCTCAGCCCTGCCATGTGCTTGCATCTGCATCCCAAACCTCCTTTTGTGGGACAAGCTCGCAGATGTGGCATGAAGCTGAGAGGTGTGGGGCCGGTGGGATGGGGGGGGGGGAACATCCTCATCCCTCACCCAGGTCTATCCCTGGGCGAAAAACAGCAGAGGAGGACTCCACCAGTCCCACACTTCGACATTGTTTCGAAGTGATTTGTTCTTTATGACAGGGTCAAGCTGCTGTGAAAAGGTTAAACAAACGGACTTTTTAATCTCCTTTTAGGGGAAAGCTGGTCAGAAGGCCCCTTTAATCACCAATCTCCTTCAGTCCTGGGAAAAGGCATCAGCCAGATTCAGTTGTGTCGTGGTGAGGAGACAGGGTGAGGGCTCTCTGCCCTCCTGCAGTCTCCTTACGCTAAAAAAAAAAAAAAAAAAAAAAAAAAAGCCCCTTGAGGGAAGACATTTGGCTGGAAGTATTGGTGTGGTGTGCCTCCCTCTGCAGTGAGTAGAGGAAGAGGAGAAGGTGGTAGAAGAGGAGGAGGAGGAGGAGGAGGAGAAGATTCCTCTGGGGCTGGTGTGTAGCCCAGCGTCCCTAATGCTGTCTGCACCCATCCTGTCAGGAGGGTAATGAGGGGAAAGTTCCCAGACAAAGATGGAAATGCACCTCAGCCTTCTGCAGGGTGTGGAGGAGCCTGGTTGTAGTGGCCTCCACCTTTTCTCCACCACCGTGGCTGCGGGCCTGATGTTATGCTTGGAGAGGAAAGCTGGTGGGTTAATCCTTGCAGACAGACAGGCTTTTAGTGCAGTGTCTCCTGCCCCATTTTGAGGTGTGACCAGCTACTGGATGCCCAGTGCATGACGCACCTGAACTGCGCCTTCCTGGAGATGCCCCAGGGGCAGGGATGGTTTCTCTTAGTATATTATTCACAGGGCTGCTTAATAAATAATAATGGCTCCACTTCCATCCTGGTGAGGATGGCAGCAGCTGAGGGTGGCCTCATTCTTCCTACTATGAACTGAAGGAGTTGTGGAAGCAACAGGGCATAGCAGCAAGGCACCCTGGCCCCAAATGGTGCACATAAGAGATGAGAGGACAGCTAGTGAGAGCTGAGCCAGGCCATGCTAGTTACAGGCCATGCTCCCTTCTGTCCTCAGAGCTCCTCTGCCCTTTGTGATTAAGTAAATTGTTAACTTGGCCCCACAGCTCCTTCATGCTCATCCCCATTAAACATCTTCTGGCACTGAACAAAACCAGATGCCTCTGCCCCTATTTGCTGTCCACACTGCTCACTGTCTTGCTCACTAAAATTTACTGACTTGGGCTACTTGCTTCCCACCCCACTGACTAGTTAATAACAGAGATCAGCATCAAGGACTTTGTTCATGAGGAACCTCTTAGCTCTATTCAACCTTTGCATAAAACATATTTTACCCCTATGTTATCCATCGCATTACTTTCATTTATATATGCTATAGGTGTGCTTCATGACAAAAATTTACAAAGACAGCAGTGTTTCCTACTTTGAGCTTTTCTCCAAGAAATCTTGAAATAACAAAACAGGTCTTCCTCTTTATAAGGAAATTTTGCATCCATTCTGCACTACTGAGCCATTTCTCAAGCAATAACTTCAGTACCCAAGAGCAGAAACATTCAAATTAAAAAAAAAAAAAAAAAAAAAAAAAAGTGAGAATGAAAAGGTTAATGCTTCCATTTGGCAAACTACAGATAAACTTGAGACCAATTGCCTTCCTGCATGCCTCCAATTTCTGACTGTCAGACAGCTCATGCTGAAATAGCCATCACTTTTCAGAAAGCTGGAGAGGGCTTGGTGTGTGGCCAATCTTGCAAGACATTTTCAGAACATGACAAAATGGACATGATTGTGACTGCCAGCTAAGGACTGGTACTGAGCTATTAATGTCAGAAGTGGCTCTGCCAGAGAGTTGGGTGTGAATTAGGAGCCTGAATCCCAGATGAATAAACATGCTCCTATCACCATAGCCAGTCTTCAGCTGCATTTAATCTCCACCCTGCATCAGCTGTCACGCAGCTGAATAGTCTCCTTGCCTTCAGAGGTGATAGCTTAGTGGCAATGAAACACTGAAAAAGACTTCAAGACATCCTGGTCACTCTCCTACCATCCCACACCCTGCATGGAAGTCAGGTAAATCACTTTAGGTAATCTATTCTGGATATTTCTTCTGTCTTGCATATCTATAACACAATTTTATCAAACCCTTTGCTTGGACACCATCTTAAGAGAGAGAGTATGTTTCTAATATTTATCCTAGTTTTCTTTGCAGCAAATAAAATTTATTTCTTCTTATTCTTCAGTTGATCACAAATCTATCAGCAGCACCTTTGTAGAAGCACCGTACATATAGAAAACCAGTCCCTCTGCTCTTTTTTTTTTTTTTTTTTTTTTTCCAGTTTAAACAAAACCATATCCTTCAACCCTCATGCTTTTCTTGATCTTTTTTATCCCATAAACTCTTCCTCGTTGTCCAATCTAAGGCCAGCAAAGCTTTCCGGCAATTCTATCAGTGTGCCAACATGCCAATAGGCCAGGAGATGCCAGAAAAGTACCTGGGAAAGAAAACCAGAGAGGGAACT
Source organism: Aythya marila (assembly GCF_965140915.1). Lineage (NCBI taxonomy): Eukaryota > Metazoa > Chordata > Aves > Anseriformes > Anatidae > Aythya > Aythya marila. The sequence continues at coordinate 66,658,141 of NC_139045.1, read as the reverse complement.
AGTGTCCTTGAAATGAATTACAGTGTGAAAGAGTGTGGTTCCTATGAAAAGTTGTTCCTATGAAATCCTGGAGTTCCTACAAAAATCTGAAAATCTGGGGCAGCTATTCACTTGAGTGACTCAGTGAGTGTGACTGGACCACAGCCCAAGACACCTTGTTTTCTCCATAGTTGAGATTTTGGATTATTCAGCAGCCCCCAGGCAAGTAAAGGCTGATGTGGTATAGCCAAGGTATAAGAAATGCACTTGAACTATTCAAAGCAAAAGTCTGGCCATCCCTGCTTCAAGCATCTGCATGTCTAAGCACTTAAAAGAAAGTCCTTGGCCAGGAACAGTGTTACCACACACATCACAGAGATGTTTTCATCCAGATAAGTGATACAAATGTTTCTGCATTAGGATTAATTTTCCTCTTTCTCATTTAAAAGATGGAAATACCACAAACATACAGTTCTACCAGTGGGGCATGGAATCAGCCCTGTATGTTATCCATAATTATGTATAGGATCAGATCTGAATTAACTCAGCTTGATGTTCAAACCTAGACCCTGGAAACATGTGGTTTGTGTTTTGGAGCAGTGAGGTCTGGGCAATGATTTCAGTCTTCTCTAATGTTTTCATGTGTTCCCAACACCAATTGCTTGTAGTTCTGTCTTGCCAAAAATATGATCATTAAGAGCAAATTTTCAAGTTAATTCCAGCACTTCCTTGCTCTGATGAACTTTGTAGGTAAGATTTCACACTGATATTAATGAGTTTCCAGGCAATCAAAATTGATTTCAGAAAGTAATAAAATTGTGGCTTAAGTATCTTATAGGACTGGAAAAGTTCCAAAATGCAAAACCTCAGAGATGCTCAGAGTATGAACAGATTGGCATCTGCCTAGTACTGAAGTCCATTAACAACATATCACATTGCCAGGATAGAGCCAGAGGTTACAGCCTACCCGAAAACTGACCTTTGTTGTGTACCTCACATATCTGTGCAAGCACAGAAAATGTTGATTTTTATCAATAGTGATATTGTGGATTTGGCACAGAAGAGTCGTGTTAGCATCTCTGTTGCTGCATAAGCCATAGTTAGGTACTGGTTTTCTATGGGACAGGAAATTCTGTGGATTATGCTGATAAGACTTTTGAGGCCCCTTGTAACTTAAATATCACTCAAAATAACCTCTTACGTGCTCCAGAAATCTCTTACTTCAAGGAGGGTAAAGAGAGAATTGACCTGCAAAAATGAAAGGATCTGGTGTATGTTGTGTATGTGTTTGTTTATGTTGTGCTGGCTCACACCCACTGGGATTGGCACAAATTTGCCGGTTACATTTTATTTAAATCTGTTTTATTTTTTTATTTTTTTTAAGTATTGTTGATGTGGCTATTATGGGACTGAGCAGAGTTTAGAAAAAACTGTCAGCATTTTTTAGATAAGAACAAAATAAAAACCTGGAGGAGTGATGTGAAATGGTAGAGAACATACAAATCGAACTTGGGGCACCAACAAACAGGTTTAGTTGGGAAAGGTCTTTGCAGAGACATGTCTTGAATAAAAGAGGTTGATAGTACAGAATCGAGTAGAGAAAATCTGCCATAAACTATGCGTGCAAAAAGTCTGCTGTCTAATGTTTCTGTGTCCATGTATAACACTGTGATAATGGCTTGCTAGGAGCAGGAGAGACCACTATGGGATTTATCCCAAAGATAAATACTTGTTCTGCAATTGATTTAGGGGAAAAATATAATCTTGATGTGTATGTTTCATCTTGGAATAACACCTGTTTTTTAGTATTAATTTAAGTCACTGGGTTAATCATTTGAGCTCATCTTCCCTGTTTGGGCCAATCCTAGTGGGTGCAAGCCAGAAAAAAAGTCTAATATCTTTATATGAATGAAAGCAAATACTCTGGAAATGTTCTCTTTTTGTCTTTCCATTTTCCAAACAGCCAATAAAGACAGCAACACCTCTAAAAATAAAAATAAAAAAGTGAACAAAAGACCAAGCAAATTGCCAAGATTTGGAATAAAACCAAGGGAGGGAAGAAAAATTCCAAAAGTAATAAATAAATAAATAAAATTAAACTTGCATGTTTCATGGAGTTCTTTTAGCTCACAACGCCCTTCCTTTTCAAACACAATTTCAGAAAAGCTTTAAGGTGGTGCTGAGGGCTCCCAGCATCCTGCTCCTTTGGCTCCACGCTCACTGGTATAAGCAGACCCAGGCGAGGACAGTCAGGAATGGGCAGCCTTTTCCATTAACCCCAGAATCCCAGAACTTTGTTCTGCCTGAGCAGAACAAAGGCTCCCAAAACTTAAAGCTTTGGGTGTTACAAAAATGCAGGAAATGCCCCTGGGAGTGGAAAGGTCCCAAGCTGCAGTGAGGTGCCCCCACACAGTGCCCTGTCGGGCACCTGCACTTGCAAACACAGGCAAAAAATAAAATAAAATAAAATAAAATAAAATAAAATAAAATAAAATAATAAAAATAAAATAAACACAAAACAGAACGAATTATTAGGAAGATTCCCCTTCAGGAGGGCTCTACGAGGACCCTCTCACTCTTCATCACGTTCCGTACTTCAGATATGTGCTCGCTTTCAAAATTCATCATTTTGGGGGGAGACGAAGCGATTGAATAAATAATCCCTGGCTGGCCTGAATTCGGCTGTTTTTCACCCAGAAACCCGGTGACGGTCGGGACGTGCCTTGGGCTGTAGGGACGGGGATGCCGTGGAGGGGTGGTCGGGCCGGCCGTGGGCACCTAACGAATTCCGTTCCCAGCTGGGCAGAGGACGAGCTCCGAGGGGGCAGAGATTTAATCCCCTGTGTCCCAGCCCCCCCCGTCCTTCCGCTGAAACCCCTGAATGTGACTGTGCCCTGCCTGCGCTTTGCAAAGGCTGCGCGGTGCTGCGCTTTGCCGTTGGGGCTTGCAAAAATAAATAAATAAATAAATAAATAAATAAATAAATAAATAAATGTAATAAAAAGGAAAAAGAAAAACTCTACTCATGATTATTCCCAGGTGAGGAAACGGGCGCTGGAGGGACGAGGGGCAGCCCTGGACACAGGAGCATCCGGACAGGGATTTTCCGTCACAAAGCCCGGCCAAACGCTCTCCAGGCTGGGGGATCCCGGGTCTGGCCCCGAGGGGAGTCAGTCTCCGTTCCCTCCCCCGGCTATGACCCAGAGACCGGCCCGGGTCTGGAGCCGATATTGCAGGGGCTGCGGAACCAGGGCTGACCGACGGGGCGGGCACAAACCCTTCGAGGCTCGGGGGACGGGGGCATTCCCCTTCCCCAAATGGTGCTGGGGTGGGTTTGGGGCAGGGCCGAGCATCTGCCTGCAACCGGGGGGTGTTGTGTGGGGTTCTTCGCTGCCCCCGATGGCAAGGGGGGCCCTCGGTGCTTTCTGCCCTTCCCCTCACCTCCCAGCTGCTATTGCAGCATTTTCTGTCTCCTTAAATTAAAGCACAAAGGCGATCTCTGCCCCAGAAGTAGGGCACAGGAAATGTGGGGAGTGTGGGGTGGGAGGCTGGAGGATTTTGTCTTTGGCTGCAAGACATCAAAAAGTCCCTTCATTATCAACAGCCCAGTTCCCCTCTAGAAGGCCTGCCCGCATGCCAGGATTCAGCCCTAAGTGTGCCCCTTCCCCCTGGCCCTGGCCGAGGGGGGAAGACCCTGTCCAGCCTCATCCCTCTGCCCAGCCAGGGACTCTCCAGGGCCCAGACTCTTCCTCATCTCCCCTTGTGCTCTCCCAAGTGAAAAGCAGAGCCCCTCACCCAGGCCCTGTGCACACCCATGAAGACTCGCATCCCTGGGCAAGCCCAGAAACGCAGGGAGAGGAGATAAAGGAAAGAGCAGGGGGTGAAGGCAGCCAAAGGAATAACACCTTTCTTGGCCAGAAATGCAGTCTTTACAAGCCACACATCTGCATTCCCCACTCCCCACCCCAAATGCCAGCACCCCAGGACAGGACAGGCTCTGTCCTGCCCTGGTTGCATTTGCTCTCTTCCATTTGATGAGCTTTTTGCTCTGTGGCTGTCTCCAGCAAACACATTCAAATGCACACTGAAACCTCTAACGGGCTGCCTACTGCAGTGTTTCCTCCAGATGCTGTGCAGAGGTTATCCAGAATTTTGCTAAGAACTTTTTGATGAAATCATCTTCATACTGTGAAACTGTATGTATTGAAAATCAGAAAATCAGTAATTTTAGTCTGGAAGAATTTATCTTTCAGAAAGAAGACTAACAAAACCCCCTGGTGTCACCTTGATACTAGTCTATCACAATACAATATCCCATCCATGCCACAAGTTTTGGCACCCACAATTGAAGCGATCCCATGGCTTTGGAGAAAGCTTGGTAGAGGAGGCAACGCTAGATGTAGACATCCCCCCCTAAACATGAGAGGGCAGGAAAGAGGTGTTACAATTTTTCTCTATTTATTACATAGCAAACAAAATGCAGAAACAGTTACTAAGTTCCTTGTAGGCTAAACATCTCCAGTGTATAATTTTTCAGCTCAGACAATGTCGCTTTACATCTGCCTTCCACAAATACCATGGGTGGGGAATGTGTGATACAAGGGGTGTTCAGGAATGCCTGTTTCCATTTCACCTCCCAGAAAACTGCATTTACTCAACATGGATCTGCTGTGTCTGTGAGTCTTTGCTGCTGATTTGTCTATTGTCTAAAGGAAAAAAAAATATTGGGGGAATAAACAAACAATCCAAATGACATTTTGTTAGGGGAAATAACAGTGGGTGGTTGTGATGACATTATAAAGTGAACTGAATATTTCTCCTTGCAATTTCTTGTGTTCTTAATACTCACCAATACCAGATATATATCTGGTTTACATATGAGCCATAGGCTAGAGCCTAATAACTCATGCATTTCTTTTGACTTCACTAGTCTTTTCTTGTATGAAAAACATATATTCAATTTGAATAGATGATGAAATAAAGTTAATCTATAAATCTCTTTATCTCAAGGTTAAAAACAGGGACTTGAAATATGCTGGTTGAACCTACCAATAAAAATAAACTAGGTCACAAATCCCACAAATTTCACTGGGGACACTGAAAAAAATGCAAAATAAATAAATAAATAAATAATAGAAACAAACAGAATGAAAGAAGAATATTGGTGAAACGTTTTAAAGTAAATTTAAGAGTTCATTTGAGGAAAGCTTTGATCATATGAAAACACAGAGAACATAACAGGAGATTGGTTGTTGTGTTTTATGTTGATAGAATATTTTGATAAGTGCCAAGACATAAAGACAGCATCCAGGAAGTAGGACCACGATTTCAGCACGAGAAAAAGAGAATTCCCTATGTGAGGGACGACTAGATCCCTGCTAAGTAATGGTAGGTTTTAAAACTTGCCAGAAGATGGTGCTGTTTAGATGGCAGAAACAAGATCTCGGGCTGCTTCAGTAAAATGCTGTATTTGAAATTAAAAAAAAAAATAAAAAAATTTGCTCACCCACATTTGTATCACAGCAGATTGCTCAAGCACCAATTCCAAAACCTAAACAGTGGAGATGCACTGAGAAAAGGCTTAACAGGCAATTTCATTTTAGAATAATTTCACTGGGATAAAACAATTTCTGGTAAGATGAAATTTTGGTCCCTGGTGCCTATTGGCAGATTTCACGCCCCCACTTTAGTCTGGCTGCAGCAATCCAGCTCACCCTCTTGGCCCTTCACCCTGAGCGCAGCCTTTTAAAATTTGCATCTGTGCACTGAGTGCCCTAAAGAAAATAGAAGTTGAAGGGAAATACTCATGGCATTTTTATTCAACAGATGGTGAAGGAATTTAAAGTGGAATTTACCACAGTGTACAAGCTTTAATGTTATTAAGCTTTGTTTTAATGTGAATGCAAAGTGATCTGCTACAGTTTATAGCAGTTAATTCTACTCTCTTGGCCAAACTAGGAACCAGACTTTCTTCTGATGGTATTAATAAGAGCTTTTTTTTTTTAAAAAAAAAAAAAAATATATATATATATATATATATATATATATATATATATATATATATAATTTTTTTAGAAGGGTACCAGGAACCGGACTAGTAGTTTCAAAAATAAATGCACTGGTACATTTAAGACACTTCCTGCAATTAGCAGTAAGTAATCCGAGGGGAAAGCCAGCATTCTGGCAAAAAAAGTTCTTGCGGAATTTATGTTTTCCCCTAAATTGCACAATGATTTTTAACACCATATGCCAATCTGGGAATCTCAAGCATAGTAATTAGCTTTGAGTTTTTGGAACACTTCATAAGGCCTGGATTAATACCAACTGTATTATCTGGTGTCAGTTACTGTAAGATGGAGACACAGCAAACCAAATTACCAGCCTGTGAATTGTGCAATAATGACCATATGCCATATGCTATTTTGTGTCTTTTCTGTATATGTTTTCTACCTTTAAGTGGTGTTGGACCCAGTTAAAGGGAGAGACAAGTTTGTTCCTGATGCACAGCAAACCATGCTGCATCCTGCACAGCATTTTGCCATCTCAAATGGCAAGCTTTACATTGACCCCCTGCTGAGCCATTGCACTGAAATACATGTTGCTTTTTAGAACTTTAAATTAACATCTTCCTGGATAAAAATACTGTCTGGAGCTACATTAGGACCATCCATAGGACCTTAGCAAGTTGCAGGGTCACAGCCTGGAATGGAAGTGCAACCTTGGCACCGGGAGATGGATTAAGGCATGGGTAGGCTTCCTGCAGCCTGCTGCTGTCCCTTATCTTCTCTCACCATACCAGGTTTGGCTTTGCCTCTTCCACCTAAGTCCTGGGTCTGTGCTGCCATTTGTGAAGTCCCCAGAGCAGGTATGTGGTTTACATTACTTTTGCAGAGAAGTCTCCACTTCAGAGGAGTTGAGAACATCTGAGATGCTTGCACAGGAGCCTGCCTGTAAAGCTCATTTTCA